>NC_092333.1:339343333-339667500 GCF_046630445.1 Rutidosis leptorrhynchoides
CAAATGTGTACCAGGTAGATCAATAGTATAGCAGCCTTAATTATTAGACCGACAGTTTTAAAATGGATAGTATATCTTGGTTCGTTGATAATTAGTAGCAGATAAAAGTATTCAGAAAAATCCCAAATTTTTACAGTAATTATCTTTATTTATTTCAGTCATTATGGTATAAAATTCGATCATTAACTGTTAAATAAAAATTAAATTAACTATTCACTCTCAACCCCAAGTAAAATATAGTTAGTGTTAAAATTTATCAAATAACTTCTAAATATATTATTAATAAGCCTATAATTTATAAAACTAATTTTCGGATCACCGATCATTTTAAAATTTCATAAGTTTGATTTTAACTTGCTTAATATCAATCGAATGACAATTGAACGTTACCGTCGTTTACTTAATAGATTCGAAATCACAATATATATATTTAATATACCTTATTTATATATATAGATACGTTTTAAATAATAATTTTCACAATATCATATTTTTATTTTATTTTACATAATTACATTTAATAGCAACAACATATAATATTTCCAAATTTTATTTCCAGTTATTATATATATATATATATATATATATATATATATATATATATATATATATATATATATATATATATATATATATATATATATATATATATATATATATATATACACACACATATCTATTTTCAAATAGTTGTTCGTGAATCGTCGGGAATGGTCGAAGGTCAATTGAATATATGAAACATTTCAAAAATTTTGAGACTCAACTGAACAGACTTTTCTTATCGTATCGAAATTATATAAAGATTAAGTTTAAATTTGGTCGGAAATTTTCGGGTCGTCACATGACCCTTGAGTAGCCTTAACCCTTATTATTAAAAGTACATTATAGTTAAAAATAAATAATTTACAAATGAAATATATGAAATAATGATTAAAATTAAAAAAAAAAGTACTACTCCATAGTAGGGTGGTAACAATTCCAACGACACCCTCGCAGAAATCGTGTCAGGGCGGGTCGAGTACGGGACCATTAGGAGTGGTCTTATACAAACAGCTAATCAAAAAGTTGTGATACTGTAAACATTGAAAAAAATACTGGTATATATATATATATATATATATATATATATATATATATATATATATATATATATATATATATATATATATATATATATATATATATATATATATATATATAGGGGTAGGATCAAGAGGGAAGTAACCATTCGGGGGGAAGCGGGGGGAAGCAAAATTTATTTTTTTTTCGTTTTTTTAAAAAACTTTGTTCACGAACATTATAGATGAGATGAAAATATGAACATTTAGTAGAGACACTTTATGATAAATGTTTTTATTTTGGCGGGAAAACGCTCGAAAAAGTAATATATAACAATTTCCGTGTTTTTCGAAGGTATTTTGAGGTTTTAGCTATTGGGGTTTAGATATTAGGGTTTAGATATTAGGGTTTATAGGGTTTAGATATTAGGGTTTAGAAATTTGGGGTTTAGGGTTTAGATTTAGGGTTTAGATTTAGGATTTAGATTGAGTTTTTAACACGAACGGTTTAGAGTTTAAGGCTAAATTTTACTTCACAAAACATGAAAAAAAACGTTCATATTCTTCACGAACAATATTATCTTGAATGTTATTTTTTTCGATCATTTTCCCGCCTAAATAATAACATTCATCACGAAGTGTCTCTTCTAAATGTTCATATTTTCGTGTGATCTTGATGCCGGAAAAAAAAATTTCAAAAAAAACGAAAAAAAAAATTTTTTTGCTTCCCCCCGCTTCCCCCCGAATGGTTACTTCCCCATTGATCCTGCCCCTATATATATATATATATATACCAGCTGTAACACCCCGTCAAAATCGCCATTGACGCGGATGTTAACTCTGGTCCTAGTGCTTGGCTTGACTTCTAAGTAACAGCAGAGTTCTACAGTGGAAGCAAAATATCTATGTACCTGAGACAAAACATGCTTAAAGTGTCAACACAAAAGTTGAGTGAACAACATAGTTTAACAATTATAATAAGTTTTTAGACTACAAGATTTAGTTATAAAGTTTAATCAGTTCGGTAGTAGTGCTGGTGTATATGATATCGATACTAACCATAAGTTACCCTAAATACCTCACGTTCGTGTCGTGAATCATTATTATGTATCCATTGACCAGTGGTCATCCGGATAGAGACGTCACTCTCAATAGCGCTATTCACAATAAATAAGCTTGCCTTTATACGTAGCGATTAACGATATCATGGTAGGGATTTAGCATGAATCAAAGCATGTTAGCACAGTTTGAACTAATCAAAATAAAGTTTTCATGTACTTGTATCTAAGCGTAAAATAGTTTAAAAGCAAGTATGTGTCTCACCCTAAAAGTTCAAAACAAGTATATAAAGATAGTTAAAAAGTGGGGCTATGAAGTTCACCTTAAATCGAAGATGAAGATAATTCCACGAATGAAATGAACGAGAGTATATACCAGGCCTTCAACCTAGAGATATATAGTCTTAATCAGAAATGTCCAATCGACAAATGAAAAATCCTAGGTACATTAAGGATTGACTAAACATATGTTTATCGTCATGATTATAGTATTCACTAGTTGTATGTGTGTATAGAAATACAACACTTAATAGATTACTTGTACATATTTTTAATACATGTTATATATGTAATAAGTATTATATATTATATAAATATTACTTAATTGTTTGTATTATATATATTAATTAATTAGTATTATATATTAATAGTTATGATATATTAAGTATTTAAGTACTTGTTGTATTACATGTTATACTTTAATAGTTATATTATATTAAGTATATATAAGTTTAGATTTATTATATTATTATATTTAATATAAATGAATTATTAAAGTATATATTTGTATAATCTATATTATATACTTTATAAAGTATATGTATTATATTAAATTGGTTATGTATTAGTAGATATTTATTATATATATTAGTATCATATAAAATTATTATTTTAGTAATTATTTACAGATTTTTATATATAGAAACAATAATATTTAATTATTATAATTTATATGTATTATAGTTATCCCGAAAATAGATATATACTTCCTAAATTGGTTTTTAATTAAAATAATTATCAAATAATAAAGTTTATAATTTCTATAAGTTTTTGTTAATGCAAAAACCCGTAGAAAATTTTATAAAATCATTCTACCTTGTTTTTATATTTATTTGTCTTTATTTCCTTATTTATCTTCTCGGTTTATATGGAAACAAAGTTAATTATGCATAAAATACTAATTTGACTTAAAAAATAAATTTTATAATTTTTATAAGTTCTATATACTATAAATAAGTTGTAAAAATATAATTTAAAAAATTATATATATATTATTATTTATTTTATATTTTCTTGTACTTTATCCATTATAATCATTATTAATTAAATAAAATAGATAAATACTTAATAAATAAGTTTTAATAATTTTTCCAGTATCTATGTAACCTAATGATTATATAAAAATTTTATAAAAAATAGTTTAATCCGTTTATTATTTATTTTAAATTTATTTTCTTATTTTTTTTTGGTTTATATAAATACATTACCAAAATCATTTAAAATACTAAATATACTTATAAATATGATTTTCTATTTTTTGCAGTTTTATTACATACTTATAAACTTATAAAATTTTTTACAATTATTATATTTACTCTTTTTCTATTTATTACGAATTTTATATAGTTTCCATATTTAGTACTTATTAAATTCGTTTTTAATTATAAATAAAATTCCAAAAACCATTATAATTGTTTTTAAATGATCTTTTACTATTCTAAATACTTTTTATATAAATATTACTGATTTCCATATTTTATATATATTAATTTCCTTTTTACCTATTAAAATCATACAATAATATCATTAATTATAGAATAATTGTATATAATGTTGTAAAAATCAATTTTTCTCACCCAACAACTTTTATAAATGTAAAAACCTCTGTGAAAATTATCATAACCAATTTTGAAGTACTAAAATCATTTTGATCATATATATACATATCGATATACTTATATATCTATATAAAATCGTTCCTTTGCTTTTTAACTTTAATCTTACATGTAATACTTCACTATCTATCCTTATATACATATATATCACGTTCATATACTTATATAACCTTTGCATGTATACATGCACACGTAATACATATATATATATGTATATATATATATATATATATATATATATATATATATATATATATATATATATATATATATATATATATATATATATATATCGTTTTTACATATAAATCGAAACAAAAATAAAATATGAACAAGGATGGATCTAGGGATACCTTAAGGTTATAAAGATCAAGAAAAAGTGGTATGTGATGGTGTGAAACGACCAGCAAGGCAGCAGTAGCAAAAACGCAACGAAAAGGTGGCAGTATGGGTCGACTTTGGTTGTTGTTGGGTCACGAACAAGGCAGCAACTCAAGACCTGTTTGCGTGGGGCTTTGCAGCAGAAAAAAAAACTGGTTTTGTAGTGGTGTAGGGCTACAACGTGGTGGCAACAAGGTGATGGTGGTGATTCGGTTTGTTGTAAACCGAATGGGTGGTGATGGTTGATATCGTGAGGCAAGCAAGAGAGGAGAAGAATGGGGTGATTTATTTGTGAATGAGAGAATGAGATTATGAGCTATGACCTTATTTTATAGTGTAGGATTTAGAGTTTGAAACTAATTACAATTCCTCATGGATTAGTCTAGAAAAGGATTAGGATTGGGATTAAATTAGGATTAGCCTTTGGAAGTTTGAGGAACATTAGGATTACTTAGTTTAGGATATGGACTAGCAATTTGTATGAGGTTAAGATAGGAATCATAATGGGATTAGGATTATTCTATAATTTTACATTTATTATTTATTTATTTTTACTTATTTATTTAAGTTTAATATGGCCGAATTATATATATATTATTATTATTATTATTATTATGGTTACATTTATTTAAATAATTTGTATTTATTTAATTTACATTATTTGCCATGTCTTTTATTAATTTATACTTAGTTCTAATTTAGTTTAATTCATATAAAAGTCATATTTAATTTATTACATACAGTTTATATTATTAATTTAGTATTAGGGTTAGAGTTTATATGATTAGGGTTTTAATTAATATTTGAGGTTAGGGTTTCAAGTTATTAATTACATGCATTTATTATAGAGAATTTAATTATCTGGATAACAACCCTAATGCCAATACACATGATCGGGAAATGAAACCCTAAGGGCATTTTAGTCAAGATAGAAGTGGAAAAGTGAGGGTCGTTATAGTACATCCCTGTTAATGAAAACTTCATCCCGAAGTTTTAGGTAGACTTCTCGGATGCATTCGCTGTAGTGAAGAGATGTGGATATTTTAGTCTCATTTGGTCTTCACGTTCCCAGGTATATTCGGGGCCTCTACGTGAATTCCAACAGATTTTGACAATAGGAAATGTTGCCTGGTTTCAAATGTTTGATCTCACGATCCATAAATCCTACAGGTTCTTCTATGAAGTGCATTTTATTATCAATGCGGAGGTCATTCAAAGGAATAATATGAGTGTCACCTAACTAGGTTTTCTCAAATGGGATTGTGATGTTACAAGCATTTAAGTAAATTAGATACCTGAAATGTGCCATGAACATTACTAAGCTTATTTAAAACCATTGAACGCTTATGTCGCCATACTAGGGCAGACAATCCTAGAGAAGTACTTGGAGATCACAGCCATGTAGTTTGATGCATGACGTGTTTGTTAAAGATGGTACCGACTTCAAATTCCGGAAGGTAACCTTAGACATCATACCTTTGGTTTTCAAGAAATGCCTAATGTGAATAGATGAAATGAGATTCCAGCTGAGAAGTCACTAATCAGGCTTATATGCAAGCAAGCCATAATTACTAAGGTGCCCTTTGAATGGTATGAAAGATTAACGAAAGATTATAATACATGCGAACTTACCCTTGGAAAGAGTTTTTGAAAACACATTTGCAAAATGTATCGATAGCTATATGTTGAAACAGAGGTCAAAACTTGACTAGGATAACATCTAGTTGTAACTAATGAGGAAGAAATGTTTAGTGTAAACACATAAACATCATAATCGTTTAAGGTAACTCTTTTAGAGAGGATAGCAAGGATCATGAATTATATTTCTGATAGGAAACCGCACGAAAAGGTGTGATCTCTAAATGAGAAAGACGTTCTCGCACAGATGGCGAGTCGATCTATCATTCACTTATGAATTTAAGTGCAGATGTAAATCCTTGGCTATAAAGAATTGTTTCCAACAGGTGAGGAAATCTTCGAAAAATGCTTTCTCGTGCCAAAAAGATATTAAATCATAGAATGGATGTTTACAAAGATGTTGTGGTTTATTCATGAAATATCGGAAGTAAAATCTTCTCAATGGTCAACCTCAAAGGGAAAATTTGATGAGAACAGAGGGTCTTGAATGATGAACTAAATGACAAGTTTCAGAGGACGAGAGGAATTGTGATTAATATGTGGTGTAGAATAACACAAAAATTTTATATAAACAAGCAATGAAAACTTTATAGAAGTTCGAGTCGTTTAAGGTGACAATGTAAAAAAGGAACGAAATTCTTAGTAACACTAGAGTTATGTACAACATGTACTATGTTAAGTAAAATATCTTTTGCATAAAAGAATTGATTTATAAAAGTCAAAGTGTAATTTTATATGTACTAGTCAAAAATAGGTAAAGGTAAATTTTATTTACTTTATTATATAAACATATACGATGTATAAAATTTGCACGAATGGTAGTAAATAAATTTATTTTATAAAATTTCGAGAGGATCGCACAGTAAAATTGTGTGTATAAAATTTTGGTAACAGAATTTTCATATTTCGGAGGTTACGAGTTGGAAACAGATCGATGAAGATTGGGTGAAGGAAATTTTGAAAATTTTGGGATATTTTTAAGCAAAAATGTTGTATGGTAATGAAATCTATTGTATTTAAATGCGGTTGTTGACTATTATTAGGACATATGTTCTTGGAATTTAAAATGTTCATGTTTGAAGCTGTTGTTGACAAGTGAGATATGAATGGTAGAGTATGAGAACGTGATAGTGAATGTGGTGTTTATAATATCTTTGTTTGAATATTCAAATGAAAATCTTGCAAGTGGTTATCGCTTATCTTCGACAGGTTTCCTAATGAGTTTATGAAAATCTACACTAGGAGCATAATTGCAGATAACAGGAGGCATGCTTCGAAAAAGTTTCAGGGGTGTCACTTCAGGTCACTTAAGAACATGCATCCTTCCTTCCAGCAGGGATGTGATAATTAAGCGTCAAAGAGATAAGTTTTAAGAAAGAAAGAATGCAAAGCTTTACAACGTTTATGGCATAGAAGAGTTTGCTAATCTACTCATGGGAATGAGATAGATAGTTTGGTTGAAAAATAAGCTCTTAGTATCTCTACAAATCAAATGATGATTACCCTTCATGTAATAACATTGAGATTTTTGAATGAATGGCTTGGAAATTTTTCTTTGATTCACTTTCTATTCCATATGTCATGATATTGGAATTTCTATATGAATTACCGTAATATAATCACGTTGGCCGGGCGTCATTATATTTCACTAATTCATACTTCCACTTCAGTATCACCTCATATAGTCAAGACACGTGATCAAACTTAGATAGTTGATGTCTTACCCCGTCCTAATCCGTCTGGACGAAGTCACCAACATCTGGTTCCATTGCGATGATTGACTCCAAGTAATGTCTTTAAAATGAGCAAATGCACAGCAGAAGATTTCTTTCATACCTGAGAATAAACATGCTTTAAAGTGTCAACCAAAAGGTTGGTGAGTTCATTAGTTTATCAAAACAATCATTTCAATATTTTAATAGACCACAATATTTCATATTTCAATACACATCCCATACATAGAGATAAAAATCATTCATATGGTGAACACCTGGTAACCGACATTCACAACATGCATATAAGAATATCCCCATCATTCCGGGATCCTCCTTCGGACATGATATAAATTTCGAAGTACTAAAGCATCCGGTACTTTGGATGGGGCTTGTTGGGCCCGATAGATCTATCTTTAGAGTTCGCGTCAATTAGGGTATCTGTTCCCTAATTCTTAGATTACCAGACTTAATAAAAAGGGGCATATTTTATTTCGATAATTCAACCATATAATGTAGTTTCGATTACTTGTGTCTATTTCGTAAAACATTTATAAAAATTTGCGCATGTATTCTCAGCCCAAAAATATAAAGGGTAAAAAGGTAAATGAAACTCACTGTACTGTATTTTGTAGTAAATAATACATATGACGATATTGAACAACTGAACAATGCAGGGTTGGCTTCGGATTCACGAACCTATATCAATTGTATATTTATTAATATACATAGTTGTAATTGAACAAATATATATATAAATTTATTAGTTATATCCTTTTTATATTAATAATATATATATGTGTCATATATTTATTTTGTATATAAATATATTATTTGTTGTTATGTCAGATATATTAAACATATTATTTGTATATATATATATTAAAACATATAATCGTATTTGAATAAGTTTATATATATTATTATTAATAATTATGCTTGTTAAATTTTGTTTTATATAGATAAATTTAATATATTTAATTTGTATATCCTATATCACTAATATAACATATAAATAATACTACTTTATATTAAGATTTATATATAATAAAAGAAAATATATATTTATATTTTACTTGATATATTTTTACATATAGCTTAGTTAATATTTAATAATAAAAATATAGTGATATGTAATATTAATATTATTGTAATGTATTTTGTTGTAAAAATATCTATGCGTAATATACTAACATTGTAAGGATGATAATACTAATGATAGTAATATTAATAACAATAATAGTGTTAGTTTTATTAATGCTAAAGATAATAACTTTACAAATTTTTGATAACAATGCTAACTTTAATAAAAATAATAAATTTGATAGTTTTTAAATAATGATACCTTACCTTGATAATATAATAATGATAATAATAACCGCGTTAGTAATAATAAGTGTTATCATAAACTTCGTGTTAAATTTGTAACTTATATCTATAGTTCCTATAACTTAAGGTTGTAACCATTTTTATAATAATAATAATAATACTCATGTTTGTAACCATATTCATAATAAAAATCTAGTAAGTGATAATCTTTCTCATGATACTTATATCAGTAGTACTAATACTAATAATAATAATAATAATACTAATAATAACAATAATAATAATAATAATAATAATAATAATAATAATAATAATAATAATAATAATAATAATAATAATAATAATAATAATCATAGTAATAATAATAATAATCATAATAATAATAATAATAATAATAATAATAATAATAATAATAATAATAATAATAATAATAATAATAATAATAATAATAATAATAATAATAATAATAATAATAATAATAATAATAAATATTAGTAATACTACCTTTAAGAAAAGTTCCAAAAATAGTGAAAGTTCCAAAAATAGGTGCCACTGCCCAGACCTCTCCTTAATCACAACACCCTTAAACCAACTGTTCTAGTCATCATTTCCTGATATAACACGTATT
Organism: Rutidosis leptorrhynchoides; assembly: GCF_046630445.1. Lineage (NCBI taxonomy): Eukaryota > Viridiplantae > Streptophyta > Magnoliopsida > Asterales > Asteraceae > Rutidosis > Rutidosis leptorrhynchoides. The sequence goes on from NC_092333.1 coordinate 339,353,033, forward strand.
TAAATTCTTTTATCACTTGTTTCAGTTTCTTCTTCTTTTTCCTAACAAAACCCATTTAATCTCTTCATCATCATCATCTAATAACACCCACGATCATCATCATTCATTTACCATCAGCGCCATTTTAATTCATAATTTAATCGACATCATCAAAATCATCATCACTCGTAATTATGTATATACTATCCTAATCATCAAATCCCTATTATTATTATTTGGTTATCATCATAATCATCATCGCATGATATCATTATCATATTCTTTAATACAATCATCACATATATATTTCGTTACCAGCTTTTATGATCATCACCATATATTCAGCCCAAGATTACTTCGGCCTACTTCTGAAAAAAAGAATTTTGGCCCAAGAAGGTAGCCCATTTAATAAAAGAAAAGAAGCCCAAAATATATTGCAGAAAAAAGAAAAGAAAAAATTACGGTTAGCATGGTTACATCTCCATCTTCTATATCATAACCATTACCACAGTATCCTCTTCTTCATTGATATAGCAATAGCATAATGATTCAAAAATAGAAGTCAGTAAGCGATTAACAGCAGCAGTTGCATTAATCGAGCAGAAAAAAATATTTTATATAGCAGCGGGTTTCGATGATGATTTTATGTGGGTTTCGAATAGTAGTAAGGTGGTTCATGGTGATCGATCGAGTAGTGGGTTATGGATGCTAGTTGATATATAACACGAGACATAAAGAGAGTAATATACATATAGATGTATATGTGTGCGTGTTGGGTTGTGGTGTGGATTCGAGCAACAAGAATACGGGTAGTATAGTTGGTGGTGTTCCGGTTTAAGATGGTGTAGGTTTTGGTGAACGAAGGAGATAATTTGGTGATGGTTTTGGTGGTTGCACATGATGAAGGTGGTGGTTGGGTGTTGGAGGATGGTGGCGGTCGTCGGTTGTAGTAGTTGTGGCGATGGGTTTTACTTCGAACATAAAACAGAAAGTTGAACATAGTAACATTAATTTGTGATGGTTTTTGTGGGTTTCGATTTCATGTGAGGGTTGTTTTGGGTGGCGGTTTGGGGAGTTCTTGTCATCGGATATAAACACGAAAGAAAAAAAATTAAATTGATGATGGTGGTTGTAGTTTTGATTAGGGTGGCTCGTGGTGGTGGCAGTGAGTTGTGGTGGGTTGTGGATGGCCAAAGAAGAAGAAGGAAGAAGAAGGGAATGTTTGGTTGTTTTAAGAGTGCATAATGGTTGTCTATGCATATACATATAAATATCGATTAGATATATTAAACTTTAATCTAAATTAATAATAATAATAATTAAGTAATCATAAGTGTATGATTTGAAAGGAGGAACAGTATTACCAATTTAATAATACTAGCAGCTGTCTCAATTGTTTTATTATGCCGACGGTTTTCACTTATTGTGTATCATGCCCCGCTGTTCACTTAGTGGCGAATAAAAAGTCTTCGGAAAAATCCCAAATTTTTACAGTAATTATATTTATTTATTTTATTCATTATGGTATAAAATTTGGTCATTAATTATTAAATAAAAATTACATCAACTGTCCCTCTCAATTATGGGTAAAATATAAAAAGTGTTAAAATTTAATAACTAAATCCTAAATACATTTTTAGTAAGTCTAAAATTTATAGAACTCATTTTCGAATCACCGTTTATTTTAAAATCACATAAGTTCGTTTTTAACTTGATTAATAACTATCAAGATGACAAACGATTGCTACGAGCGTTTATTAAATAAATTCTAAATCATGTATGCATATTCAATATACTTTTCATATATATGTATATATATATATATATGTATATATATATATGTATATATATATATATATGTATATATATATATGTATATATATATATATATAGATTTATAGTAATATTATATATTATTTTTATTTACACAAATGAATTAAATCACATAAGTTCCTTTTTCATATATATATATATATATATATATATATATATATATATATATATATATATATATATATATATGTATATATATATATATATATATATATATATATATATATATATATGTATATATATATATATATATATATATATATATATCGTTAAATATATATGTATTTATTTACATATAGTGGTTCGTGAATCGTCGGGAATAGTCGAAGGTCAAATGAATATATGAACATCGTTCTAATGTTTTCTAGACTCAACATTACATACTTTGCTTATCGTATCGAAATCATATAAAGATTAAGTTTATATTTGATCGGAAATTTCTGGGTCATCACAGTACCTACCCGTTAAAGAAATTTCGTCCCAAAATTTGAGTGAGGTCGTCATGGCTAACAATAAATATGTTTTCCTGACGAATATGAGCTGATAAATATAGTTTTATCATTATTGAGTAATATGGATAAAATAATTCGATTATTCGAAGAGTAAGAATGAAGCTATCACAAAAGATTGAAATAGGAAAAATAAAGATTCGTCTTAACTTTTGGCTGAGTTAGGGTTGAATTCTGGAATTTAAGGAATTTAAAGGAATTCTTCGAAATCTAAAAGATTTGATTCTTCGGCGAATAAGGAACTTAAGATCTCTATAATTAAATGCGGAAATCTGTCTTGATTTTCTTTGGCTGGTATTTTTACTAAAAATGAACTTCTTCCGTTCCATTAATTTCCACCACACCATTCTCTATACTTTAACTCATACTCCCGGACCATCAGTCAATATGCTTCATCCAGTTTTAATCCTTGATATTTTTCTAATTATCATTTCTGTCATCCTTCTTTTAAATCTTCCATCAGAAGAATCAGTTTACTTCTACTATTACCTTGGGGTGATACTATTCTTAATTATACCGTGTCTTTATATTGCTATTCGTATTAATATCCATGGTTTGTAATTTCTTCGTTGTTATTGGGTTTTATATCTTCCCTTATGTTTCCATGTCCCTGCTTCTGTCTCCTATAATCATTGTCATCCACAGTTAATGCGCTCTCTTATTTGCTGCGATTTATACCCCCTTTCTATTTTAGGGCTTCATGCTTTTGTTTACTTTTCACAAGTAATGGTCCATAATTCATAGGTATGGGGTTTCGAATTATCATAATATACAAGGTAGAAAGGAAAGGTAGTAGCACGATTTGTTTTGTCAAATTACTTGAATCACTGAGAATAGAACTATCAAGAATATATTTTCTTGATATGTTCAGAAGTTAAGCAGAATGAAAGAGTTATGTAATATGGCACATGATGACGTTATGATCTGTGAATCATCACGTCCCATTAGAAATTCAGCATGAATTACTATAATATAATCACGTTGATCAAGTGTCATTATATTATACTAACTCATGCATCAATTCCCAACATTACTTTAATAACATTAATATTTTAAGCTTGAAAGTTTACAGAATATAGAAACTAACAGTTTCTATATTATGTAACAATGATAGCACGGAGAGATTAATGCTTTCAGATAAGAATAGTTATGAAAATATCTTCAGAAATATGGAGGATATTTATAATGAAAGATACTATGATATCTTGGAATTTCTAATATCGAAGGATGGTGAAGAAAATTTGTCCGCAAGAGTTTGAAGTCAGAAGCAAGGTATTCACTAAAGATTTCATCAGAAACAGAATCATTTAGATTCTTTGAAGTCAAACTTATTCTTTGTGATTTTTCCATGACTTCCTTCATAGTTTCGCATAATCTGCTTTTCGATACTAAGTTTTATATTGGGTGTTTCTAATACTCCATGCTTTATCATTAAACTTTTGACGGTTAAGGTCGTGTACAGTTTTTGTTGCTTCATTCAACTTTTCAAAATTCAGAGTATTAATTCGCAGACTGGGTGCCTTTCAGAATTTCAGAATGGAAGATCATAGTTCTAAGAGATAAATGTTATATGGATACATATAACTGTTGATGTGGAATCGTTGTGAGACTCAAAATACAGATTTGCTAATTCCCGGTAATTGGTATGGCAATTCTTGTTACAAGATGCGGATGTGTACATGATGAGACTTCAATAGATAAATATAGTGATTTTTCGGAGAGATTTAAACCAACGAGCAATGAGGTTGTTGGTACGTCTGCTGGTATTATGATGGAATATAAAAAGTTCCTCGGTAACAATAAAAGATTACACATATATATCAAGGTTATAATAAGGTTGTTTTGAACGAAAAGTCGAAGTTGACTTGCTGGAGCTGTGATAAAATTTGCTACTTTGAAAGGGATTACCAAGTTATTTTGGGTAATAATAATGCTAAAGGAGCTAACACAGATACGGGTTAAACGTTTTACTCAGGTTCCGAGTGTTATCAGGTGCATAACTATATGCGTCAATCTCTTCTTCCGTAGATGAAGTGCGGTTGGTTCATACTCTTGATTGAGGTGTTTTCAAGAATGATGAAAGGTTTGAACGTATATTGTAATTGCCAAAATACAAATGAGGTTTAAGATGAAATCAAGTGGCAAACTTGAAGAATTGTTTAGTTTCATATGTTATAATCAATATTTTAATTCATTTTTAATTGTTCAATCTTGATAGTCCACAGTCGATAGTCCACAATTAACAGTCCAATAACTCATATATAGTTTAATATATAATACTCGAATTAATTAATATGTATCGTGACCCGTGTACATGTCTAAGACTCGATCACAACTCAAACTATATATATTATTTGAAAATCAACCTCAACCCTGTATAGAGAACTCGATCATTACTGCATATAGAGGGTCTATGGTGATTCCAAATAGTATATATAGATGTGTCGATATGATATATCAAAACCTTGTATACGTGTCTCGATATTTAAAGTGCGTAAAATAAATAACAGAAATTAAATGACGATAAATAAAATTGCGAGAATTAAAATTGCGATAAATAAAATGCGATAAATAAATTGCGATAAATAAATTGCGATAAATAAAAGGTAATACGAAATTAACAGTTAGCTAGGAACAGTTAGCTAGGATTTTGTTAGCGTGAATTCTTAACAAAATTTCTCATAGTTAATTCGTTTGTTTCTAACAAATTTTATTTTGTCCAATGTTTTCTTCATTATGCCACTTGTCGGATTCTGATAGGTCAAAATCCAAATATGAAATTGAGTGAAAATGGTTATTATGCGGTGAACAGATACATATATTGGTGGTTGTAAATAGGATAGTAAAGGACTGTTGAATCAGATTCAAAGAATGTACATTGTAACTTACTAATGTGAAAACTAAATACCTCGAGTATTACCTACCCGTTAAAATATTTTCACCATTAATAGTTTGTACGAAAGAATTTTAAATTACAATCTTTATGAAAATATATATACATATATATTTTCTTCAGACGTAATCATGGATTTAATGAGTCAATGTGATATTAAACTCATCAGATTTATGGCTAGAACTAGAGTACATAATCTCTAAAACATTAGAGATTACATAATCACCATGAAGGACGAAGATAGTTTATGTAGAACGATGATCATGCTTGAGGTATAGATTGCGAGGTTGAGATGTGCAATGATGTTGTTGTTGTTAGTACTAGTTATGCTGCTGGTACTGCTGATGGTGGTACTGTTGCTGTCGGTGCTACAAGTGTTGTTGGTGCTGAGGTTGATGATGATGTTGGAGTAGTAAGTATAGTTTGTAATTCACGCACCATTCTTGTCAGGGTTTCTATCCTACCCTCTATCATTTCTATCCATCCACTCATCTGATTCGATAGATCTTGATTATCAATTCGAAGTTCCCTAACTTTTTCTAATATTCCCCTTCGATTGGTATTCGGAAGTAGAGGTTGAATATTTTCTTGAGATTGCAGTAATGCGACCTTCGAGGTGGAAGACTTTAGCAAGAAGGGTGAATACAGTGTTGCGCATAGGTTCACCGGTGAGTACATCATTTTCTCCGATGTTAGGAGGTAAGTTTGGTTCGTGGTAGGGCTCGCCTTCTTTATTTCTCCATCGAGTGAGTAAGTCTCAGACCCACCCCCATCTCCTCCAGAAAGAAAAATAACTAAATGGTTGAGGCACTTCTGGTTCATTGACTTCAGAGTCTGCTTCAATATACATCTCGAAATCACTTCCAGAACTAATGGAATCCAAGTTAGGTGTAGGATCCATCTCTCACGATCAGTTAAAGGGTTTTGATATGAAATGATTTTCAAATATCGAATGATATTCTAATTATATATAGAATATCTATACATACTTCCAAAGATCCCGTGAATTACGGAGAAAATTAAGGAAATGTGTCAGATAAAGTCTACAGTGACAGATACGCTAAGATATGGATTAGTAGATATGCTAAGATATGAATTTTGTCTATACACTATTCATGCAATCATTGCAGTAAGATATGTCTAGACTAAGAATGATAATCAGATGATTTTCGACTAGAAATGATAAGCAAAACTTTTAACATGCAGACACGGTCGAAGTCCAGACTCACTAATGCATCTAAGCAACTATCAGTTAGACACACTAATGCATGACCTGGTTCGCTAAGACCACCGCTCTGATACCACATGTCATACCCCGTCCTAATCCGTCGGGACGAAGTCACCAACATCTGGTTTCATTGCGATGATCTACTCCAAGTAATGTCTTTAAAATGAGCAAATGCACAGCGGAAGATTTCTTTCATACCTGAGAATAAACATGCTTTAAAGTGTCAACCAAAAGGTTAGTGAGTTCATTAGTTTATCATAACAATCATTTCAATATTTTAATAGACCACAAGATTTCATATTTCAATACACATCCCATACATAGAGATAAAAATCATTCATATGGTGAACACCTGGTAACCGACATTCACAATATGCATATAAGAATATCCCTATCATTCCGGGATCCTCCTTCGGACATGATATAAATTTTGAAGTACTAAAGCATCCGATACTTTGGATGGGGCTTGTTGGGCCCGATAGATCTATAGTTAGAGTTCGCGTCAATTAGGGTGTCTGTTCCCTAATTCTTAGATTACCAGACTTAATAAAAAGGGGCATATTCGATTTCGATAATTCAACCATATAATGTAGTTTCGATTACTTGTGTCTATTTCGTAAAACATTTATAAAAATTTGCGCATGTATTCTCAGCCCAAAAATATAAAGGGTAAAAAGGTAAATGAAACTCACTGTACTGTATTTTATAGTAAAAAATACATATGACGACATTGAACAACTGAACAATGCAGGGTTGGCCTCGGATTCACGAACCTATATCAATTGTATATTTATTAATATACATAGTTGTAGTTGAACAAATATATATATAAATTTATTAGTTATATCCTTTTTATATTAATAATATATATATGTGTCATATATTTATTTTGTATATAAATATATTATTTGTTGTTATGTCATATATATATTAAACATATTATTTGTATATATATATATATATATTAAAACATATAATCGTATTTGAATAAGTTTATATATATTATTATTAATAATTATGCTTGTTAAATTATGTTTTATATACATAAATTTAATATATTTAATTTATATATCCTATATCACTAATATAACATATAAATAATACTACTTTATATTAAGATTTATATATAATAAAAGAAAATATATATTTATATTTTACTTGATATATTTTTACATATAGCTTAGTTAATATTTAATAATAAAAATATAGTGATATGTAATATTAATATTATTGTAATGTATTTTGTTGTAAAAATATCTATGCATAATATACTAACATTGTAAGGATGATAATACTAATGATAGTAATATTAATAACAATAATAGTGTTAGTTTTATTAATGCTAAAGATAATAACTTTACAAATTTTTGATAACAATGCTAACTTTAATAAAAATAATAAATTTGATAGTTTTTAAATAATGATACCTTACTTTGATAATATAATAATGATAATAATAGCCGCGTTAGTAATAATAAGTGTTATCATAAACTTCGTGTTAAATTTGTAACTTATATCTATAGTTCCTATAACTTAAGGTTGTAACCATTTTTATAATAATAATAATAATACTCATGTTTGTAACCATATTCATAATAAAAAGCTAGTAAGTGATAATCTTTCTCATGATACTTATATCAGTAGTACTAATAATAATAATAATACTAATAATAACAATAACAATAATAATAATAATAATAATAATAATAATAATAATAATAATAATAATAATAATAATAATAATAATAATAATAATAATAATAATAATAATAATAATAATAATAATAATCATCATAGTAATAATAGTAATAATCATAATAATAATAATAATAATAATAATAATAATAATAATAATAATAATAATAATAATAATAATAATAATAATAATAATAATAATAATAATAATAAATATTAGTAATACTACCTTTAAGAAAAGTTCCAAAAATAGTGAAAGTTCCAAAAATAAGTGCCACTGCCCAGGTTCGAACCCAAGACCTCTCCTTAATCACAACACCCTTAAACCAACTGTTCTTGTCATCATTTCCTGATATAACATGTATTTAAATTCTTTTATCCTTTGTTTCAGTTTCTTCTTCTTTTTCCTAACAAAACCCATTTAGTCTCTTCATCATCATCATCATCTAATAACACCCATGATCATCATCATTCATTTACCATCATCACCATTTTAATTCATAATTTAATCGACATCATCAAAATCATCATCACTGGTAATTATGTATATACTATCCTAATCATCAAATCCCTATTATTATTATTTGGTTATCATCATAATCATCATCGCATGATATCATTATCATATTCGTTAATACAATCATCACAGATATATTTCGTTACCAGCTTTTATGATCATCACCATATATTCAGCCCAAGATTACTTCAGCCCACTTCTGAAAAAAAAAGAATTTTGGCCCAACAAGGTAGCCCGTTTAATAATAGAAAAGAAGCCCAAAATATATTGCAGAAAAAAGAAAAGAAAAAATTCGGTTAGCGTGGTTACATCTTCATCTTCTATATCATAACCATTACCACAGTATCCTCTTCTTCATTGATATAGCAGTAGCATAATGATTCAAAAACAGAAAACAGTAAGCGATTAATGGCAGCAGTTGCATTAATCGAGCAGAAAAAAAATATTTTATATAGTAGCGGGTTTCGATGATGATTTTATGTGGGTTTCGAATAGTAGTAAGGTGGTTCATGGTGATCGATCGAGTAGTGGGTTGTGGATGCTAGTTGATATATAACACGAGACATAAAGAGAGTAATATACATATAGATGTATATGTGTGCGTGTTGGGTTGTGGTGTGGATTCGAGCAACAAGAATACGGGTAGTATAGTTGGTGGTGTTCCGGTTTAAGATGGTGTAGGTTGTGGTGAACGAAGGAGATAATTTGGTGATGGTTTTGGTGGTTGCACATGATGAAGGTGGTGGTTGGGTGTTGGAGGATGGTGGCGGTCGTCGGTTGTAGTGGTTGTGGCGATGGGTTTTACTTCGAACATAAAACAGAAAGTTGAACATAGTAACATTAATTTGTGATGGTTTTTGTGGGTTTCGATTTCATGTGAGGGTTGTTTTGGGTGGCGTTTTGGGGAGTTCTTGTCATCGGATATAAACACGAAAGAAAAAAAATTAAATTGATGATGGTGGTTGTAGTTTTGATTAGGGTGGCTCGTGGTGGTGGCAGTGAGTTGTGGTGGGTTGTGGATGGCCAAAGAAGAAGAAGGAAGAAGAAGGGAATGTTTGGTTGTTTTAAGAGTGCATAATGGTTGTCTATGCATATACATATAAATATCGATTAGATATATTAAACTTTAATCTAAATTAATAATAATAATTAAGTAATCATAAGTGTATGATTTGAAAGGAGGAACAGTATTACCAATTTAATAATACTAGCAGCCGTCTCAATTGTTTTATTATGCCAACGGTTTTCACTTACTGTGTATCATGCCCCGCTGTTCACTTAGTGGCGAATAAAAAGTCTTCGGAAAAATCCCAAATTTTTACAGTAATTATATTTATTTATTTTATTCATTATGGTATAAAATTTGGTCATTAATTATTAAATAAAAATTACATCAACTGTCCCTCTCAATTATGGGTAAAATATAAAAAGTGTTAAAATTTAATAACTAAATCCTAAATACATTTTTAGTAAGTCTAAAATTTATAGAACTCATTTTCAAATCACCGTTTATTTTAAAATCACATAAGTTCATTTTTAACTTGATTAATAACTATCAAGATGACAAACGAGTGCTACGAGCGTTTATTAAATAAATTCTAAATCATGTATGCAATTCAATATACTTTTCATATATATATATATATATATATATATATATATATATATATATATATATATATATATATATATATATATATAGATTTATAGTAATATTATATATTATTTTTATTTACACAAATGAATTAAATCACATAAGTTTCTTTTTCATATATATATATATATATATATATATATATATATATATATATATATATATATATATATATATATATATATATATATATATATATAGATTTATAGTAATATTATATATTATTTTTATTTACACAAATGAATTAAATCACCTAAGTTTCTTTTTCGTATATATATATATATATATATATATATATATATATATATATATATATATATATATATATATATATATATATATATATATATATCTTTAAATATATATGTATTTATTTACAGATAGTGGTTCGTGAATCGTCGGGAATAGTCGAAGGTCAAATGAATATATGAACATCGTTCCAATGTTTTCTAGACTCAACATTACATACTTTGCTTATCGTATCGAAATCATATAAAGATTAAGTTTAAATTTGATCAGAAATTCCCGGGTCATCACAGTTGACGTGGGAATGTTGGGTCATGAGTGACATCCCTTCGTGTGAGTCAAAGAATACTTTGAATCACAATGGCGAAGTTAGGTCATAGGATATGTATGAATATAATAACAATCACATACTAACCGATCCTTTAGAGTCGGGATCCGGCAAGATGATAGGGTTTTGGCTTGATATCCTTAAGAAAGGATACAGAATATCAACAGAGGTAAGAGCAGGAAGTAAGATGAAATAGCAGTATAATGATTAAAGGAAAGCGCTAAAAACCTAGGCAGGAAAGGTTATAGTCCTAAAGATTGCTAAGGCACCTAACTAACACATGAGGCACACATAAAATGCAATCCTGGTTCTCTATAACAAGCCTGGCTCTCCTAAATTACATAATGAAATAGGTATGGTGGCGTTCTATTGTTGGAATATAAGTAAGTTATGGCCCTTATTCTAAGAGTCAGACGTGTAAGTATAGTTCCTATAGCAAAGTATTTTCTAAAGATTTGAATGGTATATATATGAATTGTAGGCATAACAAATATGTAAGACCCGAATAATTGTAGTGTACATGTGTGTATATAAGTTACTCAGTTTTGGGGTTTTGGTTGCACATAATTAAAAAGAGAAAAGATGCTGAACTGGGAGGTCGCGCGCCGCGCGGCTAGGTGGCGCGCCGCGCCATCTGTCTGCGACAGATTCCCCTTTTCTTTTTAATTTGATATTTTGAGGGCATTTTGGTAAAATCACCTTGGGGTCCGAATTTAATGCCTTAGATCAGTTTTGGGAGCTCATTAACTCCATTCACAACCACCTTATCCTCTCCAATTCAATTCTAGTGAGAGAGTGCATTTCTTGAGTGAGAAAGCTTCATTAAAGGGTAAAGGAGGTTGAATCGGGTCTTAGTGCGAGTTCTAAAGTCGTTCATCTAGTCTCTAGCTACGTAGTGATTGTGTTGGTAAGTTCTAAAACCTAGATTCTTACTTTAATTGCATTAAGGGTTAGGGTTTGGGTTAGTGATGCACACAAAACCCACTTGCTAGTAATTTGGGGGTTTTGGGTGAATTTGGGTCATGTAGACTCAAAGGTAACTAATTAGGGTTTTCAAAGTGTTAATTTATGTTTATGAACCTAATTAGTTAGTTAAAGTACTAGAACACTTCAATGATATGTAAATGGGTGTTAATTGGGCATGGGTGACCCAAATGGGTGTGTTGACCTTGAAATGGGTCAAATGGGTCTTTGATGACCTAGGTTGTCTTGCATGTATGAAAACGAGTCAACTTGGTGATTAAATGTGTGTTAAGACCTTAATGGCTAGAATTAGGGTTTTTTGGTGAAGTTAACCCATTATTAGGGTTAAGGGTGCAAAATGGGTCGAGATTGCACTTTGGGACAAAAGACTCTAGATTTTTGAGTGAGTTGCTTGGCCGACTTGAGTTGTGAATTGATTATGTGCTAAAATGTAATAGGTACGTTACATTGAAGTGGCAAGCTCGGTTATCTTTCATGAAGACTCTAAGGTGAGTGGAGTAATTATACATATGTGTATATGACGTATTTATTTGTGGGTGTTATGGTATGAACCATCGAGCCGGTAGTGCCATAACATGTGTGTGATCGAGTGTGAACCACGAGCCGGTAGCACTATAAACTAAGATGTGAACCACAAGCCGGTAGCATCGAGTGTGAACCACGAGCCGGTAGCACTATAAACTAAGATGTGAACCACGAGCCGGTAGCATCGAGTGTGAACCACGAGCCGGTAGCACTATAAAAGTGTATGACTCAATTGCGTATGGTGTGAACCACGAGCCGGTAGCACCATAGCGTTATGGTTAACCATATTGAGATTGTTGATTGTTTGGCATATTGTTTAAATATATTGTGTTGAGTATATGCTAATGCGGTTTTGTGATAATGTGCGACTTGTTAAGTATTTCGGGTATGATGTTATGCTAATTTGAGTTTCAAGTTCGTACAAGGTGTTCGGTAATTGTGATTACAAATAGATGGGTTATATATATGTATGTATAATTATTGCATTCACTAAGCTTTGCTTACCCTCTCGTTGTTTACCATTTTATAGGTTCGGTTTTGGACAAGGGTGAGGGCATCGTTTTGGACTAGAGATCCCGCTTGATGCTAGGGGACGCTTTTGGCTTTAGTAGCTCTTGGAGTTTGACCGATAGTTGGGTAGTTTAATCCCAAACGTCATGCTCATTGTGTAGTTTGGAACTTAAACTTTTGGTGGTCGAAACTCGTAAATTGTATTAAACTCGTAAAACGGCCGATGTGGGCCCCGCCTGTAAAACATTGATTTTATATTTGAAACAAGTTAGTTTTACATATTTGGATGTATTGTAAAAAGCGTTTCGTCTAAAAGTGTTGGGAACTAGTCAATCTTTTTCGCATTTTGAGACTTTCCGGACAGACCCGAATGGCGCGCCGCGCGGCCATACTGGCGCGCCGCGCCAATTCACTGTGCAGAATTTTTTTATTTTATTTTATATTTTCACGTGGTTTGTTCGCGGGTTGGTTTGGGTTGTTACAAAATATAAGTGAACTTAATGCACATAATCTAGAATGTAATGCAAATAACCAATGCAAATGAACAACTCGGTTATAGACTAGACTCACTAATGCATCCTAACTATTCATGTTAGTCACACTAATGTAACCTAGTTCCCTATAACCAGAGCTCTGATACCAACTGTAACACCCCGCCAAAATCGCCATTGACGCGGATGTTAACTCTGGTCCCAGTGCTTGGCTTGACTTCTAAGTAACAGCAGAGTTCTACAGCGGAAGCAAAATATCTAAGTACCTGAGACAAAACATGCTTAAAGTGTCAACACAACGGTTGAGTGAACAACATAGGTTTAACAATTATAATAAGTTTTTAGACCACAAGATTTAGTTATAAAGTTTAATCAGTTCGGTAGTAGTGCTGGTGTATATGATATCGATACTAACCATAAGTTACCCTAAACACATCACGTTCGTGTCGTGAATCATTATTATGTATCCATTAACCAGCGGTTATCCGGATAGAGAAGTCACTCTCAATAGCGCTATCCATAATAACTAAGCTTGCCTTTATACGTAGCAATTAACGATATCATGGTAGGGATTTAGCATGAATGAAAGCATGTTAGCACAGTTTGAACTAATCAAAATAAAGTTTTCATGTACATGTGTCTAAGCATAAAACAGTTTAAAAGCAAGCATGTGTCTCACCCCAAAAGTTCAAAACAAAAGTATATAAAGATAGTTAAAAAGTGGGGCTATGAAGTTCACCTTAAATCGAAGATGAAAATAATTCTACGAATGAAATGAACGAGAGTATATACCAGGCATTCAACCTAGAGATATATACTCTTAATCAGAAATGTCCAATCGACAAATGAAGAATCCTAGGTACATTAAGGATTGACTAAACATATGTTTATCTTTATGATTATAGTATTCATTAGTTGCATGTGTGTATAGGAATAAAACACTTAATAGATTACTTGTACATACATTTAATACATGTTATATATGTAATAAGTATTATATATTATATAAATATTATTTAATTGTTTGTATTATATAAATTAATTAATTAGTATTATATATTAATAGTTATGATATATTAAGCATTTAACTACTTTTTGTATTACATGTTATACTTTAATAGTTATATTATATTAAGTATATATAAGTTTAGATTTATTATGTTATTATATTTAATATAAATGAATTATTAAAGTATATATTTGTATAATCTATATTATATACTTTAGAAAGTATATGTATTATATTAAATTGGTTATGTATTAGTAGATATTTATTATATATATTAGTATCATATAAAATTATTATTTTAGTAATTATTTACAGATTTTTATATTTAGAAACAATAATAAAAATATTATTATAATTTATATGTATTATAGTTATCCCAAAAATAGATATATACTTCCTAAATTCATTTTTAATTAACATAATTATAAAATAATAAAGTTTATAATTTCTATAAGTTTCCTTTAACGTAAAAATCTGTATAAAATTTTATAAAATCATTCTACCTTGTTTTTATATTTATTTGTGTTTATTTCCTTATTTATCTTCTCGATTTATTTGGAAACAAAGTTAATTATGCATAAAATATTAATTTGACTTAAACAATAAATTTTATAATTTTTATAAGTTCTACATACTGTAAATAAGTTGTAAAAATATAATTTCGAAAATTATATATATATATATTATTATTTATTTTATATTTTCTTGTACTTTATCCATTATAATCGGTATTAATTAAATGAAATAGATAAATACTTAATAAATAAGTTTTAATAATTTTTCCAGTATCTATGTAACCTAATGATTATATAAAATTTTTATAAAAACTAGTTTAATTCGTTTAGTATTTATTTTATATTTATTTTCTTATTTTCTCTCGGTTTATATAAATACATTACAAAAATCATTTAAAATACTAAATATACTTATAAATATGATTTTCTATTTTTTGAAGTTTTATTACATACTTATAAACTTATAAAATTTTTTACAATTATTATATTTACTTTTTTCTATTTATTACGAATTTTATATAGTTTCCATATTTAGTACTTATTAATTCGTTTTTAATTATAAATAAAATTCCAAAAACCATTATAATTGTTTTTAAATGATCTTTTACTGTTCTAAATACTTTTTATATAAATATTACTGATTTCCATATTTTATATATATTAATTTCCTTTTTACCTATTAAAATCATACAATAATATCATTAATTATAGAATAATTGTATATAATGTTGTAAAAATCAATTTTTCTCATCTAACGACTTTTATAATTGTAAAAACCTCTGTGAAAATTATCATAACCAAATTTTAAGAATTAAAATCGTTTTGATCATATATATACATATCGATATACTTATATATCTATATAAAATCGTTCCTTTGCTTTTTAACTTTAATCTTACATGTAATACTTCACTATATATCCTTATATACATATATATCACGTTCATATACTTATATAACCTTTGCATGTATACATGCACACGTAATACATATATATATATATATATATATATATATATATATATATATATATATATATATATATATATATATATATATATATATATATATATATATATAGTTTTTACATATAAATCGAAACAAAAATAAAATATGAACAAGGATGGATCTAGGGATACCTTAAGGTTATAAAGATCAATAAAAAGTGGTATGTGATGGTGTGAAACGAACAGCAAGGCAGCAACAGCAAAAACGCAACGAAAAGGTGGCAATATGGGTCGACTTTGGTTGTTGTTGGGTCACGAACAAGGCAACAAATCAAGACCTGTTTGCGTGGGGCTTTGCAGCAGTAAAAAAACTAGTTTCGTAGTGGTGTAGGGCTGCAACGTGGTGGCAACAAGGTGATGGTGGTGATTCGGTTTGTTGTAAACCGAATGGGTGGTGATGGTTGATATCGTGAGGCAAGCAAGAGAGGAGAAGAATGGGGTGATTGATTTGTGAATGAGAGAATGCGATTAGGAGCTAGGACCTTATTTTATAGTGTAGGATTTAGAGTTTGAAACTAATTACAATTCCTCATGGATTAGTCTAGAAAAGGATTAGGATTGGGATTAAATTAGGATTAGCCTTTGGAAGTTTGAGGAACATTAGGATTACTTAGTTTAGGATATCGACTAGCAATTTGTATGAGGTTAAGATATGAATCATAATGGGATTAGGATTATTCTATAATTTTACATTTATTATTTATTTATTTTTACTTATTTATTTATGTTTAATATGGCCGAATTATATATATATATATTTATTATTATTATTATTATTATTATTATTATTATTATTATTATTATTATTATTATTATTATTATTATTATTATTATTATTATTATTATTATTATTATTATTATTATTATTATTATTATGGTTACATTTATTTAAATAAGTTGTATTTATTTAATTTACATTATGTGCCATGTCTTTTATTAATTTATAGTTAGTTCTAATTTAGTTTAATTCATATAAAAGTCACATTTAATTTATTACATATAGTTTATATTATTAATTTAGTATTAAGGTTAGAGTTTATATGATTAGGGTTTAAATTAATATTTGAGGTTAGGGTTTCAAGTTATTAATGACATGAATTTATTATAGAGAATTTAATTATCTGGATAACAACCCTAATGCCAATACACAGGATCAGGAAATGAAAACCTACGGGCATTTTAGTCAAGATAGAAGTAGAAAAGTGAGGGACGTTATAATATATATATAGTATAACTTAAAATAGCTTCCGGGCCGAAAGAAAACAAACGACAAAAACAAGGATAAAATCATCAACATAGTGTATACATGGCAAATTGGTCCCAGATGCAATGCAGAGCAACTGGAGTAATGGGAGGTTGTGCCCATATCTCTTCCTTCCGTGCATACTATTACTCCTTAAAGTGCGCCCATCATAATCATATGGCGCATTATGAACTGTGGATATAACGTAAAATGACTGAACGTCGATTCAGGAAGTAACGTTGATGTCATGTATGAGCATTTCTTTAAACAACTTCT
Organism: Rutidosis leptorrhynchoides; assembly: GCF_046630445.1. Classification (NCBI taxonomy): domain Eukaryota; kingdom Viridiplantae; phylum Streptophyta; class Magnoliopsida; order Asterales; family Asteraceae; genus Rutidosis; species Rutidosis leptorrhynchoides. Next base: position 339,370,475 of record NC_092333.1, read on the forward strand.
CGAGGACATCAATTACAAGCTGCGCGCCCCAATAACTGCGCTTTCAAGATTCTTCGGTGAATCCACATGGCCTCTAGGGTGCATAAACCTGGAACCGGAATTAACTGACGACAACGATCCCTCCTTTTCAAGGCTAATTTCAATTGAAGTTTGTGTAGTACGGTCTTAATAGAGCTATAACGCATTGCTTTGGAGGATCACCTTGTAAAACTTTGGTGCCATACCCTCAACAGTTTATGGTATGATCAAATTTCATACTAGGCGAGGCATAGCCACCATCCAGTCATAATCTGAAGGAGCATCATGTGTGTCAGTTACTCCCCAGAAACACTTCCAACAATTCATGAGCAGGTGCGTAGTTGTTCTGTTTTTGCAAATCCCAAGAACCTAGGCAAGGGAATTCAGATTGGTCGCAACTTGTCAAACGAAACTTAAATCAAGCTACGTGATATCTTGGTTTTAAACATGGAAGTTTTTTCATGGAATGAAGGAAACATAACTGGGTTTCGCGTGAAATTTCAGAACATAAGCTCAATGCTAACCCAAGTTTGACTTTTCCGCATCAGAAGAAGCGGGGAATGGCTGTAGAAAGAAGTAAATGGTTACGAATGGAAGTTGAAAAACTGGTATAGCCTTACATATAACAAGAGGTAAGGTGCCAAACCTGGGTTGCAAACCTATTACTAGTGAAGAAAGAAGATGGGTTGTGGCGCATGTGCTTCAAATTCAAGGACATCAATAAATCTTGTCCAAAAGACAATTATCTATTATGCAAGATCGATTGGAAAATGGAATTGCTGTCAGGGTTTAGATTTAAATATTTCCTTGACGTGTACAAATGCTATCACCAGATTCAAATGGCGGTAGAGGACAAAGATAAACCGCATTCCACAACAATCACGGTATTTACTATTATACCAAAATGCCTTTTGGTTTGAAAAATTTAGGTGCGGCATACGAAAGGGTTGTCAATGTAGCTTTTAAATATCAACACGGAAGAAATCATGAGGCCTACGCTGACAATTATGGTTATCGAACGCAACACATAAGAGCAATTTTTGAATGATATCCTAGATACATTTGACTATCTGCAAAAAATTAACATGAAGCTGAATCCTTCCAAGTGTAGTTTTGGGAAGAAAGAAAGTAAATTCCTGGGTCACATAGTAACGCCTAGAGGGGCCAGGGCGAACCCAGGAAATTGAAACAATTGAGCGCATGCTCACAAAGACAACCACAAAGTTTAAAGTTTAAGCGGCAAATTTGCTGCCTTATCGTGCTTTTTGTTAAAGGTAGCCGAATGATCATTGCCATTCTTTCAAACCATAAAAAATCCGTTGAATAAATCTGATTTTAGGTGGATAGAGGATGCATAGTGTAGTGACCCGAACTTTTCCATATTTATATATATTGAATGAAATTGATATTTACATGATTAATTGTTTCCAATATGTTAAGCAATCAAACTTGTTAAGACTTGATTAATTGAAATGAGTTTCTTGTAGACAATTGACCACCCGAGTTGACCGGCGATTCACGAACGTTAAAACTTGTAAAAACTATATGATATATATATATATATATATATATATATATATATATATATATATATATATATATATATATATATATATATATATATATATATATATATATATATATATATAGTTAACATGATATTATGATAAGTAAGTATCTCACTAGGTATATTAACAATGAGTTATATACATAAAAATTAGATTACTAAGTTAAGAAACTCGAAACGATATATATAACGATTATCGTTATAACAACGCCTTACTAAATACATATGTATCATATTAAGGAATTGTTACACTATATTTAACATGATAAAATGATAATTATATATATCATTATGTATGTTAACAATGAACTACATATGTAAAACAAGACTACTAACTTAAGAATTTCAAAACGAGACATATATGTAACGATTATCGTTGTAACGACATTTTAATGTATATATATCATATTAAGATATATTCATACATCATAATATCATGATAATGTAATAATTTAACATCTCATTAGATATAATAAACAATGGGTTAACTACATTAAATGAGATCGTTAACTTAAAGGTTTCAAAACAACACTTACATGTAACGACTAACGATGACTTAACGACTCAGTTAAAATGTATATACATGTAGTATTTTAAAATGTATTCATACTCTTTTGAAAGACTTCAAGACATATATCAAGGTACTTCTACTTATCAAAAATGCTTACAATTGCATTCTCATTCATTTTCATCAACAATTATACTCGTATACACCTGTATTCGTACTCAGACAATACACAGCTTTTAGATGTATTTACTATTGGTATATACACTCTAATGATCAGCTCTTAGCAGCCCTTGTGAGTCAACAAGACATGTGGGAACCATCATTTGACAACTAGCATGACTTATGAGCATGAAAACAAAAACTAGTAACCTTATATTGACTAAGCATTAGGCATTTTTTTCAAACAACATACACATCACATTTCTTTGATTTTCTAATCCAAATTCTCTCCATCTTAACTCTCTGTAAGCTTAAGAACGTCTATACTGTAGTGACCCGAACTTTTCCATGTTTATATATATTAAATAAAATTGTTATTTACATGATTAAGTGTTTCCAACATGTTAAGCAATCAAACTTGTTAAGACTTGATTAATTTAAATAGGTTTCATATAGACAATTGACCACCCAAGTTGACCGGTGATTCACGAACGTTAAAACTTGTAAAAACTATATGATGTCATACATATGATTATATATAGTTAACATGATATTATGATAAGTAAGTATCTCATTAGGTATTTTAACAATGAGTTATATACATAAAATTGAGTTTATTGAAATAAGAAACTTGAAACGATATATATAACGATTATCGTTATAACAACGTCTTACTAAATACATATGAATCATATTAAGATATTGATACACTATGTTTAATCATGATAAATGATAAGTAAACATGTCATTAAGTGTATTAACAATGAACTACATATGTAAAAACAAGACTACTAACTTAATGATTTCGAAACGAGACATATATGTAACGATTATCGTTGTAACAACATTTAACTGTATATATATCATACTAAGATATATTAATATATCATGATATCATGATAATGTAATAATTTAACATCTCTTTAGATAGAATAAATAATAGGTTAACAACATTTAACAAGATCGTTAACCTAAAGGTTTCAAAACAACATTTACATCTAACGACTAACGATGACTTAACGACTCAGTTAAAATGTATATACATGTAGTGTTTTATTATGTATTCATACACTTTTGAAATACTTCAAGACACTTATCAAAATACTTCTACTTAACAAAAATGTTTACAATTACATCCTCGTTCAGTTTCATCAACAATTCTACTCGTATGCACCCGTATTCGTACTCGTACAATACACAGCTTTTAGACGTATGTACTATTGGTATATACACTCCAATGATCAGATCTTAGCAGTACATGTGAGTTACCTAACACATGTGGGAACCATCATTTGGAAACTAGCATGAAATATCTCATAAAATTACAAAAATATTAGTAATCATTCATGACTTATTTACATGTAAACAAAATTACACATCCTTTATATCTAATCCATATACCAACGACCAAAAACACCTACAAACACTTTCATTCTTCAATTTTCTTCATATAATTGATCTCTCTCAAGTTCTATCTTCAAGTTCTAAGTGTTCTTCATAAATTCTATAAGTTCTAGTTTCATAAAATCAAGAATACTTCCAAGTTTGCAAGCTTACTTCCAATCTTGTAAAGTGATCATCCAACCTTAAGAAATCTTTCTTATTTACAGTAAGATATCTTTCTAATACAAGGTAATACTCATATTCAAACTTTGGTTCAATTTCTATAACTATAACAATCTTATTTCGAGTGATGATCTTACTTGAATTTGTTTTCGTGTCATGATTCTGCTTCAAGAACTTTCAAGGCATCCAAGGATCCTTTGAAGCTAGATCTATTTTTCACTTTTCCAGTAGGTTTATCCACAAAACTTGAGGTAGTAATGATGTTCATAACATCATTCGATTCATACATATAAAGCTATCTTATTCGAAGGTTTAAACTTGAAATCACTAGAACATAGTTTAGTTAATTCTAAACTTGTACACAAACAAAAGTTAATCCTTCTATATCTATATGATATTCTAACTTAATGATTTAAAACCTGGAAACATGAAAAACACCGTAAAACCGGACATACGCCGTCGTAGTAACACCGCGGGCTGTTTTGGGTTTGATAATTAAAAACTATGATAAGTTTTGATTTAAAAGTTGTTCTTCTGGGAAAATGATTTTTCTTATGAACATGAAACTATATCCAAAAATCATGGTTAAACTCAAAGTGGAAGTATGTTTTTCAAAATGGTCATCAAGACGTCGTTCTTTCGACTGAAATGACTATCTCTTACAAAAATAACTTGTAACTTATATTTCCAATTATAAACTTATACTTTTTCTATTTAGATTCATAAAATAGAGTTCAATATGAAACCATAGCAATTTGATTCACTCAAAACGGATTTAAAACGAAGAAGTTATGGGTAAAACAAGATTGGATATTTTTTGATTGTTGTAGCTACAGGAAATATTGTAACAATTCTATACAAATCATATCCTAGCTAACTTATATTGTATTATACATGTATTCTAATATATTATGTAATCTTGGGATACCATAGACACGTATACAAATGTTTTGACATATCATATCGACCCATGTATATATATTATTTGGAACAACCATAGACACTCTATATGCAGTAATGTTGGAGTTAGCTATACAGGGTTGAGGTTGATTCCAAAAATATATCTACTTTGAGTTGTGATCTAGCCTGAGACGTGTATACACTGGGTCGTGGATTGATTCAAGATAATATATATCGATTTATTTCTGTACATCTAATTATCGACAACTAGTTGTAGGTTACTAACGAGGACAACTGACTTAATAAACTTAAAACATTAAAACATATTAAAAATGTTGTAAATATATTTTGAACATACTTTGATATATATGTACATATTTGTTATAGGTTCGTGAATCGACCAGTGGCCAAGTCTTACTTCCCGACGAAGTAAAAATCCGTGAAAGTGAGTTATAGTCCCACTTTTAAAATCTAATATTTTGGGATGAGAATACATGCAGTTTAATAAACGTTTTACAAAATAGACACAAGTAAATGAAACTACATTATATGGGTGAATGATTGAAGCCGAATATGCCCCTTTTGCTTGGTAGCCTAAGAATTAGTAAACCGATCTACTAATTGACGCGAATCCTAAAGATAGATCTATTGGGCCTAACGAACCCCATCCAAAGTACCGGATGCTTTAGTACTTCGAATTTGTTTTTATCATGTCCGAAGGATTTTCCGGAATGATAGGGGATATTCTTATATGCATCTTGTTAATGTCGGTTACCAGTTATTCACCATATGAATGATTTTTATCTCTATGTATGAGATGTATTGAAATATGAAATCTTGTGGTCTATTATTATGATTTGATAATATATAGGTTAAACCTATAACTCACCAACATTTTTGTTGACGTTTTAAGCATGTTTATTCTCCGGTGATTATTAAGAGCTTCCGCTGTTGCATACTAAAATAAGGAGAAGATTTGGAGTCCATGCTTGTATGATATTATGTAAAACTGCATTCAAGAAACTTATTTTGATGTAATATATTCATATTGTAAACCATTATGTAATGGTCGTGTGTAAACGGTATATTTTAGATTATCATTATTTGATAATCTATGTAATGCTTTTTAAACCTTTATCGGTAAAATAACGGTTATGGTTGTTTTAAAAATGAATGCGGTCTTTGAAAAAACGTCTCATATAGAGGTCAAAGCCTCGCGACGAAATCAATTAATATGGAACGCTTATAATCAATATGAACGGGACATTTCAGTTGGTATCCGAGCATTGGTCTTAGAGAACCAGAAAATTGCATTAGTGTGTCTTACCGAGTTTGTTAGGATGCATTAGTGAGTCTAGACTTCGACCGTGTTAATATATTTTGGTAAGATTCACAAATTCCCGAAGAGGAACCGGAAGAAGAGGAACCGGAAGAGGAGGAACCGGAAGAAGAGGAACCAGAAGAGGAGGAATCGGAAGAGGAGGAACCAGAAGAAGAGGTTCAGGAGGAAGAAATATTGATACCTATAGTAAATCGATTAAATAAAAGGAAATTCTCAACCAACGGACCAAAGTTAATAATGGTCAATGGTGTTTCCACCGAGGAAGCAAAATATTGGGAAGATTACTAATTTTCCGATGAATCGGATCCCGATGAGGATTCCGATGATGTTATAGAAATTACCTTGACCCAATTTAATAAAGCGAAAGAAAATAATAAGGGAAAAGGTATAAAAATAGAGAAACCCGATTCCAACCCCGATGAACTTTATATGTATCGACAACATCCATATTTCCTAAAATGTAACAATGACCCGGGAACCTCTAAACCACCAGGTTTTTCTAAACCATTGTGGAAAACGACGGCTCGAATTAGAGGAACACCATATATTCCTAGAAAACTAGGAAAACGAACCAAGTCCGAAGAAGAAGAAACCATTGATTCAGATTAGAGGGTTGTAATCATGTTGTGTATTATATGTATTGTAGTGTGCTTGTACTTTTATGTTCTATGTAAAAATTGCTTGTATTGTTTGTTAATTATCTTTTCAAATCTAATCCTTGTCTATTTTATAGTATAAAAACAAAATAGACGTTAAGGGTAGAAAACTGAATATTTTAGAAGATCTACCAGAGGATATGATTGAGAAAATCTTGTCTAGAGTCGGTCAGAATTCATCAGTACAATTAATTATGGCAAAATTAACTTGTCAAACATTTTAAAGACTTTCCAGAAATGCCTTAGTTTATAAAAGGCTTTCCTTTGATAGGTGGGGTATATCACATTGGGGAGACCGTAAGTTACGCCGTGTTTTCTTTAAAGCGTTAAATGCGGGGAACCCAAATGCAATTTTACACTACGGGTTAAGAACCTATTTTGACTCAACATATCCCAACAAAGGATTTTGTGAATTAGAAAGATCTTCTAACATGCAACATAAAGAAGCATGTTATGCTTACAGGTTAGTGATGTTCGCTTCTTACCAAAGTGAGAAAAAGAACATCGGATTGCAGCTTTTAAATAAGACCTTCCCACAAGTGACGGATTCAGTAGTTGGGGTGAGAAACAAGGTTTTTAGATTATTACGGGGCTGTTGGACATTACGAAACCCTCGTCCTTTTGATGACATTACAACATGGTGCCTAGCCAATGGTCATAACAGTTATTTTCCACAAGACCAAGGATGGGAAGTCGTCTTAGTAAAAGCAGAATGCATGACTTGTTTATGGACTTACGAATTACATGTCTTTATTTCCTTTGCTGAACAACTTGCATATTAACTAGATTTATCTTCAAAACTGCCATGTATCATAGTGTACTATATTTCATGTTATGTGTAATATAGCGAAGTTGTAAGTTTGAAGAATATTTGTATGTGATATATTATTATAATCAGTTTTTCATATGGAATTGTAGTAGTTGAATTGTATATTAGCTACTAAGTATGTACTTAACGGGTAGGTAGTACCGGAATTTAAACTTATAAAACACTAATATGAAGAAAAATCTTTTATAAATGAGTTCATATTATTCTACGAAATACTATTGACTACTCTTAATATTTTGTATGATTAACTCGATTCAGTTGGCTATTTTGAAGGAAATGGCACCGACTACTCGACACACCATGAATATGAGCGAAGAGGAATTTCTTACCTTTCTTGCTGCAAACATAGCCGCAGTGCAGGCTGCGCTACATACCAACAATAACTCTGAATCTAGCAATGCAGCTAACGGCGCAAGAAATCGTGTAGGATGCTCCTACAAAGAATTCACTGCCTGCAAACCTTTGGAATTTAATGGAACCGAAGGACCAATTGGATTGAAATGGTGGACCGAGAAAGTTGAATCGGTGTTTGCCATAAGTAAGTGTACTGAAGAGGACAAAGTTAAGTACGCTACGCATACCTTCACAGGTACTGCGTTAACGTGGTGGAACACCTATCTTGAACAGGTAGGACAAAATGCTGCTTACGCACTACCGCGGTCGGCATTCAAGCAATTGATGAACGAGCAGTACCGTCCTAGAAACGAAGTCAATAAACTCAAGGCAGAACTTAGAGAGTTACGAACACAAGGGTTCGACGTTACCACATATGAACGACGATTCACAGAGTTGTGCCTATTGTGTCCGGGAGCATTCGAAGATGAAGAAGAGAAGATTGATGCATTTGTAAAAGGGTTACCAGTAAGGATTCAAGAAGATGTGAGTTCACACGAGCCCGCTTCCATACAAAAGGCAAATCGAATGGGTCATAAACTCATAAATCAGATTGAAGGAAGAATTAAAGAGCAGGCGACCGAAGAAGCCAACACGAAACAACTCAAGAGGAAGTGGGAGGAAAACGGTGACAAGTGTCACCAGTACAACAATAATAACAATTACAACCACAATCGCAACAACTATCCCAACAACCGCAACAACAATCGCAACAATAACCGCAATCCTAACAATAACTACAAAAAACATCCCAACAACAACAACAACTACAACAACCGTTTCAACAATAATAACAATCCCAACAACAACCTCAATAACAACAACGGCAACAAAAACCAAAAACATCCATGTCATAGGTGTGAAGAAAATCATCAGGGTTTTGCACGACATTTTGCAACAGGTGTAAAAGAAATGGTCATAGCGCAACAAAGTGTGAGATCTACGGACCAAAATTAAACAGAACTAAAGGAACAAATAATGTTGGAACAAGTAATTCCGAAACGAATAGTGTCGGAGCAAGTAATACCAACGCTGTTTGTTATAAAAGTGGAAAACCGGGCTACATTATTAGAAATTTCCCGAATCAGGGATACTAATGGGCAGGGCCGTGGAAGAGTTTTCAATATTAATGCGGCAGAAGCACAGGAAGACCCGGAGCTTGTTACGGGTACGTTTCTTATTGACGATAAATCTGCTTATGTTTTATTTGATTCGGGTGCAGATAGAAGCTATATGAGTAGAGAATTTTGTGCAAAATTAAGTTGCCCATTGACGCCTTTGGATAGTAAATTTTTACTCGAATTAGCAAACGGTAAATTAATTTCAGCAGATAATATATGTCGGGAGAGAGAAATTAAACTGGGGGATGAAACGTTTAAAATTGATTTAATATCAGTCGAGTTAGGGAGTTTTGATGTAATAATTGGCATGGACTGGTTGAAGAAGGTGAGAGCAGAGGTCGTATGTTACAAAAATGCGATTCGCATTATGCGTGAAAAAGGAAAACCTTTAATGGTGTACAGAGAAAAGAAGAATGCAAAATTAAATCTTATTAGTAGTTTGAAGGACAAAAACTAATAAGAAAAGGTTGTTACGTCATTCTAGCACACATCGAGGAAGTTAAACTTGAAGAAAAGAACATCAGTGATGTTCCCGTCACAAAAGAATTTCCCAATGTATTTCCGAAAGAATTACCGGGATTACCCCCACATCGATCCGTTGAATTTCAAATAGACCTTGTACCAGGAGCTGCACCAATAGCTCGTGCTCTATACAGACTCGCACCCAGTGAAATGAAAGAATTACAAAGTCAGTTACAGGAACTTTTAGAGCGTGGTTTCATTCGACCAAGCACATCACCATGGGGAGATCCTATTTTGTTTGTCAAGAAGAAAGATGGTACATTCAGGTTGTGTATCGACTACCGAGATTTGAACAAACTTACCATCAAGAACCGCTACCGACTACCGAGAATCGATGACTTATTTGATACACTACAAGGCTCGTCTATTTATTCAAAGATCGATTTACGTTCTGGATATCATCAAATGCGGGTGAAGGAGGATGATATTCCTAAGAATGCTTTTAGGACGTGTTACGGTCATTACGAGTTTATGGTTATGCCGTTTGGATTGACTAACGCACCAGCTGTGTTCATGATCCTCATGAACCGAGTGTGTGGGCCATATCTTGACAAGTTTTTCATTGTTTTCATCGATGACATACTTATTTACTCGAAGAATGATCAAGAGCACGAAGAACATTTGAGAAAAGTGCTAGAGTTACTGAGAAAAGAAAAACTGTACGCTAAGTTTTCAAAGTGTGCATTTTAGTTGGAAGAAGTTCAATTCCTCGGTCATATAGTGAACAAAGAAGGTATTCAGGTGGATCCAGCAAAGATTGAAACCGTTAAAAAGTGGAAAACCCCGAAAACTCCGAAACACATACGCCAATTTTTAGGGCTAGCTGGTTATTACAGGAGATTCATCCAAGATTCTTCTAAAATAGCAAAACCCTTGACTACATTAACGCATAAAGGGAGGAAATTTGAATGGAAGGATGAACAAGAAAAAGCATTTCAATTGTTGAAGAAAAAGTTAACTACGACACCTATATTGTCATTACCTGATGGGAATGATGATTTTGTGATATATTGTGATGCCTCAAAGCAAGGTCTCGGTTGTGTATTAATGCAACGAATGAAAGTAATTGCTTATGCGTCTAGACAATTGAAGATTCACGAGCAGAATTATACGACGCATGATTTGGAATTAGGCGCGATTTTTTTTGCATTAAAGACTTGGAGGCACTACTTATATGGGGTCAAAAGTATTATATATACCAACAACAAAAGTCTTCAACACATATTTAATCAGAAATAACTAAACATGAGGCAGCGCAAATGGATTGAATTGTTGAATGATTACGACTTTGAGATTCGTTACCTCCCAGGGAAGGCAAATGTGGTAGCCGACGCCTTGAGCAGAAAGGACAGAGAACCCATTCGTGTAAAATCTATGAATATAATGATTTACACTAACCTGACTACTCAAATAAAGGAGGCACAACAAGGAGTTTTAAAAGAAGGAAACTTAAAGGATGAAATACCCAACGGATCGGAGAAGCATCTTAATATTCGAGAAGACGGAACCCGGTATAGGGCTGAAAGAATTTGGGTACCAAAATTTGGAGATATGAGAGAAATGGTACTTAGAGAAGCTCATAAAACCAGATACTCAATACATCCTGGAACGGGGAAGATGTACAAGGATCTCAAGAAACATTTTTGGTGGCCAGGTATGAAAGCCGATGTTGCTAAATACGTAGGGGAATGTTTGACATGTTCTAAGGTCAAAGCGGAACATCAGAAACCATCAGGTCTACTTCAACAACCCCAAATCTCGGAATGGAAATGGGAAAACATTACCATGGATTTCATCACTAAATTGCCAAGGACTGCAAGTGGTTTTGATACTATTTGGGTAATAGTTGATCGTCTCACTAAATCAGCACACTTCCTGTCAATAAGAGAAGATGACAGGATGGAGAAGTTAGCATGACTGTATTTGAAGGAAGTCGTCTCCAGACATGGAATACCAATCTCTATTATCTCTGATAGGGATGGCAGATTTATTTCAAGATTCTGGCAGACATTACAGCAAGCATTAGGAACTCGTCTAGACATGAGTACTGCCTATCATCCACAAACTGATGGGCAGAGCGAAAGGACCATACAAACGCTTGAAGACATGCTACGAGCATGTGTTATTGATTTTGGAAACGGTTGGGATCGACATCTAACGTTAGCAGAATTTTCCTACAACAACAGCTACCATTCAAGCATTGAGATGGCGCCGTTTGAAGCACTTTATGGTAGAAAGTGCAGGTCTCCGATTTGTTGGAGTGAAGTGGGGGATAGACAGATTACGAGTCCGGAAATAATACAAGAAACTACCGAGAAGATAATCCAAATTCAACAACGGTTGAAAACCGCCCAAAGTCGACAAAAGAGCTACACCGACATTAAAAGAAAAGATATAGAATTGGAAATTGGAGAGATGGTCATGCTTAAGGTTGCACCTTGGAAAGGCGTTGTTCGATTTGGTAAACGAGGGAAATTAAATCCAAGGTATATAGGACCATTCAAGATTATTGATCGTGTCAGACCAGTAGTTTACCGACTTGAATTACCACAACAACTCGAGGCTGTACATAACACTTTCCACATCTCAAATGGTTCGTGAGGTTAAAAGACTTAAGTAAAACAAGATACCAATTGTTAAAGTTCGATGGAATGCTCGTAGAGGACCCGAGTTCACCTGAGAACGAGAAGATCAGATGAAGAAGAAATACCCGCACTTATTTCCAGAAGATACGTCAACACCTCCAACTACTTAAAATTTCGGGACGAAATTTATTTAACGGGTAGGTACTGTAGTGACCCGAAATTTTCCATGTTTATATATATTAAATAAAATTGTTATTTACATGATTAAGTGTTTCCAACATGTTAAGCAATCAAACTTGTTAAGACTTGATTAATTTAAATAGGTTTCATATAGACAATTGACCACCCAAGTTGACCGGTGATTCACGAACGTTAAAACTTGTAAAAACTATATGATGACATACATATGATTATATATATAGTTAACATGATATTATGATAAGTAAGTATCTCATTAGGTATTTTAACAATGAGTTATATACATAAAATTGAGTTTATTGAATTAAGAAACTCGAAACGATATATATAACGATTATCGTTATAACAACGTCTTACTAAATACATATGAATCATATTAAGATATTGATACACTATGTTTAATTATGATAAATGATAAGTAAACATGTCATTAAGTGTATTAACAATGAACTACATATGAAAAAACAAGACTACTAACTTAATGATTTCGAAACGAGACATATATGTAACGATTATCGTTGTAACAACATTTAACTGTATATATATCATACTAAGATATATTAATATATCATAATATCATGATAATGTAATAATTTAACATCTCTTTAGATATAATAAACAATGGGTTAAGAACATTTAACAAGATCGTTAACCTAAAGGTTTCAAAACAACATTTACATCTAACGACTAACGATGACTTAACGACTCAGTTAAAATGTATATACATGTAATGTTTTATTATGTATTCATACACTTTTGAAAGACATCAAGACACTTATCAAAATACTTCTACTTAACAAAAATGCTTACAATTACATCCTCGTTCAGTTTCATCAACAATTCTACTCGTATGCACCCGTATTCGTACTCGTACAATACACAGCTTTTAGACGTATGTACTATTGGTATATACACTCCAATGATTAGCTCTTAGCAGCCTATGTGAGTCACCTAATACATGTGAGAACCATCATTTGACAACTAGCATGAAATATCTCATAAAATTACAAAAATATTAGTAATCATTCATGACTTATTTATATGTAAACAAAATTACACATCCTTTATATCTAATCCATATACCAACAACCAAAAACACCTACAAACACTTTCATTCTTCAATTTTCTTCATCTAATTGATCTCTCTCAAGTTCTATCTTCAAGTTCTAAGTGTTCTTCATAAATTCTATAAGTTCTAGTTTCATAAAATCAAGAATACTTCCAAGTTTGCTAGCTTACTTCCAATCTTGTAAAGTGATCATCTAACCTTAAGAAATCTTTCTTATTTATAGTAACATATCTTTATAATACAGGGTAATACTCATATTCAAACTTTGGTTCAATTTCTATAACTATAACAATCTTATTTCGAGTGATGATCTTACTTGAATTTGTTTTCGTGTCATGATTCTGCTTCAAGAACTTTCAAGCCATCCAAGGATCCTTTGAAGCTAGATCCATTTGTCTCTTTTCCAGTAGGTTTATCTACAAAATTTGAGGTAGTAATGATGTTCATAACATCATTCGATTCATACATATAAAGCTATCTTATTCGAAGGTTTAAACTTGAAATCACTAGAACATAGTTTAGTTAATTCTAAACTTGTTCGCAAACAAAAGTTAATCCTTCTAACTTGACTTTTAAAATCAACTAAACACATGTTCTATATCTATATGATATGCTAACTTAATGATTTAAAACCTGAAAACACGAAAAACACCGTAAAACCGGACATACGCCGTCGTACTAACAACGCGGGCTGTTTTGGGTTTGACAATTAAAAACTATGATAAGTTTTGATTTAAAAGTTGTTCTTCTGAGAAAATGATTTTTCTTATGAACATGAAACTATATCCAAAAATCATGGTTAAACTCAAAGTAGAAGTATGTTTTTCAAAATGGTCATCAAGACGTCGTTCTTTCGACTGAAATGACTTTCTCTTACAAAAATAACTTGTAACTTATATTTACAATTATAAACTTATACTTTTTCTATTTAGATTCATAAAATAGAGTTCAATATGAAACCATAGCAATTTGATTCACTCAAAACGGATTTAAAACGAAGAAGTTATGGGTAAAACAAGATTGGATATTTTTTGATTGTTGTAGCTACAGGAAATATTGTAACAATTCTATACAAATCATATCCTAGCTAACTTATATTGTATTATACATGTATTCTAATATATTATGTAATCTTGGGATAACATAGACACGTATGTAAATGTTTTGACATATCATATCGACCCATGTATATATATTATTTAGAACAACCATAGACACTCTATATGCAGTAATGTTGGAGTTAGCTATACAGGGTTGAGGTTGATTCCAAAAATATATCTACTTTGAGTTGTGATCTAGCCTGAGACATGTATACACTGGGTCGTGGATTGATTCAAGATAATATATATATCGATTTATTTCTGTACATCTAATTATGGACAACTAGTTGTAGGTCACTAACGAGGACAGCTGACTTAATAAACTTAAAACATTAAAACTTATTAAAAATGTTGTAAATATATTTTGAACATACTTTGATATATATGTACATATTTGTTATAGGTTCGTAAATCGACCAGTGGCCAAGTCTTACTTCCCGACGAAGTAAAAATCTGTGAAAGTGAATTATAGTTCAACTTTTAAAATCTAATATTTTGGGATGAGAATACATGCAGTTTTATAAATGTTTTACGAAATAGACACAATTAAATGAAACTACATTATATGGGTGAATGATCGAAGCCGAATATGCCCCTTTTGCTTGGTAGCCTAAGAATTAATAAACCGATCTACTAATTGACGCGAATCCTAAAGATAGATCTATTGGGCCTAACGAACCCCATCCAAAGTACCGGATGCTTTAGTACTTCGAATTCGTTTTTATCATGTCCGAAGGATTTCCCGGAATGATAGGGGATATTCTTATATGCATCTTGTTAATGTCGGTTACCAGGTGTTCACCATATGAATGATTTTTATCTCTATGTATAGAATGTATTGAAATATGAAATCTTGTGGTCTATTATTATGATTTGATAATATATAGGTTAAACCTATTACTCACCAACATTTTTGTTGACATTTTAAGCATGTTTATTCTCAGGTGATTATTAAGAGCTTCCGCTGTTGCATACTAAAATAAGGACAAGATTTGGAGTCCATGCTTGTATGATATTATGTAAAACTGCATTCAAGAAACTTATTTTGATGTAATATATTCATATTGTAACCATTATGTAATGGTCGTGTGTAAACGGTATATTTTAGATTATCATTATTTGATAATCTACGTAATGCTTTTTAAACTTTTATCGATAAAATAAAGGTTAAGGTTGTTTTAAAAATGAATGCAGTCTTTGAAAAAATGTCTCATATAGAGGTCAAAACCTCGCAACGAAATCAATTAATATGGAACGTTTATAATCAATATGAACGGGACATTTCATATACTTTAGTAATATTGATCATCTAGGTAAATCTAGCTTTAATTACAATCAAGAAACATCATCATTCAAGAACACATCAAGAACACTTCACAAATACTTTCAAGCTTACTAGCTTACTTCAAATCTTGCAAATCCATTTCAAGTGATCATCCAATCTCAAGAAATCTTTGTTATTTATAGTAGGTTATCTTACTAAATCAAGGTAATACTCATATTCAAACTTTGATTCAATTTCTATAACTATAACAATCTTAATTCGAGTGATAATCTTACTTGAACTTGTTTTCATGTCATGATTCTACTTCAAGAACTTTCAAGCCATCCAAGATCCTTTGAAGCTAGATCAATTTTTGTCACTTCCAGTAGATTTACCTACTAAACTTGAGGTAGTAATGATGTTCATAACATCATTCGATTCATATTTATAAAACTATCTTATTCGAAGATTTGAACATGTAATCACTAGAACATAGTTTAGTTAATTCTAAACTTGTTCGCAAACAAAGTTAATCCTTCATACTTAACTTTTAAAATCAACTAAACACATGTTCTATATCTATATGATATGCTAACTTAATGATTTAAAACCTGGAAACACGAAAAACACCGTAAAACCGAACATACGCCGTCGTAGTGAAACCGGGGGCTGTTTTGGGTTAGAAAAATAAAAGCTATCTTAATCTTTGAATTGGAAGTTTATTTTCTGGAAAAATAATATTTCATATGAACATGATACTATATCCAAAAATCATGGTTAAACACAAAGTTGAAGTATGTTTTTCAAAATGGTCATCAAGATGTCGTTCTTTCGACAGAAATGACTACCTCTTTAAAAAGTGACTTGTAACCTGTATTTCCGACTATAAACTTATACTTTTTCTGTTTAGTTTCATAAATTTCAGTTCATTATGAAACCATTTGTAACAAAGAAATGACGGATAAAACAAAATCGGATAATTTTGCTAGTTTTAGCTACGAAAATTTTGTAACAAACCTATACTAACCATAACTTAACTAACTTATATTGTATTATACATATATTCTAACATATATTTTGTAATCTTGAGATACCATAGACACGTATACAATGTTTTGACATATCATATCGACGTCATCTATATATATTATTTGGAACAACCATAGACACTCTATATGCTGTAATGCTCGAGTTCGCTATACAGGGTTGAGGTTGATTCCAAAATAATATATATACTTCGAGTTGTGATCTAGCCTGAGACTTGTATACACTGGGTCGTGGATTGATTCGAGATAATATATATTGATTTATTTCTGTACTACTAACTGTGGACAACTAGTTGTAGATTACTAACGTTGGACTGTTAACTTAACAAACTTAAATCATTAAAAAGTAATAAAAATGTTGTGAATATATTTCGATCATACTTTGATATATATGTATATATTTGTTATAGGTTCGTGAATCGACCCATAGCCAAGTCTTAAATTTCGACGAAGTAAAAATCTGTGAAAGTGAGTTATAGTTTTAAAATCTAATATTTTTGGGATGAGAATACATGCAGTTTTATAAATGTTTTACATAATAAACACAAGAAATCAAAACTACATTCTATGGGTGAATGATCGAAGCCGAATATGCCCCTTTTTGCTTGGTAGCCTAAGAATTAGGAAACTGGCCCCTAATTGACATGAATCTTAAAGATAGATCTACTGGACCTAACAAATCCCATCCATGCTTGCGGATGCCTTAGTACTTCGAGTTTTTTTTATCATGTCCGAAGGATGTCCCGGAATTATGGGGATATTCTTATATGCATCTTGTTAATGTCGGTTACCAGATGTTCACCATATGAAAGATTTTTATGCAGATTGCTATATGTATGCATGTTGTTTACAAGAAATGAAAATATGAAATCTTGTGGTTAAACCTATAACTCACCAACATTTTTTGTTGATGTTTTAAGCATGTTTATTCTCAGGTGATTGTTAAGAGCTTCAGCTGTTGCATACTAAATTAAGGACAAGATTTGGAGTCCATGCTTGTATAATATTGTTTAAAAACTGCATTCGAGAACATACTTTGTTGTAACATATTAATATTGTAAACCATTATGTAATGGTAGTATGTAAGTGTGATATTTTCAGATTATCATATCTTGGTAATCTAGGTTGTGTCCTTTAAACCTTGTCGATAAAATAAAGGCTATGGTTTGTTTTAAAAACGAATGCAGTCTTTGAAAAACGTCTCATATAGAGGTCAAAACCTCGCAAAGAAATCAATTAATATGGAACGTTTATAATCATTATGAATGGGACATTTCAGTTGGTATCCGAACGTTGGTCTTAGAGAACCAGAAATTTGCATTAGTGTGTTTTATCGAGTTCGTTAGGATGCATTTGTGAGTCTGGACTTCGACTGTGTTTACTTGAAAAATGATTGCTTAACATTTTTGTTGGAAACTATATATTGTTAACATGTAAATATTATGTGATATATTAATCTCTTAACGTGTTTGATATTGTGTGATAGATGTCTACCTCTAGTACAAATCCCATCGACTCACCTAATAATAATGAAGAGTCGAATATATTTTGGAAAGATTCATAAATTCCCGAAGAGGAACCGGAAGAAGAGGAACCGGAAGAAGAGGAACCAGAAGAGGAGGAACCGGAAGAAAAGGAATCGGAAGAAGAGGTTCTGGAGGAGGAAATATTAGGAACCACAAAAAAACAGATAAATAAAAGAATATCCTCAACCAATGGACCAAAGTTAATAATGGTCAATGGTGTTTCCGCCAAGGAAGCAAAATATTGGGAAAATTACCAATTTTCTGTTGAATCGGATCCCGACGAGGATTCCGATGATGTTATAGAAATTACCCCGACCCAATTTGAAAAGGCAAAATAAAATAATAAGGGAAAAGGTATCAAAATAGAGAAACCTAATTCCAACCCCGATGACCTCTATGTTAACATGAAATACCCTGATGGGGTATACCGTAAACACCCGTGTTTCTTAAACTTTCACTATAACCCGGGAACATCTAAGCCACCAGGTTTTTCTAAACCATTTGTGAAAACGACAGCTCGTATTAGAGGAGCACCATATATCCCTAGGAAATTAGCGAAACGAACAAAGTCCGAGGAGGAAGAAACGAGTGAGTGGGAATAAAGAGTTGTAATCATGATATGTAAAATATGTAATATAAGTGTGCTTGTACTTTTATGTTGTATGTAAAAATTGCTTGTATTATTTGATAATTATTTTTTACGAATCTAATCCTCGTCTATTTTACAGTATAAAACACACAATGGATGTTAAGGATAGACAACCAAAAATTTTAGAAGACCTACCGGGGGATATGATTGATGAAATCTTTTCTAGAGTCGGTCAAAATTCATTGGCACAATTATTTACGGTGAAATTAGTTTACCGAACATTTGAAAGACGTTCCAAGCATGCCTTAGTTTATAAAAGGATTTCCTTTGAAAGATGGGGTATATCACATTGGGGAGACCTTAAGTTACGCCGTGTTTACTTTAAAGCATTAAATGCGGGGAACCCAAATGCAATTTTACGCTAGGGGTTGAGAGCCTATTTTGACTCCACATATCCCAACATAGAACTTCGTTCTTTAGAAAGAGCTTCTAACATGCAACATAAAGAAGCATATTATGTTTACGGGTTAGTGATGTTCGCTTCTCAACAAAGTGAGATAAAGAACATCGGATTACAACTGTTAAATAAAACATTCCCATAAGTGACGGACTCAGTAGTTGGGGTGAGAAACGAAGTTTTTAGATTGTTATGGGGATGTTGGGCATTACATAACCCTCGTCCTTTTGACGACGTTACAACATGCTGCCTAGCTAACGGTCACAACGGTTATTTCCCACAAGACAAAGGATGGAATATAATACTAGTAAAACCCGAATGCATGACTTGTTTCTGGACTTATGAGTTACGTGTCTTTATTGCCTTTGCTGAACGACTTGCATATTAACTAGAATTGTCTTCGCAACTGCTTTGTATCAAAGTTATTATGTGCTATATTTCATGCTATATGTAAAATAGCGGTATTGTAAGTTTGTAAAATATTGTATAAAAGTTTGAACGCGAAATATTATTATCACTTTCTCATATAGAATTGTAGTAGTTGAATTGTATATTAGCTACTAAGTATGAACTTAACGGGTAGGTACTACCCATATCAAAACTTATAAAATGCTAATATGAAGAAAAAGCTTTTATAAATGAGTTCATATTATGCTACGAAATACTATTGACTACTCTTAATATTCTATATGATTAACTTAATTCTTTTGGCTATTTTTAAAGGAAATGGCAACGACTAATCGTCAGAACTTGAACATGAGCGAGGAAGACTTCCGTGTTTTTCTTGCTGCCAACATAGCCGCAGTACAGGCTGCAATGCAAAACAACAATAATAACTCTGAATCTAGCAATGCAACTAACGCCACTAGAAATTGTATAGGATGCTCCTACAAAGAATTTACTGCCTGCAAACCTTTGGAATTTGATGGAACCAAAGAACCAATCGGATTGAAACGGTGGACCGAGAAGGTCGAATCGGTGTTTACCATAAGTAAATGTACTAAAGAAGATAGGGTGAAGTACGCCACACATACCTTCACAGTTACTGCGTTAACATGGTGGGATACCTATCTAGAACAAGTGAGACAAGATGTTGCTTACGCACTACCGTAGAGAGCATTCAAGCACTTGATGAACGACCAGTGCTGTCCCAGAAAAGAGGTCAATAAGCTCAAGGTAGAGCTTAGAGGATTACGAATGCAAGATTTCGACATTACCACGTACGAACGAAGATTCACAGAATTGTGCCTATTGTGTCCAAGAGCGTTCGAAGAATAAGAAGAGAAGATCGACGCATTTGTGAAAGGATTACGAGAAAGAATTCAAGAAGATGTGAGTTCACACGAGCCCGCCTCCAAACAAAAGGCAAGTCGAATGGATCATAAACTCATAAATAAAATAGAAGAAAGAATTAAAGAGCAGGCGACCAAAGAAGCCAACATGAAACAAGTCAAGAGAAATTGAGAAGAAAACAGTGACAAGAGTCACCAATACAACAACAACAACAATCACAACCACAATCGCAACAACTATCCCAACAACCGCACCATCAATCGCAACAACAACAATCGCAATCCCAACAACAACTACAACAAATGTCCCAACAACAATAACTTCAACAAATGTCCCAACAACAATAACAACCACAACAATCCCAACAACAATCTCAATAACAACAATGGCAACAAAAACCAGAAACAGCCATGCCAAAGGTGTGAAGAGTACCACCAGAATGGGTTATTCACGAAATTTTGCACCAGGTGTAAAAGAAATGGTCATAGTGCGACAAAGTGTGAGGTCTACGGACCAATGTACAACAGGATTAAAAGAACAAATAATGTCGGAATAAATAATGCCGCCATAGTTTGTTTTGGATGTGAAAAATCGGGCCACATTAATAGAAATTGCCCGAATCAGCGGAATACTAATGGGCAGGGCCGCGGAAGAGTTTTCAATATTAATACGGCAGAAGCACAGGAAGACCCGGAGCTTGTTACGGGTACGTTTCTTATTGGCAATAAATCTGCGTATGTTTTATTTTTATTCGGGTGCGGATAGAAGCTATATGAGTAGAGATTTGTGTGCTAAACTAAGTTGTCCATCGACGCCCTTGGATAATAAATTTTTACTCGAATTATCAAACGGTAAATTAATTACAGCAGATAATATATGTCGGAATCGAGAAATTAAACTGGTTAGTGAAACGTTTAAGATTAATTTGATACCAGTAGAGTTAGGGAGTTTTGATATGATAATCGGCATGGACTGGTTGAAAAAGGAGAGAGCAGAAATCGTATGTTACAAAAATGCAATTCGCATTGTACGAGAAAAAGGAAAACCCTTAATGGTGTACGGAGAAAAGAGCAACGCGAAGCTAAATCTTATTAGTAATTTAAAAGCGCAAAAACTAATAAGAAAAGGTTGCTATGATGTTCTAGCACATGTCGAGAAAGTACAAACTGAAGAAAAGAATATCAATGATGTTCCCGTCACAAAAGAATTTCCCGATGTATTTTTGAAAGAATTACCGGGACTGCCTCCACACAGATCCGTTGAATTTCAAATAGACCTTGTACTCGGAGCTGCACCAATAGCTCGTGCTCCATACAGACTCGCACCTAGTGAAATGAAGGAACTCCAAAGCCAATTACAAGAACTTTTAGAGTGTAGTTTTATACGACCAAGCACATCACCATGGGGAGCTCCTGTTTTGTTTGTCAAAAAGAAGGATGGTACATTTAGGTTGTGTATCGACTACCGAGAGTTGAACAAAATTACCATCAAGAACTGCTATCCACTACCAAGAATCAAAGACTTATTTGATCAGCTGCAAGGCTCATCAGTTTATTCAAAGATTGATTTACGTTTTGGGTATCATCAAATGCGGGTGAAGGAGGATGATATTCCAAAGACTGCTTTTAGGACGTGTTACGGTCATTACGAGTTTATGGTTATGCCGTTTGGTTTAACTAACGTACCAACTGTGTTCATGGACCTCAAGAACCGAGTGTGTGGACCATATCTTGACAAGTTTGTCATTGTCTTCATCGATGACATACTTATTTACTCAAAGAATGATCAAGAGCACGAAGAACATTTGAGAAAAGTGCTAGAGTTGTTGAGAAAAGAAAAACTGTACGGTAAGTTTTCAAAGTGTGCATTTTAGTTGGAAGAAGTTCAATTCCTCGGTCACATAGTGAACAAAGAAGTTATTCAGGTGCATCCGGAAATTATTGAAACCGTTGAAAAGTGGGAAACCCCAAAAACTCCGAAACATATACGCCAATTTTTAGGACTGGTTGGTTACTACAAACGGTTCATCCAAGATTTTTCCAAAATAGCAAAACCCTTGACTGCATTAACGCATAAAGGGAAGATATTTGAATGGAAGGATGTGCAGGAGAAAGCGATTCAATTGTTGAAGAAAAAGTTAACTACGGCACCTATATTGTCATTACCTGAAGGGAATGATGATTTTGTGATATATTGTGACGCCTCAAAGAAAGGTCTCGGTTGTGTATTAATGCAATGAACGAAGGTAATTGCTTATGCGCCAAGACAATTGAAGATTCACGAGCAAAATTATACGACTCACGATTTGGAATTAGGTGCTGTTTTTTTTGCATTAAAGACTTGGAGGAACTACTTATATGGGGTCAGAAGTATCATATATACCGACCACAAAAGTCTCCAACATATATTTGATCATAAACAACTGAACATGAGGCAGCGTAGGTGGATTGAATTGTTGAATGATTACGACTTTGAGATTCGTTACCACCCGGGGAAGGCGAATGTGGTAACCGACGCTTTGAGTAGAAAGGACATAGAACCTATGCGGGTAAAAACTATGAATATAATTATTCGTACTAACCTTACTACTCAAATAAAGGAGGCGCAGCAGGGAGTTTTAAAATAAGGAATTTTGAAGAATGAAATACCCAAAGGATCGGAGAAACATCTTAATATTCAGGAAGACGGAACTCGATATAGGGCTGAAAGAATTTGGGTACCAAAGTTTGGAGATATGAGAGAAATGGTACTTAAGAAAGCACATAAAACCAGATATTCAATACATCCCGGAGCGGGGAAGATGTACAAAGATCTCAAGAAACATTTTTGGTGGCCAGGTATGAAAGCCAATATTGCTAAATACGTAGGAGAATGTTTGACGTATTCTAAGGTCAAAGATGAACATCAGAAACCATCAGGTCTAATTCAACAACCTGAAATTCCGGAATGGAAATGGGAAAACATTACCATGGATTTCATTACTAAATTGCCAAGGACTGCAAGTGGTTATGATACTATTTGGGTAATAGTCGATCGTCTCACCAAATCAGCACACTTTTTGCCAATGAGAGAAGATGATAGAATGGAAAAGTTGGCACGTTTATACATGAAGGAAGTAGTCTCCAGACATGGAATACCAGTCTCTTTTATCTCTGATAGGGATGGCAGATTTGTTTCAAGATTCTGGCAGACGTTGCAACAAGCATTGGGGACTCGTCTAGACATGAGTACTACCTATCACCAACAAACTGATGGGCAAAGTGAAAGGACAAAACAGACTCGTAAATACATGCTACAAGCATATGTTATTGATTTTGGAAACAGTTGGAATCGACATCTATCATTAGCAGAGTTTTCCTACAACAACAGTCACCATTCGAGTATTGAGATGGCACTGTTTGAGGCACTTTATGGTAGAAAGTACAGATCTTCGATTTGTTGGAGTGAAGTGGGGGATAAACAGATTACGGGTCTATAAATTCTCCAAGAAACTACAGAGAAAATCATTCCAATTCAACAACTGTTGAAAACCGCCCAAAGTCGACAAAAGAGCTACGCGGACATTAAAAGAAAAGATATACAATTTGAAATTGGAGATATGGTCATGCTTAAGGTTTCACCTTAGAAAGGCATTGTTCGATTTGGTAAACGGAGAAAATTAAATCCAAGGTACATTGGGCCATTCAAGATTATAGATCGTGTCGGACCAGTAACTTACCGACTTGACTTACCACAACAACTCGCCGGGGTACATAATACTTTTCATGTCTCGAATCTGAAGAAATTTTTTGGTAAATAAGATCTCACTATTCTGTTAGACAAAATCCAAATCAATGAAAAACTTCAATTCATCGAAGAACCCGTCGAAATAATGGATCGTGAGGTTAAAATACATAAGCAAAATAAAATACCAATTGTTAAGGTTCGATGGAATACTCGTAGAGGACCCGAGTTCACCTGGGAACATGAAGATCAGATGAAGAAGAAATACTCGCACCTATTTCCAGAAGATGTGTCAACACCTCCAACAGCTTAAAATTTCGGGACGAAATTTATTTAACGGGTAGGTACTCTAGTGACCCGAACTTTTCCATATTTATATATATTAAATGAAATTGGTATTTACATGATTAAATGTTTCCAAAATGTTAAGCAATCAAACTTTTTAAGACTTGATTAATTGAAATGAGTTTCATATAGACAATTGACCACCCGAGTTGACCGGCGATTCACGAACGTTAAAACTTGTAAAAACTATATGATGATATATATATGGATATATATATAGTTAAAATGATATTATGATAAGTAAGTATCTCACTAGGTATATTAATAATGAGTTATATACATAAAAATGAGATTACTAAGTTAAGAAACTCGAAACGATATATATAACGATTATCGTTATAACAACGCCTTACTAAATACATATGTATCATATTAAGGTATTGTTACACTATATTTAACATGATAAAATGATAATTATATATATCGTTATGTATGTTAACAATGAACTACATATGTAAAACAAGACTACTAACTTAAGAATTTCGAAACGAGGCATATATGTAACGATTATCGTTGTAACGACATTTTAATGTATATATATCATATTAAGATATATTCATGCATCATAATTTCATGATAATGTAATAATTTAACATCTCATTAGATATAATAAACAATGGGTTAACTACATTAAATGAGATCGTTAACTTAATGGTTTCAAAACAACACTTACATGTAACGACTAACGATGACTTAACGACTCAGTTAAAATGTATATACATGTAGTATTTTAAAATGTATTCATACACTTTTAAAAGACTTCAAGACACATATCAAAGTACTTCTACTTATCAAAAATGCTTACAATTGCATTCTCATTCATTTTCATCAATAATTCTACTCGTATACACCCGTATTCGTACTCGTACAATACACAGCTTTTAGATGTATTTACTATTGGTATATACACTCTAATGATAAGCTCTTAGCAGCCCTTGTGAGTCACCAAGACATGTGGGAACCAACATTTAACAACTAGCATGACTTATGAGCATGAAAACAAAAACTAGTAACCTTATATTGACTAAGCATTAGGCATTTTTTTCAAACAACACACACATCACATTTCTTTGATTTTCTAATCCAAATTCTCTCCATCTTAACTCTCTCTAAGCTTAAGAACATCTATACTTCAGTAATATTGATCATCTAGGTCAATCTAGCTTCAATTAAAATCAAGAAACATCATCATTCAAGAACACATTAAGAACACTTCACAAGTACTTTCAAGCTTACTAGCTTACTTCCAATCTTGCAAATCCATTTCAAGTGATCATCCAATCTCAAGAAATATTTGTTATTTACAGTAGGTTATATTTCTAAATCAAGGTAATACTCATATTCAAACTTTGATTCAATTTCTATAACTATAACAATCTTAATTCGAGTGATAATCTTACTTGAACTTATTTTCATGTCATGATTCTACTTCAAGAACTTTCAAGCCATCCAAGATCTTTTGAAACTAGATCAATTTTTGTCACTTCCAGTAGGTTTACCTACTAAACTTGAGGTAGTAATGATGTTCATAACATCATTCTATTCATATATATAAAACTATCTTATTCGAAGATTTGAACATGTAATCACTAGAACATAGTTTAGTTAATTCTAAACTTGTTCGCAAACAAAGTTAATCCATCTAACTTAACTTTTAAAAACAACTAAACACATGTTCTATATCTATATGATATGCTAACTTAATGATTTAAAACTTGGAAACACGAAAAACACCGTAAAACCGAACATACGCCGTCGTAGTGAAACCGGGGGCTGTTTTGGGTTAGAAAAATAAAAACTATATTAATCTTTTAATTGGAAGTTTGTTTTATGGAAAAATAATATTTCATATGAACATGATACTATATCCAAAAATCATGGTTAAACACAAAGTTGAAGTATGTTTTTCAAAATGGTCATCAAGATATCGTTCTTTCGACGAAAATGACTACCTCTTTAAAAAGAGACTTGTAACCTGTATTTCCGACTATAAACTTATACTTTTTCTGTTTAGTTTCATAAATTTCAGTTCATTATGAAATCTTAGCAACTTGATTCACTCAAACGGATTTGTAACGAAGAAATGACGGGTAAAACAAAATCAGATAATTTTGCTAGTTTTAGCTACGAAAATTTTGTAACAAGCCTATACTAACCAAAACTTAACTAAATTATATTGTATTATACATATATTCTAACATATATTATGTAATCTTGAGATACCATAGACACGTATACAATGTTTTGACATATCATATCGACGTCATCTATATATATTATTTGGAACAACCATAGACACTCTATATGATGTAATGCTCGAGTTCGCTATACAGGGTTGAGGTTGATTCCAAAATAATATATATACTTTGAGTTGTGATCTAGCCTGAGACTTATATACACTGGGTCATGAATTGATTCGAGATAATATATATTGATTTATTTCTGTACTACTAACTGTGGACAACTAGTTGTAGATTACTAACGTTGGACTGTTAACTTAACAAACTTAAATCATTAAAACGTAATAAAAAATGTTGTGAATATATTTCGATCATACTTTGATATATATGTATATATTTGTTATAGGTTCGTGAATCGACCCGTGGCCAAATCTTAAATTTCGACGAAGTAAAAATCTGTGAAAGTGAGTTATAGTCCCACTTTTAAAATCTAATATTTTTGGGATGAGAATACATGCAGTTTTATAAATGTTTTACATAATAAACACAAAAAATCAAAACTACATTCTATGGGTGAATGATCGAAGCTGAATATACCCCTTTTTGCTTGGTAGCCTAAGAATTAGGGAACTGGCCCCTAATTGACGCGAATCCAAAAGATAGATCTATTGGGCCTAACAAACCTCATACATGGTTGCGGATGCTTTAGTACTTCGAGTTTTTTTATCATGTCCGAAGGATGTCCCGGAATGAAGGGGATATTCTTATATGCATCTTGTTAATGTCGATTACCAGGTGTTTACCATATGAATGATTTTTATGCAGATTGCTATATGCATGCATGTTGTTTACAAGAAATGAAAATATGAAATCTTGTGGTATATTAATACGAATTGATAAATATATAGGTTAAACCTATAACTCACCAACATTTTTTGTTGAAGTTTTAAGCATGTTTATTCTCAGGTGATTGTTAAGAGCTTCCGCTGTTGCATACTAAATATAGGACAAGATTTGGAGTCCATGCTTGTATAATATTGTTTAAAAACTGCATTCGAGAACATACTTTGTTGTAACATATTAATATTGTAAACCATTATGTAATGGTAGTGTGTAAGTGTGATATTTTTAGATTATCATATCTTGGTAATCTAGGTTGTGTCCTTTAAACCTTGTCGATAAAATAAAGGCTATGGTTTGTTTTAAAAACGAATGCAGTCTTTGAAAAATGCCTCATATAGAGGTCAAAAGCTCGCAAAGAAATCAATTAATATGGAACGTTTATAATCATTATGAACGGGACATTTCACATAGAAAGCTTTCCAAGAAATGAAGGCGTTTCAAAAAGAGTTTCCCACCTTAACGGCACTAGTTGCAGGAGAGACGTTGATGTTGTATCTTGCGGCATCGAAGGAGGCTATAAGTTTCGTTCTAGCCACAGATTGGGGGCATTTATGTCTCATATTCTGGAATTATATTTCTTTATGGAATGATGTATATATGTATGTTAATGACACGCGTACTCCTGCGCCAGGCACTCGTGCGTGTCACGTGCTGGGCGCACACTCTTTTATTTCATTCCGCATGTAAATAAGAGCGCACAACACGACTTTGTTTGGTGTGCATGGAAGCAATCTTATCTTTATTTAATAATACATTCTTATCCTAATCTATTTCTATTTATTATCCCATTTAATAAGGAAAGTAGTTAGTACATAATCAAAGATATATTTACAATAGGGTTAAGGTTTTGCTATAAATACAAAACCTAACTTCATTAAATGGTACAACATCTTGGGATACTTGAAACACAATCACTTTCAAGATATAAAAATATCACAGCAAGAAGTATGTTCCATGAGCATAAATCCTAAACAGATATGCAGCAGCCATTATTACATTAAAACCGATAATGTTAGACTCGTTTTAGCCACCCTTCTGTAGATCATCATCATAGTAAGGATTACTCAAGGTAAACCGGACCGGAGAGTTAAAACTACAATGTTCCTAAACCCCTCACCCATTGCAATCAACATGTGGCTGGCCTAAGCATTTTAGGACCCTAAAGGTATATAGTGTTAATGTGAAATGAGCTAAATAGATGGTTACTTAGAAGAGGGCTGTATAAGGAAGCCGGGTAGTCCTAATTAGATAGACATTACATTGTAACTGAGTTTAAGAAAATGTGGAATGTAATTTTGCTGAAACTCTCTAACACCGAACCTGTTCACCTTTATACCGAATCTCATTCTGTCTCTTGTTTCTTTAATTCTCACTATGATCTAACCTATCATTTGGTATCAGAGCTTCTAGGGAGTGATACTACATCACTATATTGATCCAGATATTGTAGTTTACATGATCTGAACACATTTAGTTAGATTGAATCACATTCGGTATCATCGAATTTGATAATCTGACGTTCAGATTTGTGTGAAAAGCTCAGAGAAGGTTTATTAGGTGTATTAGAAAGTGTTTCGATCATCATTATAGCTTTACAATAACAATTATGGAGATTCAAGCTAAATTTTAGAGTTCGTGGCTAAAACTCTCAATTTTGATCAATTCAAGCTTGTTTATGTGTTATAGTGAAGATCAGTGGATTCAGTTAAGTTTGTGAGGTTATTTGGCAACTATCTGACGGTTTAATTTCATCAATTAATCAACTTTTGAAGATTTGATCCTCATTCGGTATTTCAACTGCCATATCGAATCTGCTTCATCTCAGAAATTCATTTAAGGTGTTGCTGATTCTGGAGTGTTTGTGATTCAGTCACATTTGGTTTGTTATTACGCAGCTAATTCAAGTGGTTCAATTAGTGATTCAATCAGTTATTAAAGGTTTACACTTAGATTCAATTTGTCAACTGCTATAGTTGACATTCGGTTTCAACACATTCGCTTTCATTGATATTTTACTTGTTTACTAACTTGTTTCCTTGTGTAGCAAGATTACTGAATCTAATTCAAGTGTTAAGCATTGGATTGAATTCATCATTTTGTGATTTTTACAGGATCTGGTTACCGAATCAGATACCGAAAATGAATCTCAGATATACTTGATATATTTTGAGGTTTAAGTGTTCTAAGGCTTCAAATTATGTATTTACTGAATCTGTGTGACATACTTGTCATTTTTATCAGTTTCTCATACAGAATCTGCTGCAGTACTGAACCAAATACCGAACCCAAATATGCTAAAGTACCAAAACCGAATCTGACATTTTGTTAGATTTTACTAAACCTGAATCTTGGATTTTGTGATATACCAAATCTTTACCGAATCTACCTCAGATTTTGTTAATGTCTACTCAAGATACATTGATTATTGGATCAGATTCCAGACCTCATGTGTTGTTTGATGGAAAGTACAACCATTGACTTCATCGTATCACTCAGTACATAGAATACAAGGGTGAGAAGGCAAAGTACATATGGGCTTCTTTGGAAGAAGGACTAGTTTTTGAATTCCATCTAGAAACGGGTATGCCAATTCCAGTCTATGAACTTTCGGGAGAGAAATGTGAGAGAGCTCAGGGTGATATTGAAGCTAAAAATATCATCATGCAAGCCATCCCATATGAGTTGTTTGAGAATGTTGATGGCAACACCACTGCTAAAGACATATGGGATGAGATCAAATGACAACAAGAAGGTTATGACATGTATGATGTTAGTAAACTGAATAAGGCTCCAGGATTTTATGAAGATTTCAAGCAGGAACCTGAAGAACTTCTCAAAAATAACTACCGACGTTTCAATGGTGTTCTAAATGAGTTGAAAAGGTACAAGATTACTAAAGTGAATGCTGAGATCAACATGAAGTTTCTCAAAAAAACTCAATTCTGATTGGCTTCCCTATGGAACCATCATTCGATCTACCAAAGAGATTGATAAGCTGAATATTCATGAGCTCGTTGGAGTCCTTATGCATTATCAACCAGCTGTTTCTAAACTTCAAGAGGAAAGGAAAGAGTCTTCTACAGGTGATACACTTACCCTCATTGCTAAGAAGAATAGCAAATCTTACACTACTTCCAAAAGCTTATCCAAGAAAGTGCTTGTTGAAGAATCAGCTGATTCTAAAGGGCTCAACCTTTCAGATGTTGATGATTCTCATCTTGAACAAGTCAAGATGGCTGCTATGTTTACCAAAGCATTGAACAAGTAACAGTTTAAAGGAAAATCAAGCAACCAATGGAAGAATTCATCTTCATCCTCCTACTACAAGAAACCTAATTCCTCAAAAAATCTACATGCTGATGATTCCAAGAAGGATGATTCAAATTGCTATAATTGTGGCAAAGCTGGCCATTTCTCCCGTGAGTGCAAAATACCTAAGTAGAGGGATGCAGCTTACTACAAGAAGAAAATCTTGATGGCAAAGGTTATGGAAACTGGGGGAGAGCTGAAACCGGTTGATGATACTTGGTTCAATTGGATGGATGATTCAGAATCCAAGGTGGTACATGCTAATGTCTGCAAGCTGACCAAGCTTATCAAAGCAAAGGAAGCAATGGAGAACTCTGACTCAACATTCGATGAAGATGAGGTACAATTTACTGAAATCCTCACTGATTTTTTGAAAATGAAAAATTACATGATGAAGAATTTAGTCTCAATGTCAAAAGAGATAAAAGGTTGAAAATCTGAAAACAAAGTTTTGAAAGAGAAAATCAAACTAAATGAGACTAAATCTTCTTCATCATCCAAATCATAATCGGAGGTGAATCGATTGAGAACCCAACTCAGCTCCATGGACACTGAGTTGGAAGAACTTAAAAAGTCAATACTTCCAATTAAGATTGAAAGAACAGATTATTGTTTGAAATCTGACGTCTTGTGGAGATAGTTTAATTCTTAGAAAAAGATCTTTCCAACCTAAAAGAACAACATGAACCCACAATTTCCAAGTTAAACAAGAAAATTGGTCAATTGGAAGAAACCATTATTAAAAAAGAAAACTGAAATTTCACTATTCACTAAAGATTCTCTTCAATTGAAACCTCAACTTGCTCGATATGAGGAAAAACTTTATCGAACAGATCAATCAAAAGCTATCATTAACATGGAACTTTCAAAGCAAACAATCTCTATTAATAGACCAAAAATAATTCATGGTGATAAGTGGGGAGTTGGGTATGAAGATCCCAAGACATTGGATGATATTTCTTAAAAGAATCCTAGCTTATATCATTCCGATTACGTTCAAGTTGGTTTACCATATCCTTTTGTTCATTCATCTGATGCTAATTTTGATAATGTTATTGATAATCGTTCATCTAAGAAATATTATCAAATCAACTTGATGTATGAAAAATTAATGCTAAATTGGGTAAATCACATCCTAGTTTCTTACATGAACTAGTCGAACATGAACAGAAAATGCAATATTCTGATTATATGCCTTCACGTAGATTGGTTTACATTCCTACACTCATGCTAGAGAAATACATCTTGATGCTAGAAAATGAAGTTTTTGGCAACCCTAGTTCTAGTGTGACACTTGCTATTGAAGCAAAACCAACTCTACTGGCCTAAAGTGCATGCTGTGTTACTGAAGTTAAAATCGGTGAAGACCTAGCACATGATTAAATGACTTAACCAACAAGTTTGCAACTAAATTAGACAACATAGACAACAAGTTGAAACTTGCTAAGTCAAAATCTCTAGGTCACAAGGCTTTAGATGAAAAGGTAGAACCTAAGGTAGAACCAAAAGTTGAACATAAGGTAGAACCAGATGACATGAAGACTGAAAAGATAGATTTGAATCATCTAGTTGATAAACTTGAAAGAGAAAATGTTGAATTGCAAATTAGATGTCAATCTTTGAAACAAATGCTTAAGATGTATGATAAACTCCCACCACTTCCTAGGAAATAATGCACTTATGCTTTTAGAGAAGGTGAAGTTGTAGTTTCTGCTGAGGACTTGTGTCATGAGATTCAAAGTTTTAATCGTAGGATAGTTCTACTAAAGTAGGCTAACACACATAAGCATGATTCTTCAAAAGCACACACACCACAAATACATTCTACTAGTGTGAATAAAGTTTCTGAGTGTGTTGGAGGCATTGATAAGAAGGTAAAGGGGAAAACACAATATAATGCTTCTAAACCCATTACCATTCTTAAAAATCCTTTACATTCTCAAATTTAGAAAAGTGTTTCAAATGTTGCACTTTCAAAGCAATTTATTGTTAAGAAGGTTCATCATCCAGATGGTTCTTATTCTACTGAAAAACTTCTTATGATGTTAATGTCAAAACATAAAAAGGAAAGTCTTTTAAAGAAACCAGTGAAGTCTTCAAAACAACACACGAGTCCAAAACTTGATTTGAGTGAGTATGAAGCAAAGGAACGTAAAATCAAATTGGAAATTTTGCAAAGTCAATCATCTCACATGTCAACTAAAAAATTTGGACGTCTAACTAACAAAGGTGTTTTTCATGTCACAGGTTATAATCCAAACTTGAATTACAAGTCTGTATGGGTTCCTAAGTCAAAGACTAAGAAAGTAGCAAACAAAACCAAGAAATCTGCTAGTCGACCTAAGAAACCATCTCACGTATTTCATTGTTCTTCTGTCAACAAAACATCTACTTGGAATAACGGGTTATGGAGATTATGTGAAAAATGGCATAACAATCAAACGGGTCTCATTTGTTGAAGGACTGAGTTGTATTTTGTTTAGTGTAAGCTAATTTTGCGATGGAGATCTCAAAGTTCTATTCGAACGTCGTCAATGCTTGGTGAAATCCACCAATGGAAATGATCTTCTTGTTGGTAAACATTGTGCTTTGCTATACACCATTGACCTCAATGATGCTCCAACACATGGTAACTTGTGTTTGATTGCTCGTTCCACAAAAAAAAATTCATGGTTATGGCATTACCGGATGTCACACCTAAATTACAAGGGAATAAATCGAATAGTCTCTAAAGACTTGGTTAATGGTATTCCTAGCTTTTAATATGATAAGCATCATGTGTATCCATCATGTGCAATGGGTAAGCTTATCCGGACTAATCATCCGTTTAAGCAAGTCCCTAGTACTTCAACTTCTTTGCAATTATTGCATATAGACTTATGTGGACCCATGAGGGTTTCTAGCCTTGGTGGCTAGAAACATGTGCTTGTCATTGTTGATGACTATAACTGATTTAAATGAATTTTTCTTTTGTGAACTAAATCTGAAACCCCCTCCATTATCATCGAGTTCATTAAGAAAACTCAAAGCTCTTTTAACAAACATGTTAAGAGCATCAGAACTGATAATGGGACGGAATTTAAAAATGACCTTCTTGATAGTTATTTAAAAGACCAAGGCATTGAACATCAGTTCTCTGCTGCAAGAACCCCTCAACAAAATGGAGTAGTCGAACGACATAACCATACGTTGTGCGAGGCAGCTCGAACGATGCTTGCTAATTTCAAACTACCTTCGAAAATGTGGGGTGAGGCCATTTCAACTGCATGTTATATCCAAAATCAATGTATCATTAACAAACGTTTTGATAAAACTCCTTATGAGTTGCTATATGGTAGACATCCGAAAGTGAAATATTTCCGTGCATTTGTTTATATATGTTATGTTCTTAACGACTTTGATAGCCTTGGAAAATTTGATGCTCATGGCGATCAAGCCATAATTCTCGGTTACTCATCGAACAAAGTAGCTTATCGTGTTTATCACAAAAGAAGAATGACGATAAAGGAAAGCATCATTGTTTTTTTGATGAGTTATCGGGAATGGCTTTTGAACAACTCAATTCAAAACTCGATCCTAACCTGGCTACTACTTCATCCATACGTAACTCAATTTTCTCGAAGAAGGGTGTTCCTACAGTAACTACAAAAGAACTGGATTTCTTGTTCGATACTCTCTACTCTCCTCAACGGAATTCAGATGTTCATGTCGTACTAGAAACACCAACACAATCAATTACTATGGAGACAAAACCAAGTCTCTATGATGAAGATACAACACCAACTGATTCACCTGTTGTTTCTTCATCCTCCCTCCCACCTTCAGATGCTAATCTTGATCCAGTTCAAGATGTATCCGATGATTTTATTCCAGTTGTTTCTCCAGAAACTCAAGTAGACCCATTAAACAATGTTACATCAGAACAAGAGGATCATGGTTCAATGTCAATAACGGTTGATGTTTCAATGGATACCACGTATAATGGACCTCTTCCACATATAAAATGTTGGACAAAAAGTCATCTGATTGATCTTATCATTGGTGATGCTATTGCTACAGTCTCAACTCGAAGGGGTACTCGAAATATGTGTTTATATACTGCCTTTCTTAGTAAGATTGAACCAACTTCGGTTGCTCAAGCCTTACTTTATCCAAACTAGGTGATAGCAATGCAATAAGAGATAGGTCAGTTTAAACGTTTGAAAGTTTGGCGATTAGTTTCAAGACCAGCGGGTCAACGACCAATCAGGGATAAGTGGGTTTTCAAGAACAAAAAAGATTCTGATGGGGTTGTGGTTAGAAATAAGGCACATCTTGTGGCTAAAGAATACCGACAATAAGAGGGTATTGACTACATTGAGATATTTGCTCTGGTTTCAAGGATTGAGGCTATTCATCTTTTTCTTGCATATACTTCTCATATGAAGTTCACGGTGTTTCAAATGAATGTCAAAACTGCTTTTTTGAATGGTAATCTTCAAGAGGAAGTTTACGTTGATCAACGAGAAGGCTTTGTCGATCCTATTTATCCAAACCATGTCTACTATTTGGAGAAAGCTTTGTACGGTCTAAAGCCAGCACCTCGTGCATGGTACGAGACCTTGACAAAATATTTGCTGGAAAATGGCTTCTCTCGTGGAATGATTGATACAACGCTCTTCATCCATAAAAACCACACTCACATTCTCTTAGTTCACATTACGTTGATGATATTATTTTTGGTTCCAAGTCCCCTACTTTATACAAAGAATTTGGTGACCTTATGGCCAACAAATTCGAAATGAGCATGCTTGACCAGCTCAATTTCTTCTTGGGGTTAAAAGTCAAACAACTACAAAATGGCATTTTTATCTGTAAAAAAAATACATTAACGATATGCTAAAATGTTTTAAAATGACTGGTTTGAGAACAATGTCAACCCAGTAAGGATTTCGTTAAATGCTGATGAAAATGGGGAACCCTTTGATATATAACTCTTTATCGAAGCATGGTTGGCTCACTCATGTATTTGACTGCGAGTAGACCAGACATTACACTTGCAGTAACTGTGTGTGCCCGCTTTCAGTACAACCCTAAGAAATCACACTCCAAAGCGGTAATTAGAATTTTTCAATACTTTAAAGGTACACCTAACCTTGGAATCTGGTATCCTCATGGATTTGATTTCACTCTCACTGCTAATACGAATGCGGATCATGGCGGTTGCCATGTTGATAGGAAAAGCACATCTGGATCAATTCAGGTGTTGGGGAATAGATTAGTTGGTTAGTCATCTGAAATGTCCCGTTCATATTGATTATAAACGTTCCATATTAATTGATTTCGTTACGAGGTTTTGACCTCTATATGAGATGTTTTTCAAAGACTGCATTCATTTTTAAAACAACCATAACATTTATTTTATCAATAAAGGTTTCAAAAGCATTACGTAGATTATCAAATAATGATAATCTAAAATATATTGTTTACACACGACCATTACATAATGGTTTACAATAGAAATATATTACATCGACATATGTTTCTTGAATGCAGTTTTTACATAATATCATACAAACATGGACTTCAAATCTTGTCCTTATTTTAGTATGCAACAGCGGAAGCTCTTAATATTCACCTGAGAATAAACATGCTTTAAACGTCAACAAAAATGTTGGTGAGTTATAGGTTTAACCTATATATATCAAATCGTAACAATAGACCATAAGATTTCATATTTCAATATACATCCCATACATAGAGATAAAAATCATTCATATGGTGAACACCTGGTAACCGACATTAACAAGATGCATATATAAGAATATCCCCATCATTCCGGGACACCCTTCGGATATGATATAAATTTCGAAGTACTAAAGCATCCGGTACTTTGGATGGGGTTTGTTAGGCCCAATAGATCTATCTTTACGATTCGCGTCAATTAGAGTGTCTGTTCCCTAATTCTTAGATTACCAGACTTAATAAAAAGAGGCATATTCGATTTCGATAATTCAACCATAGAATGTAGTTTCACGTACTTGTGTCTATTTTGTAAATCATTTATAAAACCTGCATGTATTCTCATCCCAAAAATATTAGATTTTAAAAGTGGGACTATAACTCACTTTCACAGATTTTTACTTCGTCGGGAAGTAAGACTTGGCCACTGGTCGATTCACGAACCTATAACAAATATGTACATATATATCAAAGTATATTCAAAATATATTTACAACACTTTTAATACATTTTGATGTTTTAAGTTTATTAAGTCAGCTGTCCTCGTTAGTAACCTACAACTAGTTGTCCAACGTTAGATGTACAGAAAAAAAAATTGATATATATTATCTTGAATCAATCCACGACCCAGTGTATACACGTCTTAGGCTAGATCACAACTTAAAGTATATATATTTTTGGAATCAACGTCAACCCTGTATAGCTAACTCCCACATTACTGCATATAGAGTGTCTATGGTTGTTCCAAATAACATATACACATGGGTCGATATGATATGTCAAAACATTTGCATACGTGTCTATGGTATTCCAAGAGTACATAATATATTAGAATACATGTATAATACAATATAAGTTAGCTAATATATGATTAATACAGATTTGTTACCAATTTTCACGTTGCTACAACAAGAAAAATTATCCAATCTTGTTTTACCCATAACTTCTTCATTTTAAATACGTTTTTAGTGAATTAAATTGCTATGGTTTCATATTGAACTCTATTTTATGAATATAAATAGAAAAAGTATAGGTTTATTGTCAGAAATATAAGTTACAAGTTGTTTTTGTAAAGGTAGTCATTTCAGTCGAAAGAACGATGTCTAGATGACTATTTTAGAAAACATACTTCCACTTTGAGTTTAACCATGATTTTTGGATATAGTTTCATGTTCATAAGAAAAATAATTTTCCCAGAAGAATAACTTTTAAATCAAAGTTTATCATAGTTTTTAATTAACTAACCCAAAACAGCCCGCGGTGTTACTACGACGGCGTATGTCCGGTTTTACAGTGTTCTTCGTGTTTCCAGGTTTTTAATCATTAAGTTATCATATCATATAGATATAGAAAATGTGTTTAGTTGATTTTAAAATTCAAGTTAGAAGGATTAACTTTTGTTTGCGAACAAGTTTAGAATTAACTAAACTATGTTCTAGTGATTACAAGTTTAAACCTTCGAATAAGATAGCTTTATATGTATGAATCGAATGATGTTATGAACATCATTACTACCTCAAGTTTTCTGGATAAAGCTACTGGAAATGAGAAAAATGGATCTAGCTTCAAAGGATCCTTGGATGGCTTGAAAGTTCTTGAAGCAGAATCATGACATGAAAATAAGTTCAAGTAAGATTTCCACTCGAAATAAGATTGTTATTGTTATA
Source organism: Rutidosis leptorrhynchoides (assembly GCF_046630445.1). Taxonomy (NCBI): domain Eukaryota; kingdom Viridiplantae; phylum Streptophyta; class Magnoliopsida; order Asterales; family Asteraceae; genus Rutidosis; species Rutidosis leptorrhynchoides. Next base: position 339,409,031 of record NC_092333.1, read on the forward strand.
GAAATTGAATCAAAGTTTGAATATGAGTATTACCTTGTATTATAAAGATATCTTACTATAAATAATAAAGATTTCTTGAGGTTGGATGATCACTCTACAAGATTGGAAGTAAGCTAGCAAACTTGGAAGTATTCTTGATTTTATGAAACTAGAACTTGTAGAATTTATGAAGAACACTTAGAACTTGAAGATAGAACTTGAGAGAGATTAATTAGATGAAGAAAATTGAAGAATGAAAGTGGTTTTAGGTATTTTTAGTCGTTGGTATATGGATTAGATATAAAGGATGTGTAATTTTGTTTACATGTAAATAAGTCATGAATGATTACACATATTTTTGTAATTTTATGAGATATTGCATGCTAGTTGCCAAATGATGGTTCCCACATGTGTTAGGTAACTCACATGGGCTACTAAGAGCTGATCATTGGAGTGTATATACCAATAGTACATACATCTAAAAGCTGTGTATTGTACGAGTACGAATACGGGTGCATACGAGTAGAATTGTTGATGAAACTGGACGAGGATGTAATTGTAAGCATTTTTGTTAAGTAGAAGTATTTTAATAAGTGTCTTGAAGTCTTTCAAAAGTGTATGAATACATATCAAAACACTACATGTATATACATTTTAACTGAGTCGTTAAGTCATCGTTAGTCGTTACATGTAAGTGTTGTTTTGAAACCTTTAGGTTAACGATCTTGTTAAATGTTGTTAACCCATTGTTTATTAAATCAAATGAGATGTTAAATTATTACATTATCATGATATCATGATGTATTAATATATCTTAATATGATATATATACATTAAATGTCGTTACAACGATAATCGTTACATATATGTCTCGTTTCAAAATTATTGAGTTAGTAGTCTTGTTTTTACATATGTAGTTCATTGTTAATATACTTAATGATATGTTTACTTATCATAATATCATGTTAACTATATATATATATATATATATATATATATATATATATATATATATATATATATATATATATATATATATATATATATATATATATATATATATATATATATATATATCCATATATATGTCATCATATAGTTTTTACAAGTTTTAACGTTCGTGAATCGTCGGTCAACTTGGGTGGTCAATTGTCTATATGAAACCTATTTCAATTAATCAAGTCTTAACAAGTTTGATTGCTTAACATGTTGGAAACATTTAATCATGTAAATATCAATTTCACTTAATATATAAAAACATGGAAAAGTTCGTGTCACTACAGTACCTACCCATTAAATAAATTTCGTCCCGAAATTTTAAGCTGTTGAAAGTGTTGACGAATCTTCTGGAAATAGATGCGGGTATTTCTTCTTCATCTGATCTTCACGCTCCCAGGTGAACTCGGGTCCTCTACAAGCATTCCATCGAACCTTAACAATCGGTGTCTTGTTTTGTTTAAGTCTCTTAACCTCACGATCCATTATTTAGACGGGTTCTTCAATGAATTAAAGTTTTTCATTGATTTGGATTTCGTCCAACTGAATAGTGAGATCTTCTTTAGCAAAAAATTTCTTCAAATTCGAGACGTGGAAAGTGTTATGTACATTCGCAAGTTGTTGAGGTAACTCAAGTCGGTAAGCTACTGGTCCGACACGATCAATAATCTTGAATGGTTCAATATACCTTGGATTTAATTTCCCCCGTTTACCAAATCGAACAACACCTTTCTAAGGTGCAACCTTAAGTATGACCATTTCTCCAATTTCAAATTCTATGTCTTTTCTTTTAATGTCGGCGTAGCTCTTTTGTCGACTTTGGGCAGTTTTCAACCGTTGTTGAATTTGGATGATCTTCTCGGTAGTTTCTTGTATTATCTCCGGACCCGTATTCTGTCTATCCCCCACTTCACTCCAACAAATCGGAGACCTGCACTTTCTACCATAAAGTGCTTCAAACGGCGCCATCTCAATGCTTGAATGATAGTTGTTGTTGTAGGAAAATTCTGCTAACGGTAGATGTCGATCCCAACTGTTTTCGAAATCAATAACACATGCTCGTAGCATGTCTTCAAGCGTTTGTATCATCCTTTCACTCTGCCCATCAGTTTATGGATGATAGGCAGTACTCATGTCTAGACGAGTTCCTAATGCTTGATGTAATGTCTGCCAGAATCTTGATATAAATCTGCCATCTCTATCAGAGATAATAGAGATTGGTATTCCATGTCTGGAGATGACTTCCTTCAAATACAGTCGTGCTAACTTCTCCATCTTGTCATCTTCTCTTATTGGCAGAAAGTGTGTTGACTTGGTGAGACGATCAACTATTACCCAAATATTATCATAACCACTTGCAGTCCTTGGCAATTTAGTAATGAAATCCATGGTAATGTTTTCTCATTTCCATTCCGGGATTTCAGGTTGTTGTAGTAGACCTGATGGTTTCTGATGTTCAGCTTTGACCTTAGAACGCGTCAAACATTCTCCTACATATTTAGCAATATCGGCTTTCATACCTGGCCACCAAAAATGTTTCTTAAGATCCTTGTACATCTTCCCCGTTCCAGGATGTATTGAGTATCTGGTTTTATGAGCTTCTCTAAGTACCATTTCTCTCATATCTCCAAATTTTGGTATCCAAATTCTTTCAGCCCTATACCGGGTTCCATCTTCCCGAATATTAAGATGCTTCTCCGATCCTTTGGGTATTTCATCCTTTAAATTTCCCTTTTTAAAAACTCCTTGTTGCGCCTCCTTTATTTGAGTAGTAAGGTTAGTGTGAATCATTATATTCATAGATTTTACTTGAATGGGTTCTCTGTCCTTTCTGCTCAAGGCGTCGGCTATCACATTTGCCTTCCCCGAGTGGTAACGAATCTCAAAGTCGTAATCATTCAACAATTCAATCCACCTACGCTGCCTCATATTCAGTTGTTTCTGATTAAATATGTGTTGAAGACTTTTGTGGTCGGTATATATAATACTTTTGACCCCATATAAGTAGTGCCTCCAAGTCTTTAATGCAAAAACAACCACGTCTAATTCCAAATCATACGTCGTATAATTTTGCTCGTGAATCTTCAATTGTCTAGATGCATAAGCAATCACCTTCGTCCGTTGCATTAATACACAACCGAGACCTTGCTTTGATGCGTCACAATAAATCACAAAATCATCATTCCCTTCAGGCAATGACAATATAGGTGCCGTAGTTAGCTTTTTCTTCAATAATTGAAACGCCTTCTCTTGTTCATCCTTCCATTCAAATTTCTTCCCTTTATGCGTTAATGCAGTCAAGGGTTTTGCTATTTTGGAGAAATCTTGGATGAATCTTCTGTAGTAACCAGCCAATCCTAAAAATTGACGTATATGCTTCGGAGTTTTTGGGGTTTCCCACTTTTCAACGGTTTCAATCTTTACCGGGTCCACCTGGATACCTTCTTTGTTCACTATGTGACCGAGGAATTGAACTTCTTCCAACCAAAATGCACACTTTGAAAACTTAGCGTACAATTTTTCTTTCCTCAATACTTCTAGCACTTTTCTCAAATGTTCTTCGTGCTCTTGATCATTCTTCGAGTAAATAATTATGTCATCGATGAAAACAATGACAAACTTGTCAAGATATGGCCCACACACTCGGTTCATGAGGATCATGAACACAGCTGGTGCGTTAGTCAATCCAAACGGCATAACCATAAACTCGTAATGACCGTAACGCGTCCTAAAAGCATTCTTAGGAATATCATCCTCCTTCACCAGCATTTGATGATATCCAGAACGTAAATCGATCTTCGAATAAACCGACGAGCCTTGTAGTTGATCAAATAAGTCGTCAATTCTCGGCAGTGGATAACGGTTTTTGATGGTAAGTTTGTTCAACTCTCTGTAGTCAATACACAACCTAAATGTACCATCCTTCTTCTTGACAAACAAAACAGGAGCTCCCCATGGTGATGTGTTTGGTCGAATGAAACCACGTTCTAATAGTTCTTGCAGTTGGCTTTGCAGTTCTTTCATCTCGCTGGGTGCGAGTCTATAAGGAGCACGAGCTATTGGTGCAGCTCCTGGTACAAGATCTATTTGAAATTCAACAGATCGATGTGGAGGTAGTCCCGGTAATTCTTTTGGAAATACATCGGAAAATTCTTTTGTGACGGAAACATCATTGATGCTATTTTCTTCAGTTTGTACTTTCTTGACGTGTGCTAGAACAGCATAGCAACCTTTTCTTATTAGTTTTTGTGCCTTCAAATTACTAATAAGATGTAGCTTCGTGTTGCCCTTTTCTCCGTACACCATTAAGGGTTCTCCTTCTTCTCGTACAATGCGAATTGCATTTTTATAACATACGATCTCTGCTTTCACCTTCTTTAGCCAGTCCATGCCAACTATTACATCAAAACTCCCTAAATCTACGGGTATCAAATCAATCTTAAATATTTCGCTACCCAGTTTAATTTCTCAATTCTGGCATATATAATCTACTGAAATTAATTTACCGTTTGCTAATTCGAGTAAAAATTTACTATCCAACGGCGTCAATGGACAACTTAATTTAGCACAAAAATCTCTACTCATATAGCTTCTATCCGCATCCGAATCAAATAAAACGTAAGCAGATTTATTGTCAATAAGAAACGTACCCGTAACAAGCTCCGGGTCTTCATGTGCCTCTGCCGCATTAATATTGAAAACTCTTCCACGGCCTTGTCCATTCGTGTTCTCCTGGTTCGAGAAATTTCTAAAAATGTGGCCCGGTTTTCCACATTTATAACAAACTTGTGATGACCCGGAAATTTCTGACCAAATTTAAACTTAATCTTTAACGTTTCCGAAATGATAAGCAAAGTCTATGAAGTTGAATCCTAAAATTCTTGAACTATTCAAATACCCTTCGATTGTTCTCAATGATTCGCGAACAAATATATGTAAATAGATACATATATATACTATAACTTGAAAACCTAACAAAGTGTTATGAAAACGATACTGTGCATTAACCTTATTGGTTTGATTATCTGATTGATATATTTAACTACGGAGTTAAAAGATTATGTCAAACGATTGAATTAAAAGATATTTATTGAGTCCCTTAAAGATTATGATATTATTACGAGTCTCTGTTGTGAGGTCGACGTTGATTTGGGAAATCGTTCATTTTTAACGATATTCGAAATAAATGGTAAAGTGTTTGTTTAAATAACGTAATTTAGAGACATACAATAATAAGGAATATTAACTGTTGGAATTAGATATATGAATAAATTGTAATATGTATTTTAAAACGTATATATTAATATTGAAAATATATAAAATATAATATTAAACTGGTCATAAAACGAATTGTTATTATATATATATATTAACAAATAGCGAGAAAATGATTTATAGAAGTAAATGACCAAAACACTCGAAAGTTTAATATATACTTTGAGTGGTATAGTTTATGGATAATTTAAGGCTATATTTTGACAAAAGTACGTGACACGAAACATAAAATGCAAGTTTTCTAAGCGTACAAAAATGCGTTCGAGAAACCGGAACCGAGACATGAGTCGAGTGATGACGTACGACTTATCGGAACAAAAATTACAAGTCAACTATGCACGTGAATTTAATATAATATATAATTAATTATTTAAATAAAATATATTATATATATTATATAAAAATATGTCGACAAGCTAAAAGCTAAAAAAATTGTGAGCTGGATTTTGGGGCCATGCGATCGCATGGAAAATAGGCATAAAACCCATGCGATCGCATGGGGTCAGATTTCAGGAAAAGTCTATAAATTGAATTCGTTTTTGCTCGATTACACACACATATATGCTCACATCCTCTGCTCTCTTTATATATTATTATTATTATTATTATTATTATTATTATTATTATTATTATTATTATTATTATTATTATTATTATTATTATTATTATTATTATTATTATTATTATTATTATTATTATTATTAATATTATACATAAAATACTACGACGAGGTCATGAGTGTGTCACTTCAAAACAAGCTTTTCAAACGGGATAGAGCTAAGGAAATTATGGGTTATAGCTATGGAGGTTATGGGTAATATTCGTGGGTATTGTTTGCAAGTCAAACCTAGTGTTTATCATCTCTGTTGCATCTACGTACTTTCCTGCAATATTGAATCACAATATTGATACGTGAGCATTCATATCTTATCTTTTATATATTAATTGTGTATCCATGTCTAGTGCTCGAGTATATATGTTTTTGCATGCTTGTATACTAAATTTTGTCGTTAAACAGTTAATAATGAATCACGAATTAAATACATATATTACTAGTAAAAGGTATATGATATACATGTTTTTGGAAAGCTAACGAAAAATCAATAACTTTTCATTTAGATATCGAATAGTTTCGATGAACGGATTAAAAGATATGATCAACTAAATTATGATTGATGTTAATTGAAATTGCTTTTGAATCTGTAATTAAGATTTAAATAACTTGTTTACGAGATTGATAAAATGGATTTTTAAATATTACCAGCCGAGTAAATGAATTCTTATATAAAGTACGTCTCGTTTTGTTGAACTATTGTCAAAATTGACTTTTTGAAACAACTTTGGATAACTTTTGTATGTCGATCTCGAGCATTAGGATTATGATACACTATGACCAGACCTAGCTTGGTAGACATTTATTGACCAACATATGATCTCTAGGTTGAGATCTACGGTTATTTGGTATTCCGAATTTCGATCACATTTCGGTGAACAACTTTATGTACTGCTAAGGTGAGTTTCATTTGCTCCCTTTTTAATTGCTTTTACAATATATATATTTTTGGGCTGAGAATACATGCACTTTATTTTAAAAACAATGGATACAAGTACATACTAAATTCTATACTGAGTTTGAACCAAAAATCCCTTAGCTTTGGTAAATAGTAACTGCCAGTTATAAGAACTGGTGGGCGCGAGTAGTAGTATATGGATCCATAGGGCTTGACATCCCCGTCTGTTCCAGGTATAGAAACCCTAGCCTGAACTATTAAACAGACGTATGCTATTTGAGTTTAGTACACGTTGGTTTGCGTGTATTGTACATGTTGGTTGCATGTATGTTAAAATATGGGTACTTATTATATAGACGTTAAAGTTTAGTTACTAGGGTGCTCAATCTTGTAGAATATTTTGATAAACGTTTCTGGATGAAACAACTGAAATCTTGTGATCCACCTTTATGTACAGATTATGCAAAACATTAAAACTATGAACTCACCAACCTTTGTGTTGACACTTGTTAGCATGTTTATTCTCAAGTTCCCTAGAAGTCTTCCGCTGTTTGCTTATATGTTAGATAAGCTATGTGCATGGAGTCTTACATGTCATATTTTTCAAGGAAACGTTGCATTCACCAAATCATCACCATGTATCTTATTTTGACTACATTGTCAACGAAATTACTATTGTAAACTATTATTTACGGTGATTGTCTATATGTAGAAATCATCAAATGTCGAAAACCTTTGATTTAAATATTCATTTATGGTGTGCCTTTTCTAAAGAATGAATGTTTACAAAATGTATCATATAGAGGTCAAATACCTCGTAATAAAATCGATAAATGACGTGTTCGTCCATATGGATTTGGAGCGATCGTCACAGTTGGTATCAGAGCGTTGGTCCTAGTGAACCAGGTCTTGCATGAGTGTGTCTAACTGATAGTTGTTAGGATGCATTATTAAGTCTGGACTTCGACCGTGTCTGCATGTCAAAAGTTTTGCTTATCATTTTTTGTCGAAAATTACCTGCTTATCATTCCTAGTCTAGACACGTTTTACTGCATTGATTGCATGAATAGTGTATAGATAAAATTCATATCTTAGCGTATCTGTTACTGTAAACTTTTCCTGACATCTTCCGAAAATTTCTCCGTGATTTATGGAATTTGGTATTATATATACATATGTAAATTATGTATTGAAGAATACCAAACTAAATTCTATAATCTAATTCATATCAAAAATCATCTCCCTAATTATACAAGATGGATCCCGTATCTAGTTCAAATTCCTTAAACTCTGACAGCTATTCCGATATGGATATTCACCTGAATTCCGAAGACAGTGTAACCGAAATGGATCAACCAATTAGCCATCATCTATTCTGGATGAATTGGGGATGGGTTTCGTAGCCTACTTAATTATTGAAGATAAGAAGAAGGCGATCCCTTCCATCCACCACATTGCCCTCTTGGCGAAGAACATGAAGCACTTACCGGCGAACCTGTTCGAGACACCATTTTCTCTCTCATTTCCAGAGTATCTCATCACGATAATATACTATCTCAAATTATGGATCTTATTCATCCGCTTTTCCAAACCGCCAATCATCCCGGTGTAGTAGAAGAAGTCAATGAGCTTCGCGCTCGGGTAGTGGCTTTGGAGAATATGGTGCAAAGGTTACAAGCACCAGTAGCATCACCGGCATCAACAGTACCACCGACAACAACACCAACAGTACCATTACCACCACCAACAATATTCGCATCGCAAACCTCAACTTCACAATCTGTTCCACGAGCATCAACATCATACGCACCGTAGTTACCAAGAAATACCAGCAACAATAACCGATGAAGTATTAACTCATTTCCCCTGAAGAAATTTTATGTATATTTAATATATATGAATTTTGAAATCAAAATAAATCTTTTCGTACTAAGCTATTACGTGTGAATCTTAACTGGTAGGTACTACTCGGTTAGTTCATATTACTAATATGCAATGATGTACATCTTTCCTTAACAACTTAACCATTATTAACTACTATCTCTGTTTCAACTTAATGAATTCCATTTCATAATAAACCAAGTGTATTATTCAATTACATAATTGATTTTACATTTTCATTTTCGATATACTCAAAACTTTCCAGAAAACATCATTTTTACCTTGCGAAGTTAGCAAGAGTTCCATAAGCACCAACATGATTCACTGAGGAAATATCAATAAAACTAAATAACGAAGATTATGAAATCTTTAATGTTTTAGAGATTATTCATCTGTAATCCAGCCAAAAATTAAATGAGCTTAATATGATATTAACTCATTAAATCTGTGTTACATCTAAAGAAAATATACATACATATATTTTCATAAAGACGGTAATAAAAATTCTTTTGTACAAAGTATTAATTGTGAAATCTTTAACGGGTAGGTAATACCCGGGAAATATATAAGTTCGCAATTAATATGTTACACTGTACATTCTTCAACTTTGATTCAAAAATTATTAACAATGCTCACAATGATATACAATCGTTTTCATACAAATTCAATTACATATTCTGATATTGACGGATCAGAATCCAAGTCATAACTCTGAACCGGTGACATCATTCTTAGATCTCTACATATTTCAAAGCTATACTTTGACTTTAAATCTGTGCAAGATCCATTAGCATTGTTTTTACCGAAAATAACCTTGCAATTCCTTTTCAAAGTATCCAGTATTATCAACCGTTCAAACAGTCAACGACGACCTTTCAGACTTGTAACTTTGGCATATATGTTTTTGGTACTGGGGAACCTTTCATGTTCCACCACATTAACAGTAAATGTACCAGCAAATTCATTAATCTGTGACTTAAAGTCTCTCCGAAAAACCATTATAATTGTTCATTGAAACCCTATCATGTACTCATCCACATCTTGTAGCGGTAATTGCCATACCAACTACCGGGAATTAGCAATCAGTATTTTGAATTTCGTAGCAATTCTACGCCAACAGTTATATATATACATATAATGTCTATCTCCTAGACTTATTTACTTCGAAGGTGAAGTTTCTGAAAAACACCTAAACTGCGAAACTAGTTCTCCGAATTTTTTTGAAAAATGATGATGAAGCAGCAAAAACTGTAAACGACCTTAACAGTCAAAAGTTTGATAATAAAGAATAGTATGTTGGTAAAGCTAAGAAAAAGAGAAGGTTTGGAACTAAAAACGGATTGAGCAGACCATGAAGGAGGCTGTGGACAAATCACAAAGACTAAACCTGCCTTCAAAGAATACAAATGATTCAGTATCTGCTAAAGTCATTAACGAATACCTTGCTCCTGACTCAAAATCCGTTACGAACAAATCTTCTTCATCATCCTTCGATATTAGAAATTCTAAGATATTATCATATCTTTCATTATAAATATCTTCGATATTTCTGAAGATATCTTCATAACTATTATCATCCGAAATTATTTATCTCTTCACGCTATCTGTGTTACATCATAAAAGAAACTATTGTAGTTTCTAATTTCTGAAAATTTTGAAAAATGGATGTTTTTGAAGTAGTGTTGGGAATTGAAGCATGAGTTAGTATAATATAATGACACTTGATCAACGTGATTATATTACAGTAAGTCATGCTGAGTTTCTAATGGAACGTGATAAAGGTTCACAGATCATACCCTCATCATGAACCATGTTACATAACTCTTTCATTCTATTTAACCTCTAAACATATCAAGAAAATATTTTTCATGATGATTCGGTCTTTTTCGAGGTATTCTGGTAATTTGACAAGTCAGATTGTGCCATTACCATTTCTTTCTTAGAATATTAATTATGTTCATTCTGAAATTCATACCTACGAATTCTGGACCATTATTCGCTTGACTTAAAGTCAGGAAGAGAAAACGAAAGCATGAAACTCCGAAATATAAAGGAAAATATAAAACCCGAAAACAACCCCGAAATTACAAACCGTGTATATCAATGCGTATAGCAATATAAAGACACGGGAGAATGAAAAACAATATAACCCCAAGGTAATAGTAGAAGGAAATAACCTCCTCTTGTGGCAGATGAAAAAGAAGAATGAATGATATTATAGCCAAGAAAATATCAAGAATCAGAACTGGATGAAGCATTTTCACAAATCTTTTGTAAGTATGAAATAAGGAAAAAGATTATAGGAGTGGTGAAAATAAATGAAACGGAAGAGGTCAATTTATAGAAAAATATCAGACATAGCAATCGAGGCAGATTACGCATTTAATCAAAGGAAATCCTAATTTCCTTAAATTTCGAAGAATCAAATCTTATTTAAATTATGAAGATTTTCTATTCCTTAAATTCCGGAAATCAGTCGTTACTACGTCAAGTGATAAGACGAATCTCTATTCTCCATTTCACTCTATTACAATAACTTCCCTCATACGCTTCGAGTAATTGGATTTTTGTTATCCATATTATTCAACGGTGATAAAAATTCTATTTATCAACACATATTCGTCATGAAAACATTTTTATTGTTAGCCATGACGACCTCACTCAAATTTCAGGACGAAATTTCTTTAACGGGGAGGTACTGTGATGAACCGGAAATTTCTGACCAAATTTAAACTTAATCTTTAACGTTTCCGAAACGATAAGCAAAGTCTATGAAGTTGAATCCTAAAATTCTTAAACTATTCAAATACCCTTCGATTGTTCTCAATGATTCGCGAACAAATATATGTAAATAGATACATATATATATACTATAACTTGAAAACGTAACAAAGTGTTATGAAAACGATACTGTGTATTAACCTTATTGGTTTGATTATCTGATTGATATATTTAACTACGGAGTTAAAAGATTATGTCAAACGATTGAATTAAAAGACATTTATTGAGTCCCTTAAAGATTTTGATATTATTACGAGTCTCTGTTGTGAGGTCCACGTTGATTTGGGAAATCGTTCATTTTTAACGATATTCGAAATAAATGGTAAAGTGTTTGTTTAAATAACGTAATTTAGAGACATACAATAATAAAGAATATTAACTGTTGGAATTAGATATATGAATAACTTGTGATATGTATTTTAAAACGTATATATTAATATTGAAAATATATAAAATATAATATTGAACTGGTCATAAAACGAATTGTTATTATATATATATTAACAAATAGCGAGAAAATGATTTATAGAAGTAAATGACCAAAACACTCGAAAGTTTAATATATACTTTGAGTGGTATAGTTTAGGGATAATTTAAGGCTATATTTTGACAAAGGTACGTGACACGAAACATAAAATGCAAGTTTTCTAAGTGTACAAAAATGCGTTCGAGAAACCGGAACTGGGACATGAGTCGAGTGATGACGTACGACTTATCGGAACAAAAATTACATGTTAACTATGCACGTGAATTTAATATAATATATAATTAATTATTTAAATTAAATATATTATATATATTATATAAAAATATGTCGACAAGCTAAAAGTTAAAAACAAGCTCTGCTCTCTTTATATATTATTATTATTATTATTATTATTATTATTATTATTATTATTATTATTATTATTATTATTATTATTATTATTATTATTATTATTATTAATTAATATTATACATAAAATACTACGACGAGGTCATGAGTGTGTCACTTCAAAACAAGCTTTTCAAACGGGATAGAGCTAAGGAAATTATGGGTTATAGCTATGGAGGTTATGGGTAATATTCGTGGGTATTGTTTGCAAGTCAAACCTAGTGTTTATCATCTCTGTTGCATCTACGTACTTTCCTGCAATATTGAATCACAATATTGATACGTGAGCATTCATATCTTATCTTTTATATATTAATTGTGTATCCATGTCTAGTGCTCGAGTATATATGTTTTTGCATGCTTGTATACTAAATTTTGTCGTTAAACAGTTTATAATGAATCACGAATTAAATACATATATTACTAGTAAAAGGTATATGATATACATGTTTTTGGAAAGCTAACGAAAAATCAATAACTTTTCATTTAGATATCGAATAGTTTCGATGAACGGATTAAAAGATATGATCAACTGAATTATGATTGACGTTAATTGAAATTGCTTTTGAATCTGCAATTAAGATTTAAATAACTTGTTTACGAGATTGATAAAATGGATTTTTAAATATTACCAGCCGAGTAAATGAATTCTTATATAAAGTACGTCTCGTTTTGTTGAACTATTGTCAAAATTGACTTTTTGAAACAACTTTGGATAACTTTTGTATGTCGATCTCGAGCATTAGGATTATGATACACTATGACCAGACCTAGCTTGGTAGACATTTATTGACCAACATATGCTCTCTAGGTTGAGATCTACGGTTATTTGGTATTCCGAATTTCGATCACATTTCGGTGAACAACTTTATGTACTGCTAAGGTGAGTTTCATTTGCTCCTTTTTTAATTGCTTTTGCAATATATATATTTTTGAGCTGAGAATACATGCACTTTATTTTAAAAACAATGGATACAAGTACATACTAAATTCTATACTGAGTTTGAACCGAAAATCCATTAGCTTTGGTAACTAGTAACTGCCAGTTATAAGAACTGGTGGGCGCGAGTAGTAGTATATGGATCCATAGAGCTTGACATCCCCGTCTGTTCCAGGTATAGAAACCCTAGCCTGAACTATTAAACAGACGTATGCTATTTGAGTTTAGTACACGTTGGTTTGCGTGTATTGTACATATTGGTTGCATGTATGTTAAAATATGGGTACTTATTATATAGAAGTTAAAGTTTAGTTACCAGGGTGCTCAATCTTGTAGAATATTTTGATAAATGTTTCTGGATGAAACAACTGAAATCTTGTGATCCACCTTTATGTACAGATTATGCAAAACATTAAAACTATGAACTCACCAACCTTTGTGTTGACACTTGTTAGCATGTTTATTCTCAAGTTCCCTAGAAGTCTTCCGCTGTTTGCTTATATGTTAGACAAGCTATGTGCATGGAGTCTTACATGTCATATTTTTCAAGGAAACGTTGCATTCACCAAATCATCACCATGTATCTTATTTTGACTACATTGTCAACGGAATTACTATTGTAAACTATTATTTACGGTGATTGTCTATATGTAGTAATCATCAGATGTCGAAAACCTTTGATTTAAATATTCATTTATGGTGTGCCTTTTCTAAAGAATGAATGTTTACAAAACGTATCATATAGAGGTCAAATACCTCGCAATAAAATCGATGAATGACATGTTCGTCCATATGGATTTGGAGCGATCATCACAAAACTACATTGGCATAACTTGCTCCGACACTACTTGCTCCGCCATTACTCGTTCCGACACCATTTGTTCCTTTCGTTCTGTTAACCCCTGGTCCGTAGACCTCACACTTCACCGCGCTATGACCATTTCTTTTACACTTGTTGCAAAATTTGGTGCAGAACCCCGAGTGATACTTTTCACACCTTTGGCATAGCTGCTTATGATTGTTGTTGTTGTTGTTGCGGTTGTTATTGTTGTTGGGATGATTGGTGTAGTTGATGTTGTTGTTGTTGTTGTTGTTGTTGTTGTTGTTGGGCCGTTTGTTGTAGTTGCGATTGATGTTGCGATTATTGGGATAGTTGTTGCGATTATTGTTGTAATTGCTGTTGTTGTTGTATTGGTGATTCTTATCACCGTTTTCCTCCCACTTTCTTTTGACTTGCTTTACATTGGCCTCTTCAGCCGCCTGTTCTTTAATTCTTTCCTCAATCTGGTTCACTAGTTTTTGAGCCATTCTACATGCCTGTTGTATGGAGGCGGGCTCGTGTGAACTTATATCTTCTTGGATTCTTTCCGGTAATCCTTTCACAAATACGTCGATCTTCTCTTCCTCATCTTCGAACGCTCTCGGACACAATAGGCACAATTCTGTGAATCGTCTTTCGTACGTGGTAATATCAAATCCTTGGGTTCGTAACCCTCTAAGTTCTATCTTAAGCTTATTGACCTCGGTTCTGGGATGGTACTTCTCGTTCATCAAGTGCTTGAATGCTGACCACGGTAGTGCGTACGCATCGTCTTGTCCCACTTGCTCTAGATAGGTATTCCACCATGTTAACGCAGAACCTGTGAAGGTATGCGTAGCGTACTTCACTTTGTCCTCTTCAGTACACTTACTTATGGCAAACACCGATTCGACCTTCTCGGTCCACCGTTTCAATCCGATCGGTCCTTCGGTTCCATCAAATTCCAAAGGTTTGCAGGCAGTGAATTCTTTGTAGGTGCATCCTACACGATTTCTTACGCCGTTAGCTGCATTGCTAGATTCGGAGTTATTGTTGGTATGTAGCGCAGCCTGTACTGCGGCTATGTTTGAAGCAAGAAAGGCACGAAATTCCACTTCGCTCATATTCAAGGTATGTCGAGTAGTCGGTGCCATTTCCTTCAAAATCGTCAAATGAAACGAGTTAATCATATAGAATATCAAGAGTAGTCAATAGTATTTCGTAGCGTAATATGAACTTATTTATAAAAGCTCTTTCTTCATATTAGCGTTTTATACTCTTTAATTCGGGTAGTACCTACCCATTAAGTTCATACTTAGTAGCTAACATACCATTTCAACTACTACAATTCTATATGAAAAACTAATCACAAAAAAAAATATCATATTCAAACCTTTATACAATAACTTGCAAACTTACAATACCGCTTTTTTTTTACATATAGCATGAAATATAGCACATAAAACTTTGATACAAAGTAGTTGCGAAGATAATTCTAGTTAATAAATAAGGCGTTCAGTAAAGGTAATAAAGACACGTAATTCATACGTCCAGAAACAAGTCATGCATTCTGGTTTTATTAATACCACTTCCCATCCTTGGTTTTGTGGAACATAACCGTTGTGACCGATAGTAAGACAATGTGTTGTAACGTCGTCAAAAGGATGAAGGTTACGTAATGACCAACAGTCTCATAATAACCTAAAAACCTCATTTCTTACCCCAATTACCGACTCCGTCACTTGTGGGAAGGTTTTGTTTAATAGTTGTAGCCCGATGTTCTTGTTCTCACTTTGGTGAGAAGCGAACATTACTAACCCGTAAGCATAACATGCTTCTTTATGTTGCATGTTAGCCACTTTTTCTAAATCACGAAGTCCTATATTCGGATATATTGAGTCAAAATAATTTCTTAACCCGTTGCGTAAAATAGCATTTGGGTTCCCCGCAATATATGCGTCAAAGAAAACACATAGTAACTTATGGATTTCCCAATGTGATATCCCCCATCTTTCGAACAAAAGCCTTTTATAAATCAAGGCATTCTTGGAATGTTCTTCAAATGTCTTACAAACTGATCTCGCCTTAAATAGTTGTGCCGAGGAATTCTGACCGACTCTAGACAAGATTTCATCAATCATGTCTCCGGGTAGGTCTCTTAAAATATTGGGTTGTCTATCCATTTTGTGTTTTTATACTATAAAATAGACAAGAGTTAGATTCATAAAAAAATACTTATTAATATAAGCAATTTTTACATATATCATAAAGCATAAGCACACTATATTACATATATTACACCACACGAATACAACTATCTTATTCCGACTCGCTCGTTTCTTCTTCTTCGGTTTTGGTTCGTTTTTGGTTCGTTTTGCCAAGTTTCTAAGGATATATGATGTTCCCCTAATACGAGCCATCGTTTTCCACATTGGTTTAGAAAAACCTGGTGGTTTAGAGGTTCCCGGGTTATTGTCACAACTTAAGAAATACGGGTGTTGACGATACATATAAAGTTCATCGTGTTTGGAATCAAATTTCTCTATTTTTATGCCCTTTCCCTTATTGTTCTCTTTTGCCTTATTAAATTGTGGTGGGGTAATTTCTATAACATCATCGGAATCCTTGTCGGGATCTGATTCATTCGAGAATTGGTAATCCTCCCAATACTTTGCTTCCTTTGGGGAAACACCATTGACCATAATTAACTTTGGTCGGTTGGTTGAGGATTTTCTTCTACTTAACCGTTTTATTATTTCCCCCACCGGTTCCGATTCTTCTTCCGGTTCCAATTCTTCTTTTGGTTCCGACTCTTCTTTCGGTTCCTCTTCGGGAACTTGTGAATCAGTCCACGAATCATTCCAATTTACATTTGACTCTTCATTATTATTAGGTGAATTAATGGGACTTTTTCTAGAGGTAGACATCTTTCACATAATATCAAACACGTTAAGAGATTAATATATTACATAATATTCACATGTTAAAAATATATAGTTTCCAACAAAAATGTTAAGCAATAATTTTTAATGAAAACACGGTCGAAGTCCAGACTCACTAATGCATCCTAACAAACTCGATAAGACACACTAATGCAAATTTTCTGGTTCTCTAAGACCAACGCTCTGATGCCAACTGAAATGTCCCGTTCATATTGATTATAAACGTTCCATATTAATTGATTTCGTTGCGAGGTTTTGACCTCTATATGAGACGTTTTTCAAAGACTTCATTCATTTTTAAAACAACCATAACCTTTATTTTATCAATAAAGGTTTCAAAAGCATTACGTAGATTATCAAATAATGATAATCTAAAATATACTGTTTACACACGACCATTACATAATGGTTTACAATAGAAATATATTACATCGACATATGTTTCTTGAATACAGTTTTTACATAATATCATACAAACATGGACTCCAAATCTTGTCCTTATTTTAGTATGCAACAGCGGAAGCTCTTAATATTCACCTGAGAATAAACATGCTTTAAACGTCAACAAAAATGTTGGTGAGTTATAGGTTTAACCTATATATATCAAATCGTAACAATAGACCACAAGATTTCATATTTCAATATACATCCCATACATAGAGATAAAAATCATTAATATGGTGAACACCTGGTAACTGACATTAACAAGATGCATATATAAGAATATCTCCATCATTCCGGGACACCCTTCGGATATGATATAAATTTTGAAGTACTAAAGCATCCGGTACTTTGGATGGGGTTTGTTAGGCCCAATAGATCTATCTTTAGGACTCGCGTCAATTAGGATGTCTGTTCCCTAATTCTTAGATTACCAGACTTAATAAAAAGGGGCATATTCGATTTCGATAATTCAACCATAGAATGTAGTTTCACGTACTTGTGTCTATTTTTAAATCATTTATAAAACCTGCATGTATTCTCATCCCAAAGATATTAGATATTAAAAGTGGGACTATAACTCACTTTCACAGATTTTTACTTCGTCGGGAAGTAAGACTTGGCCACTGGTCGATTCACGAACCTATAACAAATATGTACATATATATCAAAGTATATTCAAAATATATTTACAATACTTTTAATACATTTTGATGTTTTAAGTTTATTAAGTCAGTTGTCCTCGTTAGTAACCTACAACTAGTTGTCCAACATTAGATGTACAGAAAAAAAAAATGATATATATTATCTTGAATCAATCCACGACCCAGTGTATACACATCTCAGGCTAGATCACAACTCAAAGTAAATATATTTTTGGAATCAACCTCAACCCTGTATAGCTAACTCCCACATTACTGCATATAGAGTGTCTATGGTTGTTCCAAATAACATATACACATGGGTCGATATGATATGTCAAAACATTTTCATACGTGTCTATGGTATCCCAAGATTACATAATATATTAGAATACATGTATAATACAATATAAGTTAGCTAATATATGATTAATATAGATTTGTTACCAATTTTCACGTTGCTATAACAAGAAAAATTATCCAATCTTGTTTTACCCATAACTTCTTCATTTTAAATCCGTTTTGAGTGAATCAATTTGCTATGGTTTCATATTGAAATCTATTTTATGAATATAAATAGAAAAAGTATAGGTTTATAGTCAGAAATATAAGTTACAAGTCGTTTTTGTAAAGGTAGTCATTTCAGTCGAAAGAACGACGTCTAGATGACCATTTTAGAAAACATACTTCCACTTTGAGTTTAACCATGATTTTTGGATATAGTTTCATGTTCATAAGAAAAATATTTTTCACAAAAGAACAACTTTTAAATCAAAGTTTATCATAGTTTTTAATTAACTAACCCAAAACAGCCCACTGTGTTACTACGACGGCGTATGTCCGATTTTACAGTGTTCTTCGTGTTTCCAGGTTTTAAATCATTAAGTTAGCATATCATATAGATATAGAACATGTGTTTAGTTGATTTTAAAAGTCAAGTTATAAGGATTAACTTTTGTTTGCGAAAAAGTTTAGAATTAACTAAACTATGTTCTAGTGATTACAAGTTTAAACCTTCGAATAAGATAGCTTTATATGTATGAATCGAATGATGTTATGAAAATTATTACTACCTCATGTTATCTAGATAAAGCTACTGGAAATGAAAAAAATGAATCTAGCTTCAAAGGATCCTTGAATGGCTTGAAAGTTCTTAAAGCAGAATCATGACACGAAAACTAGTTCAAGTAAGATTTTCACTCGAAATAAGATTGTTATAGTTATAGAAATTGAATCAAAGTTTGAATATGAGTATTACCTTTTATTAGAAAGATATATTACTATAAATAATAAAGATTTCTTGAGGTTGGATGATCACTCTACAAGATTGGAAGTAAGCTAGCAAACTTGAAAGTATTCTTGATTTTATGAAACTAGAACTTGTAGAATTTATGAAGAACACTTAGAACTTGAAGATAGAACTTGAGAGAGATTAATTAGATGAAAAAAATTGAAGAATGAAAGTGTTTTTAGGTGTTTTTGGTCGTTGGTATATGGATTAGATATAAAGGATGTGTAATTTTGTTTACATGTAAATAAGTCATGAATGATTACTCATATTTTTGTAATTTTATGAGATATTTCATGCTAGTTGACAAATGATGGTTCCCACATGTGTTAGGTGACTCACATGGGCTGCTAAGAGCTGATCATTGGAGTGTATATACCAATAGTATATACATCTAAAAGCTGTGTATTTTACGAGTACGAATACGGGTGCATACGAGTAGAATTGTTGATGAAACTGAACGAGGATGTAATTGTTAGCATTTTTGTTAAGTAGAAGTATTTTGATAAGTGTCTTGAAGTCTTTCAAAAGTGTAGGTATACATATTAAAACACTACATGTATATACATTTTAACTGAGTCGTTAAGTCATCGTTAGTCGTTACATGTAAGTGTTGTTTTGAAACCTTTAGGTTAACGATCTTGTTAAATGTTGTTAACCCATTATTTATTAAATCAAATGAGATGTTAAATTATTATATTATCATGATATCATAATGTATTAATATATCTTAATATGATATATATACATTAAATGTCGTTATAATGATAATCGTTACATATATGTCTCGTTTCAAAATCATTAAGTTAGTAGTCTTGTTTTTACATATGTAGTTCATTGTTAATATACTTAATGATATGTTTACTTATCATAATATCATTTTAACTATATATATATCCATATATATGTCATCATATAGGTTTTACAAGTTTTAACGTTCGTGAATCGCCGGTTAACTTGGGTGGTCAATTGTCTATATGAAACCTATTTCAATTAATCAAGTCTTAACAAGTTTGATTGCTTAACATGTTGGAAACATTTAATCATGTAAATATCAATTTCACATAATATATAAAAACATGGAAAATTTCGGGTCACTACATCATCCAAGAAACTAAACTGTGTTGCATTGTCAACAGCTGAGTCTGAGTATATTATTGCAGCTCACTGTTGTTCTCAAGTTTTGTGAATGCAAACTTAACCTATTAGACTATGGTTTAAGATCACCAAGACCCAGATATACTGTGATTCACAAAGTGCAAGTTCACTTACTAGCAACCCGGTCCAGCATTCTAAGACCAAACACATAGATATTCATTATCACTTTATTAAGGACCATGTAGAAAAGGGAGATATAGAATTATACTTTGTGCCTACAAAAGTACAATTAGCCGACATGTTCACTAAACCTTTAGATAAAGTTAGGCTAAAGTTCTTGACTCAATAAATAGGCATGGTAGAGTATAGTGCTTAATTTTCTTAAATGAATTGGTACTTATTCCTGAGATCTTGTGTTTAGGGGGAGTATTTTCTTTCTAGGGGAAGCAACTGAACTGTATGCTCTAGTACTATCTTTCTAGGGGGAGCTTTTTGCTTTCATGTTAACTCCATGGGCATATATTTCATTAGTAATGATAGGGGGAGGTAACTGATTGATATCTTGTTTCAAGGAGAGTTATTAAATTTTTCTTATGGAATGATCAAAATGGTGATTTACTTACCAGTATATCACATTTTATGGGGGAGAAAGGGAGAACTTGAAAAAGAAAATTAATTTTGAAAAGTGAATTCATAAAATTTTATGTTTTAAATTGACAAAATTCACTTTGGCGTGTATACATCTCAGGATGCAACCTGTTTTAACATTTGTTATCACTGAAGATTTGTGTTTTGTACATATTTCAAATTTTTATAAGTACAAATCTTGATTTTAGAAAATTCATAAATATTTGAAAAGCTTAAAATCTAAAAAGATTTGATTTTTCCATGAATAAATGCTATTTTTAGCATAATACGGAATCTGACAACCAAACAGTGCAAATTCGGTAATCTTAAAAGTGTTCAAAATTCACTCGATCTTAATGTATGATGAAAAATGATAAACTTATGATACTAAAAGTGTGAATTTTCCAAAGTTTGAAGTTAAAATGAATGAAATTTTTTAATGGAATGACATTCGGTTTCTTAAGGCCTATTCGGTATGAATTCAGTAAAGCCCATGTTTGATGAAGATTCGGTGTATATAAATAGTAAAGTCAAAGTCAAAACTCTTACATTTTCATAAGCAAATACCGAATCTGATTTTTTTACCGAATCTGAGCCTAATCTAACGAATTTGTCTTCTCTTTTCATCAAATCTTTGGTAAATCATCATTTTAATTATGTTATAAGTTTCAATAAATAGATCTGAGTTGAATGTGTGTAGATAAACCAGAAAAGATCACAAATTTCATGAATAAGACATTTAAATGACAAAATCTTTGAAAAAACCGAATCTGGATTCAAAACTTTAAATTTTTTATTAAACCAGATTCATGTGCTTGATTGATGTTATTTGAAGTCTATTCGATGTCTGATAAGTTGATCTACCATGAAAATGAATTGGATTGCAAGTTTAATTTGTTTAATGGATTCTGTATATACCGAAGGTGTTGTTGCTACATTTACTGAATCTGTTCTACATGACACATGCTTATCTGCTTATTTTATGCTTTAATTTGATTCTGGCTTTGAACATAAGATTTATATGACTAGAGATGCATGTTTAGAATATCATATATGAAGTTTGATGTTACCGAATCTGATATATGTTCTTGATACCGAATCTGGTATCTGGTAGATTAAAACTTCATGCATTGAGCATATGCTTTGTATTTGAAAATCTTTCATGCTTAATCTAGTTCATAAATGTAAAAAGAAAAGTATATTTGGTAACCAAATTTGAGAAATTTCATAGTTACCGGATCTACCCAGTGTTTGAAAAATGACTAACTATTGTTGGAATTTTGTTTGATTAATCATGATGAAATTTGAATGATTGAATCTTAAAATGCTTAAGTTGAATATCATGATTGTCAAATACTTGTGAATATATGGAATAAAAGATTTATATAACTTATAAAATCCATAAAAATTATAAATTAAAAAATACAAAGGATTACAAAGGAAATAAGAATAGAGATATGTGCTTAATGTTAACATGTTGTGATCTTCTATTCTTATCAAAAAGCTAAATGACGAACAGTTACTTTGTTAATTCTGAGACCAACATACCCGGTAACTACTAGCTAGCAATTCTGGAAAGCATCAGTTATGGGGTGCTTTAAGAAACACTGTGAGTGTACCTAAAATAGATTTGAGGCTTCTGAATAGAACTATCAAGTTTGTTGAGGAAACACAACCATCAGCTGCTAATCCTCAAGGAGAACCTGCTCGGTTTGAGTTTGAGCTTCGAGGAGTAAATGGTTTAAGGAGGAACATTAAGGCTGACTTCAGGAGAATATTTCTGCTTCTTGTTATGAATAATGCTCCTGCTCTTCCTTCTACTACTACAATAATGAACTCAATATTCTAACTGGGATATAGTGGAGATACTTCTATCACACCTGCTAAATTCAGAAGAAGTATTTACATTTCAGGTGGTATGTGATCTTCTCGATCAACAACAGGTATCTCCTAATGACACCAAATGGATCTGACAGCTTTACAATCCCGATGTTGAGGCTTTTCTACTCTTTCACAAGAGTAGAAACACTAGATTATAATGAACTTGTATGGAATCTGGTGCAGGCACAGGTTGATAAAACAAGGAATACTTACATTCCTTGTGAAAGGTTTTTCTGTATTTTTATACATGATGCACTAACTTCTTGCAGAAATGCCAATATACATGTTCCAGATACACAAGGTATGCGAATGGTGCGATTTTCAGAGGTAAAGATGAACACTCCGGTGCTTTCTGATAATCTATTCACTGCACCAATCCCAAATTGGTTGGTGATGCTAGCAAATCCCTTAGATGCTAGAATACGTGTATATTTTGAGGAAGTATGGATACCTCTTCCGAACTCGGTACAACAAGAACAAGTTGAACCAGCTGTAGTTCCTGCCCTAAAGGTCGTAGAGGAACCTAGAGTCCAACCCAGACCATCTGACACCTCACTTAGGGTAAACCTGAAACGCTCTAGGGTTATCCGATCAACACATACCGTGAGGATCAGAGAGCCTAGTCCACTTAGGGATGCACCTACCATATCAACTACACCTGACGGAAGTGAACTCGACACATCAGCAACTAAATCATCTCCCAAATAAACAAAGAACAGGACACGATACATACCTGATGAGATGATTCAGACTCCTCCTACTTAACGCATAACTAGATCTAGGACTTCGAATACTATCTTTCGATCGACAGTTACTGAACCTATTGGTGATACGGACCAAGACTTAGAGCTAACTAGGTCACCCTCACCCATCTCCGTATCACATCCAATAATAACAGTAAGCCTTACACTAAATGAAGTGCAAGCTTAAGTAGGCAAGAGAGCTGAATGCAAGGATGGTAAAAAGACCACTAAGCCCATCCAATCTAAACAGGATTTAAGAATAAAATCCCACCATCAAAGGTGCTTCAGCATCTTAAAAGGAAGCAAAGTCTTCGTCTGCAGTAAAGTTTGTGCTGACTCAATCAATTGAGGAAACTCAATCATTGAAGTCCAAAACTGCCGAAGGGGAGCCGAAAAACCTTGAAAAGGCATCCTGCATATCGGCCAAAAATCCTCTTGATATACTTCATCATAGTGATGTTGTATTGCCTCAACGTCCAACAGGGCCTGGAGGTCTGGCTTATCTTGATGTGGGAGATCTACTGCGTCCCATGGAAATGAATCAATTTGACATTCCTTCGGGAAATTTATCAGACTTCCAGCAGACTGTTCCTTTGGTTCAAGAAATTGATCCTTTGGTTCAAACCACTTCTCATCTGTATCTTGAAACTCAGGGTCTGGGTGGTGATTCTTTAACTGAAAGAGATGTGCTACCTCGTGGTACATTGAGGACTTAAAGAGTCGGGTATCTTAATGAGCCCGTGAGAACCTTAAAGACAGGTAGTTGTTCTACTCTGTCAGAGTCCCATGAGACATATATCATGGAAGCGAGCGACCCAAAAGAGTCTTCGCCGATTACAACTCTGGTTGTTAACCAACCTCCATCAGAAGGGGATAATCTGACTACTAGTACATATCAACCTACATATAAGAATAATACTACATCTTTATCCTCACCTGCCCTCACAGCAACTCACACACTTCCATCGACATCACCGACATCTTTTGCGGTGGCTCCACTTGGTTACACGGTTGTTTCACCACTTGGGTCACCTTCTCATACATCAAATACATATGGTTTGAGACGACCCATCCAAATCTATAAGGATGAATACAATAACATATGATTACATTGTGAGGTATTTGACCTCTATATGATACATTTTACAAACATTACATTCGTTTTTAAAAGACAAACTTTCATTTCAACAAAAGTTGACAGGAATGCATACCATTTCATAATATATCAAACTATCAATGACTTAATAATAATCTTGTTGAACTCAATGACTCGAATGCAACGTCTTTAGAAATATGTCATGAATGACTCCAAGTAATATCTCTAAAATGAGCAATTGCACAGCGGAAGACTTCTTTCATACCTGAAAATTGAAGGTATTTCGTATGCCCGAACGACATATTAAATTAATGTGGCTAATATGTTATGATCCAAGTTGGGTCATACCCAATAACAAACTTACCGACACCTTAAACGTATTTAATCTTGACGATTGGCTCGTTAAATAAATACGCGACACTTGAACTTTAGAAAATCGGTTTTTAAAAATATTATCACTTGAAATAAATTATTTGGATAATTTATATTTAATTATTTATAGGTTTAAATAATTATGTTGTGTTATATTTTATAAGTTGGTTTATAAAATATATATAAGTAACAAAAGCATGGTTTTATATATTAACAAGTTTTATAAAATGCAAGTTTTATAAAAATTAAAACCCCACCCATGGTGGACTGCATTTGAAGGGACCAAGGAGGGACACACATGCAAGAATCTTGTTACTTTTGATAACACAACTTCACATGAGCACGGGGCATATGAACCAAGACTTATGGGAGACTTAAGGCTCATGCAAATCATGATTTTTTAAGTGAAAAACACACTCCATTCTGCTGCTACACATTCTGTCCGAATTTTGGGAGAGCAAAAGGGGTGTTCTTGAGTTTATTGGAAGCTCATTTTAAGTGTCAAACAAATCCTAACCAAAAGCTAGGGTGTTGGTGTCAAGTTTGGGGTATAATCACTTGAGGTCTCATCCTTTTGAAGCTTGCATTCATCATCATCTTCTTCAAGCTGCTGGCTGATTTCTTGGGTACAAAAAGAGTGGGTTTCAAGCTTGGTTAACTAGCTCATTAACATTCTAAGGTCTAACCAAGTCAAGGGTGAGTTGGTGCATTATTTCATCATCTTCATCATCATCCTTCTTGAACCAAAACAGCCCTCAATTGCTAATTGAGGAGGTATAAACAATCTTCCTCTCTTGTTATTTTGTAAGCATATATTCAATGCTTGATAATTCACAATGGAGTTCAATCTAAAATGGTTTAACATATACACTTGTTTATAAATAACATAATGCTTCCGCTTGTCTTAATATTCATAAAATTGGTTTTGTGATTATATAAACATATGAACTTGTTGTTATGTTGAATCCATCAATGGTATCTAGAGCCGAAGTCTTGAAATATGCTTCGAGATGGTTTTTGAACTCACCATAACTTTGCATTTTATGTACATGCATAAAAATAGAATGCAAAAATTATTGGTTTTGGGTGGGTTAAGGTTTAGGCCGAATTGTTGGGGGCTCCAAAATAGGTTTTGGTTTGCCATTTGGTTCATATTTTGTTCATATGTTGTTGTTCACAATCATAGCCAAGACCTTGTGATTGAATGAATGTTTGTTTGGTTGATTTGTTAATTTCAATATGGTTGTAATTATTCATTCAATTGGTTTGTAATAATATTCATTTGGTTATGTAATTTATTTTATATTTGGCATGTAAAATAGATTAGGTTGTATTTTTATTTTCTAGACAAAATGTATTAGGATATATTTTGTAACAAGATGAAGATGAATGAAGATCACAAGGAAGAACACAAGAAGCATGTGGATGCAAGGTTAAGTGGGAGGTTAAAACCTCTTACTTTATGTTTTACCCATTGACCGGTGGCATTTTGTTTTCGGCTAAACAAAATGTCTACCAAAAGGCTTGATTGTGAACATTTGTTTTGCATGCGTGCTTGTTTTAATTTCTTGTATGATTATGGATTGTGTATGTTACTACAACAAGTTATCACACAAGTTAACAACAAGGAAAACTACAATTTAATTGGTTAAATTATTAACTATATGCAATGAACAAAACTACAATTTAATTGGTTAAATTGAAATGGCAAAAGACGTTAATAAATGGTTATTAAGAACTAGAAACGGATTGCACATATAAAGTGGTTTATATCAAAGTAATAAAATTGGCATTATTACATGACATGAAAATGGATTTTCATAAGTACCATACACTAAATGCATGTTGGTGTATGGCATAAAAGTTTTCTCAAACTAGAAATAACGAAAACTTAAAATCCCTTTAACAACTTGGTAAACAAGTTTAATGCCATCCTATTGTGTGACACTTAGGCGTATTAGGGAACTCATGATGGGATAAAGGTCACCTAACTGTTATGAGCAAACTAATATGATTAAGGTAAACTTCGCATTCTTGTGGGATAAAGGTCACCTAACCACTTGTACGTTAAGTTTGCACGATTACACAAGTAGGACGACTTAATTTGGAAATCATGAACTTAGGGTTACCAAAGCATGAGGAACAAATAGGCGTTGATGGGATAAATATGCCATACAAATGGATTGTATGATCCCATACTCTAGAAGTTGCAAAGGGATTGCAATTGTCATTTTATGACTACCTAGCTAAATCAAATGACGGGATAAAGGTCACCTAACCGAAATTTGGTTTACCGTTGGATTCTAGAATTTAATAAATCAATTGGATCATAAAAGGGTATTGATTATTGAATTAGAAATCATTACTTAAACAAACTTTGTTAAATTTTGTAGATGGCCGCCAATAACAACAACAACGTTCCAAACGCACCGATAAACTTTAACAACCTATCGTTGAGGTCAATCCTCGAAAGGGAGAAACTCAACCATACTAACTTTATGGATTGGTACTGCAATCTTAGGATTATCCTCAAACTTGAGGAAAAAGCGTATGTGTTGGAAGACCCCATTCTCGACCAACCCGAGGAGGACGATACCGAGGGCATGGCTTATTGGGATAAGTATTGCACCAATTCGGTGCAAGTTTCATGCCTCATGCTTGGAATTATGATCCCGGAGCTCCAAAAGGACTTCGAGCATCATAGTTGAGAGGACCCGTCCTAATCCATCCGAACGAAGTCCATATCGATTATAAACGATTCACAACAGTTGATTTCATCGCGAGGTACTTGACCTCTATATGATACATTTTACAAACATTGCATTTGTTTTTGAAAAGACAAACTTTCATTACATCGAAAGTTGACAGGCATGCATACCATTTCATAATATATCCAACTATAATTGACTTGATAATAATCTTGATGAACTCGACGACTCGAATGCAACGTCTTTTGAAATATGCCATTAATGACTCCAAGTAATATCTATAAAATGAGCAAATACACAGCGGAAGATTTCTTTCGTACCTAAGAATAAACATGCTTTAAAGTGTCAACCAAAAGGTTGGTGAGTTCATTAGTTTAACTTAAACAATCGTTTCCATTATTTTAATAGACCACAAGATTTCAGATTTCCATTTCTCATAAACATACGTCCCATGCATAGAGACAAAAATATCATTCATATGGATTGAACACCTGGTAACCAACATTAACAATATGCATATATATATGAATATCCCCATCATTCCGGGATCCTCCTTCGGACATGATATAAATTTCGAAGTACTAAAACATCCGGTACTTTGGATGGGGCTTGTTGGGCCTGATAGATCTATCTTTAGAGTTCGCGTCAATTAGGGTGTCTGTTCCCTAATTCTTAGATTACCAGACTTAATAAAAAAGGGCATATTCGATTAGATAATCCAACCATAGAATGTAGTTTCAATTACTTATGTCTATTTCGTAAAACATTTATAAAAGCAGCGCATGTATTCTCAGTCCCAAAAATATATATTGCAAAAGCATTTAAAAAGGGATTAATGAAACTCACGCATATAAATATTGTAAAATAATTAATAAAGCATTTGCATGTATTCTCAGCCCAAAATGTATATAAAAAGGGAATAATGAAACTCACCATACTGTATTTTGTAGTAAAAATACATATGACGACATTAAACAACTGAACAATGCAGGGTTGGCCTCGGATTCACAAACCTATATCATTTGTATATTTATTAATATACATAGTTGTAATCGAACAATTATATTTATTAATACATGTAATTCACAAACTTTCATTTATTAATATGTATTATTTATTTGGTATATAAAATATTAATTTTATTGTGTTATATGTATTATATATATATATATATATATATATATATATATATATATATATATATATATATATATATATATATATATATATATATATATATATATATATATATATATCATTGTTTGTTAATAAAAATAGTAATTATAGTAATATTAAAATAATATTAAGTATGATAATAATTATAATACTTAAGATTTTTAAGAAAAGTAATGATGTTAATAATTCTATTAGTGATAATAATAATGATACTAATGATAATAACTTATAAAAATATTGATTTTATTGTTAATGATAGTTATGATAATGATTTTCGTAATTACATAATAATAATACCCATGATGATATTACTTATAATTGTATTAGTGGTAAAAATAATAATAATAATCTTAAAATTTATGTTAATGATGATATTAATATTTATAGTCCTGTTAATAATACTCATTTTAATGATAATAGTATGAAATTGTATTGTTATAGTATTACTAATAGTAATAATTAACTTAACCATAATAATAATACTAATCATATTGATAATGATAATCATTTTAATAATAATAATTGTATTGCTAATACTAACACTTATGGTAGTAATAATAATAATAATAATAATACTTATAAGAATAAAATTTATGATAATGGTTATAATACTTTTAATTATGATAATGATAATAATAATAGTTACAATACTTGTAATAATAATAATACATAGCAATAATAGCAACAGTTAATAATAACAATAATAATAATAACAATAATAACGATGATTTAAATTTTAAAAATAGAACTACCTTTTAAAAGAACCATTTCAAACAAAAACAGCCCAAAGCCGGGCTCGAACCCCCGACCTCTCGCTACTCCTAAACAACCCTTTACCAGCTGCTCCAATATGTCTTTCTGTTATAACCCATAATCCGTTTTTATTTAACTCTATGCTTCTGTGTCTATCTTCTTCTTCCTCTTCAAGTTCGATCGAGCAGAGAACCATAACTCCAACAACTAATTACCATTTTAACTTAAAACTTTCAGATGAAATCGATAATAATAATAGGATAATTAATTCGTTTAAAGAAAACAGATAAAAGAAAAAAAAATTAAAATAAAGAACAGATACTGTTCGTAAAAAAAAAATATAAACTTAAATTCAACTTTCGATTTTATAACATATGAGTCAAAGATTATAACACAAACCTTGTTTGAAATCGCCCCTAGAAACTTTCTCAATCGTTAATTGATTCATAAACATCAACACCGAATTGAAATTTTTTCAAGTAGTTTAAGTAAATGATTTCTAAACTAACTGCATTTACGAATTTTGCTAATTGTTCCGATTTTGATTTTTGGCCAAAAAGTGGATAATACAGAGAACCGGCATTTTTTTAAGAGAAATTTTGTTCTTCATCTGATTATATTCGCAATACAGAAAAGGTTTAAAGATGATTCTGAATAATTGAAGTATGAGTACTGTTAAATCACGGATTTGAATTTGTTGTGTACCAATTGACGACAAGAATTTAATTAGAAGAAAAAAATGGGAAGCAGACAAAGGAAATAAATAAATAAAGAATAAATCAGATGCAAAAAAGAAAAACAGAATTACGCTTAAAATGTCATATATATCTGTAAATAATTTTATTATATTAAAAAAAATTCTGTATTGATACAAACATGTATTTATATTTATCTGTTTAATGTATTGAATTTATATACATAAATATCTGGTATGTATATACGTATATGTATCTGATATTAAGTATATATTTAATATACTCGTATTATATATATATATATATATATATATATATATATATATATATATATATATATATATATATATATATATATATATATATATATATATATATATATATATATGTATATCTATATATGAATTTATATATTTTTAACTGTATTATATATATCCATATTTATTTATATATCGGTGTTATATATATATATATATATATATATATATATATATATATATATATATATATATATATATATAATATCTGTATCGACATACTTGTTTATATCTTTGTATTTAAATATCTACTTCTTAATTTTAATATCTAATTATAAATTTTTAATCAGTCACTAATACAAATATATTAATACTATTTATACTACTGATAATAATATTGTTAATAATAATACTATTATTGATAAAGAGATTAACAATAAAAACAATGATACAATAATATTAGTAATTATATTAACTCAAATGTATAAGTCTTAATAATATTATTAATATTGAATGTATGATGTAACAACTATACTTGTAATTTAATATCTCAAAATTTTATAAATTTTATCCTAGTTACTAATTATATAATGATGGAATTCATCACATAAACAAATTCACAAAACCCATTTTGTATATATATAAATTCGTGTGTATATGTATATATCAAGCGGAAGCAATTTCAAGTTTGCATGTGTAGTTTAACCTTTTAAACATGAATTCCATTTATAGATCTAGTCTTGAAAATATACTAAAATGTAAATAGAACTAGTTAGGGTTTATACCTTCTCCAAATATGGAGGTTGAAGCAAGATGAAGATGAAGATGAAGAATGGCAAGTTTCTAACTTGAAACCCCAAACCTTTGATACCCACAAACCTTGAATCAACACCCTTTTCTTGGTTAGGATTTAAGACACAAATGTACTAGCAAAAATCAACCAAAGAACCCTTGTAATTGCCCAAAAATTTCGGCCAAGGAGGAAGAAGGAATAAGAGGATTTTGCTAGTTTGAATTTGCAAGTGTAAGAGTGTGTTTTGAAAAGTGCAAGTCTTAATTACAATTAGGTGGAGTAAACCACTAGTTAAAGCAAGCATGGGGGGAGTTTTGGGACTCCCAAAACCGTCCCACCCTTTCTCTCTTCCTTTTTTTTTTTTTTTTTTTTTTTTTTGCTAAACTTTAAATAACTTGTAATTCTTTCATGATACTTGCACTTTATAAATATAAATACATGTTACTTGTTTTTATCTTTATAAACCAATTACAAAGATAAATATATAACTTGCACATGTATATATATATATATATATATATATAATTTTATAAATTACTTTATAAAATTATAACACACACATATAAGTTTAATCATAAATAATTAAACTTGCACCTATAATTATCCAAATAATTATTTCTTGCATTTTATCTTTAGAAAACCAATTTCTAAAGTCTAAGTGTCAAATATTTATTTTAAAGATCCACTCATTAAAACAAATACATAGAGTGTTGACGGTTTGTTATTGGGTATGACCCGACTTGGATCATAACATATTGGCCACATTAATTAATTATGTCTCTCGGGCATATGAAATACCTTCATATAATACATTATATAATAACTTGTATTAAATATTTAATATTTATAGTTTACAATTCATATAATATTATTTATGTCCAGAATTCATATAATATATATATATATATATATATATATATATATATATATATATATATATATATATATATATATATATATATATATATATATATATATATATATATATATATATATATATATATATATATATATATATATATATATTTTAATAATAACTTATTTATTCTGTATTTTATTTACATTATTAATTCCAATTGATTGGAATGCATTTTTATTAGTTCATAATAATATCTATGTATACTTGTATTCATATTTATCTATACATTTATTTACAACTGATTGTTCGTGAATCGTCGGGAATAGTCAAAGGGTAACTGATTACATGAATATTGGTTTCAACAATTTCGAGACTCAACATTACATATTTTTGCTTATCGTGTCGGAAACATATAAAGATTAAAGTTTAAATTTGGTCAGAAATTCCCGGGTCATCACAATAGTGCGTACGACATGATCACTCAGTTGAAGGAGATGCTTCTTCAACAAGCTCTTGTCGAGCGCTTCGAAACGGTTAGAGCGCTTCATGCATGTCGGATGAAGAACCTTATCGATCGAGCGAACCGTCTTAACTGTAACGTGTCTAAGGAATTAGCCACGGACCTTATCCTCAACTCATTGTCAAAGAGGTTTGACACATTCGTGTTGAATTACAACATGAATGGTTGGGATAAAATCATTGCTGAATTACATGCAATGCTTAAGACGTCAGAATTGAGCATGGGTAAAAGGGCTTCACCCGTGCTCATGATGAATGAAGGTGGGTCCAAGAACAATTCCACCTCTAAGACAAAAGGGGCTAAAAGGAAAGGACCCGCCTACCAAGGCAAGGGAAGGGGAAGATGGTTACCCCAACCAACAACAAGAAGCAAAAGGTTGCTGCTCGGGAAAACCCCAAGGAAGATCCGTGCTTCAGTTGCGGTGAGATGGGTAACTGGAAACGCAACTGCCCGGTCTACCTTAAGGAGTTGAAGGAAAAGAGGGATGCAGGGCAAACCTCAGGTAATCTATATATGGTATACATTGAGCTTAGTATTACTTCTTCTAATACATGGGTATTAGACACAGGATGTGGAACTCACATTTGCAATTCTTTGCAGGGGTTCAAAAGAAGTAAGCAACAAGCGGGAACAACAAGTCTCTTTATGGGAAATGGTGCAAAGGTGCACGTGGAAGCTCATGGAGATTTTGTTTTAAAGCTACAAACTGGATTGCAGCTTATTTTGAATAATGTTTTGTATGCACCTGATTTAACACGAAACATTATTTCTGTATCCCGCTTAAGACAATGTGGTTTCAATCTTAATTTTATTAATGATGATATCCATGTTTCTTTAAATAATGTGTTCTATTTTAAGGCTTCGCCTTTGAATGGTATTTATGAATTGGTTCATGATAACACATCATACGATAGCTCAATATACCATACAAACACCAAGAAACTCAAAAAGGATTTGAGTGATTCCTACTTATGGCATTGTCGCCTTGGTCACATAAACAAGAACCGAATACATACACTTCAAAAGAATGGACTTTTGAAATCAAGTGAGCTGGGCTCGTTTGATGTATGTGAATCTTGTTTACAAGGCAAAATGACTAAAGCACCTTTCAAAGGGACCTATGAAAGGGCTAAAGACTTATTGGGACTAATACATTCGGATGTATGTGGACCATTTAAGCCCATAACCAGGAATGGTGAAAGGTACTTCGTTACTTTCATTGATGACTTCAGTCGTTTCGGATATGTCTACTTATTAAGACACAAGGACGAAACTTTTGAAGCATTTAAAGAATATCAAAACGAGGTACAATATCAACTCAACAAAACAATAAAGGTACTTCGTACTGATAGAGGAGGTGAATACCTAAGCGATGCTTTTCAGGATCATCTTAGGAGTTGTGGGATTATCTCACAACTTACTCCACCCGGAACACCCCAGCTTAATGGAGTATCCGAGAGGAGGAACCGAACCCTAATGGATATGGTTCGATCTATGATGGCTAGAAGCTCGTTACCTCTATCATTTTGGGGTTATTGCTTAAGCTCCGCGGCTCGTATTTTAAATATGGCCCCAACCAAGAAAGTGGAACGAACACCTCATGAGATGTGGTTTGGATACCTTCGCCTCTATCATACTTAAAGGTATGGGGATGTGAAGCTTATCCTAAGCGTTACGTCTCTAATAAGTTGAATGCTCGATCCACAAAGTGTATCTTCATAGGATATTCCAAGGATGATATGGGATATTACTTCTATGATCCATCCGAGCAAAATGTATTTGTTGCTCGGAAGGCGGAATTCCTTGAAACTAAGTTCCTATTGGAAGGAAATAGTGAAAGGAAGATAGATCTTGAAGAGGTTCAAGATAAGGTAGATGATGCACAATTGGTTGACACTTGCACTCAGCATGAAAATGTTGAGAATGATCAAATGGATGATCGAAGTATACAAAACGTTCGAAGATCTGATAGGATTAGTAATCCTCCTGAGAGATATAGGTTTCGCATGGATGATTGCTATGTGGTTGATTTGGATGAACCAACTAACTATCGGGATGATAAAGATAAATGGCAAAAAGCCATGAACGCTGAGATGCAATCCATGTATGATAACCAAGTTTGGGAACTTGTTTTACAACCTACTAACTCCAAGTTAGTTGATTGTAAATGGAGTTTCAAGGTGAAAAGCGACATGCATGGAAACTTGAATACATATAAAGCTAGACTTGTGGCGAAAGGTTTCACTCAAACTCAAGGGACTGACTATGATGAAACCTTTTCACTGTGGTAATGCTAAAGTCTATCAGGATACTATTTGCCATTGCTGCTCATTATGATTACGAAATATGGCAAATGGACGTCAAGACCGCTTTCCTGAATGGATATCTTGAGGAAGATGTCTATATGGTTCAGCCGGAAGGTTTTGTCGATCCAAAATATCCTAACAAAGTATGCAAGTTAAAGAAGTCAATCTACGGATTGAAACAAGCATCTAGAATGTGGAATCATCGTTTTAAAGAGGAAGCCGAGAAATTTGGCTTCATTAAAAATGGTGATGAAGCTTGTGTATACAAGAAGGCTAGTGGGAGCACTATCATGTTCCTTGTATTATATGTGGATGATATATTACTATTTGGAAATGATATTCCGACAATGCAAGGTGTTAAAACCTGGCTAAAAAGCTGTTTCTCCATTAAGGATATTGAAGAAGCATAATACATTTTGGGGATCAGGATCTACAGGGATAGATCCAAGAAATTGATAGGTTTGAATCAAAGTGCATACATTGAAAAGATCTTGAAAAGGTTCAAGATGGAGAACTCTAAGAAAGGTTTGGTACCTATTCAAAGAGGAACGCTTCTCAGTTCATCTCAGTGCCCCACCATGAAAGATGAACAGAAGAGAATGAAGAATGTCCCATACGCGTCTGCTATTGGGTCAATCATGTATGCAATGATATGCACTAGACCGGATGTGTCATGCGCTTTAAGCTTGACAACTAGATACCAGAATAACCCAGGAAACAGTCATTGGACTGCGGTTAAAAGTATATTGAAATACCTTAAGAGGACTAAGGAAATGTTTCTAATATACGGGACTGGTGAGGAGGAACTCGCTGTAAAGGGTTACGTGGACGCGAGTTTCCAAACTGATCGAGACGATTCTTGATCAAAATCAGGTTATGTCTTCATGTTAAATGGAGGTGCGGTCTCTTGGAAGAGTTCAAAGCAGGATGTTGTTGCACTATCCACTACAGAGTCAGAGTACATTGCCGCCTCATTGACAGCTCAGGAAGCTGCATGGATGAAGAAATTCATCGATGACTTAGGAGTGGTCCCTTCCATTCAGGACCCTCTTGAGATCTTTTGTGACAACGAGGGTGCGATTGCTCAAATCAAGGAACCTCGTGCTCACCAAAAGACCCGTCACATTGAGCGGAGATTCAACTACATAAGGGATGAAGTTGAAAAGGGAAAGATATGTATTCACAAAGTTCACATAGATCTTAATATAGCGGATCCACTCACGAAGCTCTTACATGGAGCAAAACATCAGGGACATGTTTGTGCATTAGGGCTTCAATATGCTAGTGATTGGTTACGATCTGTTTTATGTAATGTAACGGAACGAAGTGGTTCAAACTCATTAATATAATTATGGTGAGTCATGTTCCTATTTTGCATATTTTATCCATGAATAAGCTATTATTCTAAATTCCATAGTCGATCACATTTGGGCGAACAAGTGTGAGGTCTAGACTATTATAAACTTGTATTGGTATACATTCATAGGTTGAATGTGGGGCAAGGTTGCTGCCAAGGTTCATAGATATTTGTGGGATACAAATATTGGAAGACCCGCTCTCAAGATTTACTATATGGAGCCTTGTGGTTGATCACATGTAATCTTGAGTAAAGGCAAATATCATTGTATCCTCTGACCTGAGATACATATTGGGTTCGGATATTCACCGAGTATTATGCCTTGATTCTTTCCTTCGCTATTCTGAAATATGGTAGTTCATAAGGAAGAGCTCAGGTATAATGCAAAGTATATATCTAGGACATATGTAGTCAAGATGGAATTTGTCCCTCTTATTCGTTGAGAGTCAGATGTCTAAGGCCTGATAAAGTTGAATCTAGAAGAGAGTGATCACTCTGTGTCTCTTGGATTTGACATGACATCTAGGATGAAAGGATAAATGAATGATTCACCTATTCATATTCGAGATGGGAACTCGAAAGGGATGATGTTATTGAATGGCACAAAGTCATAACATATTGGGGGTGATGGACGGTCGTTAGGTGGTATCCATCACTTGCATTAATTTCTTATGTTTCTCGTGCAAGTGGGATATTGAAGGTATTTCGTATGCCCGAGCGACATATTAAATTAATGTGGCTAATATGTTATGATCCAAGTCGGGTCATACCCAATAACAAACTTACCGACACCTTAAACGTATTTAATCTTGACGATTGGCTCGTGAAATAAATACACGACACTTGAACTTTAGAAAATCGGTTTTCTAAAATATTATCACTTGAAATAAATTATTTGGATAATTTATATTTAATTATTTATAGGTTTAAATAATTATGTTGTGTTATATTTTATAAGTTGGTTTATAAAATATATATAAGTAACAAAAGCATGGTTTTATATATTAACAAGTTTTATAAAATGCAAGTTTTATAAAAATTAAAACCCCACCCATGGTGGACTGCATTTGAAGGGACCAAGGAGGGACACACATGCAAGAATCTTGTTACTTTTGATAACACAACTTCACATGAGCATGGGGCATAGGAACCAAGACTTATGGGAGACTTAAGGCTCATGCAAAACATGATTTTTTATGTGAAAAACACACTCCATTCTGCTGCTACACATTCTGTCCGAATTTTGGGAGAGCAAAAGGGGTGTTCTTGAGTTTATTGGAAGCTCATTTTAAGTGTCAAACAAATCCTAACCAAAAGCTAGGGTGTTGGTGTCAAGTTTGGGGTATAATCACTTGAGGTCTCATCCTTTTGAAGCTTGCATTCATCATCATCTTCTTCAAGCTGCTGGCTGATTTCTTGGGTACAAAAAGAGTGGGTTTCAAGCTTGGTTAACTAGCTCATTAAGGTTTTAAGGTCTAACCAAGTCAAGGGTGTGTTGGTGCATTATTTTATCATCTTCATCATCATCCTTCTTGAACCAAAACAGCCCTCAATTGCTAATTGAGGAGGTATAAACACTCTTCCTCTCTTGTTATTTTGTAAGCATATATTCAAGGCTTGATAATTCATAATGGAGTTCAATCTAAAATGGTTTAACATATACACTTGTTTATAAATAACATAATGGTTCCGCTTGTCTTAATATTCATAAAAATGGTTTTGTGATTATATAAATATATGAACTTGTTGTTATGTTGAATCCATCAAAAATAAACATGCTTTAAAATGTCAACCAAAAGGTTGGTGAGTTCATTAGTTTATCGTAAACATTCATTTCCATCATTTTAATAGACCACAAGATTTTCATTTCATTTCTCATAAACATCATGAATCTGCATAAAAATCATTCATATGGATTGAACACCTGGTAACCGACCTTAACAGGATCCATATAGAATATCCCCATCATTCCGGGACTCTCATTAGACATGATAAATCGAAGTACTAAATCATCCGTAACTCGGATGAGGCTTGTTAGGCCAAATAGATCTATCTTTAGGATTCGCATCAATTGGTGGAAATTATAATAAACACCAATTCTTAGGCTACCAAGCTAGGTTCGATAATCCAACCATAGAATGTAGTTTCGATTACTTGTGTCTATTTCGTAAAACATTCATAAAAGCGCATGTATTCTCAGTCCCAAAAATTTATATTGCAAAAGCATTTAAAAAGGGAGCAAATGAAACTCACAATACTGTATTTCGTAGTAAAAATACATATAATGTCATTGAACAAGTGCAGAGTTGGCATCAGATTCACGAACCTATATCATTTATATATATATATATATATATATATATATATATATATATATATATATATATATATATATTAACACATATAATGGTAATCGAACAAATTTATTTTATTAGTGACTTAATTGTAATTTTAATCATGTGTTTCATTAATAACTTAATTAATTATGTTAAATATATAATTAAATGTAGTATTAATATAATTATAGTATATGTAATAAGTATATTTTTGGTATACAAAATATATATTTGTTATAGTATAGTAATAATAATAATAATAATAATAATAATAATAAAAATAATAATAATAATAATAATAATAATAATAATAATAATAATATAATAATAATAATAATAATAATTTTTAATAATACTAGTAGTAATAATAATAATGATAGTTTTAGTAATGATAATACTAATAATGGTATTCATATTAAAAATAAAAATTTTAATAATAATCATAATATTAGTAATTAGTAATACTTATAATAATAATAATAATAATAATAATAATAATAATAATAATAATAATAATAATAATAATAATAATAATAGTTATAATAATATTAATCTTATCTTAGTTATAATAAAATTTTAAAAGGTGTGTTGTACCTATGTATATAATCCATAAAGTTAATTAAATTATATTCGTATAATGTTATCTATTATCAATACTTATGATTTAATCAAATACAATATACTTCATTTTAAATTCTTAAGTCATAATCTTATTAATTATCCCGTTCATTACATTAAGTTTTAAGATCATAATAATATTCATTTTAACATCATATTTACTTTAATGTTATTAATTTTAATATTTTTATAACAATAATAATAATTATAATAATAATAATTATAATAATACTAATAATAATAATAATAATAATAATAATAATAATAATAATAATAATAATAATAATAATAATAATAATAATAATAATAATAATAATAATAATAATAATAATAATAATAATAATAATAATAATAATAATAATAAGTAACTACCTCAAGAAATAGCCTCTTAAAAAAGAAATAATGTCTCAGTCCGGGCTCGAACCCGAGACCTCTCAGTTAAACCAACCACGCCTAACCATCTGTCTGTCTGTTAACTTTCTGATTTAATACCCAATATAATTAATATAACCCGTTTTCCATGTCAAGTTCGAATAGCCCAACAGAACACCTAAACTTTGGATCTCGGCCCAATTTACAACATAAATTCTGTGGCCCAAATAGAAAACGAGCCTAGCAGCCCAATGGCAGTAACAAACACCCATAACAGCTGGTCATGCT
The DNA here is from genome assembly GCF_046630445.1 of Rutidosis leptorrhynchoides. NCBI lineage: Eukaryota > Viridiplantae > Streptophyta > Magnoliopsida > Asterales > Asteraceae > Rutidosis > Rutidosis leptorrhynchoides. The sequence continues at coordinate 339,449,234 of NC_092333.1, forward strand.
TATATCATCATCGATTAAATAGGAACAGGGAAAAAAGCGTAATACAGAAGAGGACCTGATCATAGTTTCATCTCTTTCTCCAGCTTCGATTTAACAGAAACAGAATAAAAATAATCGAGTAGCAACAACAATAAACACTTTGATGGTGTTTTGATCTTCTTGACTGTAACAGCAGGTGGTGATATTACGTAACCCAGATGCAACAGTGGTTTTCATTGAGTTTTAATTTAAAATAGAAAACAAGTAATACCGTAATCATCATCTTCTCGATTTCAAATCTTCATCACTATCGTATATCTGATTGTTTCATCTTCTTCATCGCATACTAATACTTGTAAAACTCATCATTGTTTCAAAAAGAAAATGGCAGCTGCCTGGACTGCAGTAGCAGTCATTCAATAGCAACCAACATGAACAATAGAAAATAAAATATGGCATAGCAGTTGGTTTGATTCAAACGGATAAATAAAAAAAAATATCACTGTAGGGGTGGTTTATGTGGTGTGTTTTTAGACTGGGTTAGCACGCAACCATCACGATATAATAGCAACAGGTTGATTAGCAGTAAGTTGTAGGTGGTGGAGGTTATGGTAACTAAATGGGTTGTATTCGTAGAGTACAAAACAGAAAAACAGTAGGTACAATATCGAGTTTGAGTAGGTGGTTCGTTAGTGCTCATGAATTGTTTTGGGTGGCGGTTTTGGACATAAGATTAACCATAGCAGATGGTTAAATGGTTGTTACAGGTTCACGAAGGAAAATTTTCAAGAAAGAAGGAGAGAGAGAAGAGAAGAGAGGTGGAGAAGAAGATGGTTTCACGATATAGAAAAACAAGAAGGAAGGTGGCGGTGTAGTGTGGTTCTCGTTTGCAGTGGTAGTCGGGGAGTGGTGGTTTTTGGTTATGCTCAACAGAAAAATGAAAGGAAGAAGAAAAAGAAGTAAAGAAAATAGAGATGATAAAGGGTTAGTTCTTGAATGTACAATTTGGTGATATGTTGGTGTTAGGTGGTTGAGATGGTTCACAATGGTGGCGTGTAATGGTGGTAGTCGAATGTGGTGGTGATCGAGTGGTTGTAGGTGATCGATAATTGATGCAGGAGAGTTATGGTTTTTGAGGTCTTGTATCAATGTATGAATGTATGAATGTATATGTGCATAAGTAAGATGTAATAATAATAATTAAAGTAATAATATAATAATGCTTATGAAATAAACGTGCCACACTACATTATTAGCTGCCGACACTTACCACGGGTATTATTTCATGCTCCGTTGATAATTAGTGATGAATAAAAGTCTTCAGAAAAATCCCATATTTTTAAATTAACTATATTTATTTATTTTGGTCATTATGATATAAAATTCGATCATAAATTATTAAACAAAAATTACACCAACTGTCCCTCTCAATTATGGGTAAAATATAAAAAAAAATGTTAAAATTTAATAACTAAATCCTAAATACATTTTTAGTAAGCCTAAAATTTATAGAACTCATTTTCGTATCACCGTTTATTTTAAAATTACATAAGTTTGAATTTAACTTGCTTAATATCAATTGAAACATCAAACGAGTATTACAATCATTTAATATTTATTTTTAATATACTTTATTTATACATAGAGATATATTTTAAATAATAATTATTATAATATCCTATTTTTATTTTATTAATTTTTAATAACAACAACATATGATATTTCAATTATATGTTCAATATATATATATATATATATATATATATATATATATATATATATATATATATATATATATATATATATACACACACACACACACATATTTATTTACAATTAATTGTTCGTGAATCGTCGAGACGGTCAAAGGGTAATTGATTACATGAATGAAATTCCAAAAATTTTGAGATTCAACTTTACAAACGTTAAAAAAAAAAAAAAAAAAAAAAAAAAAAACCTTACAAACGTTGCTTACCGTATCGGAAACACATAAAGATTAAGTTTAAATTTGGTCGAAAATTTCTGGGTCGTCACATGGTTTACAATATGTCTCTAAGGTTGAGGAGATTCAACATGGGGAATCAGCTATACAGAGAGAAGTAGACTCAAGGATGTTAACGATTTTGGATAAGATAGAACCGACATAGGAGGATATGTCAGCACCTATAGATAATCGTAATTTTGATGACATCGAGAACATTCTGAAGGCGAAGAGTGTTTTAAATGAATTTAATGAACATCAATTTATCAACATCACAGCTCTAACACAAGAATTTGGAATACATTTTGAGAGGGAGATATTCTCAAATGGCGAAGTATATACTACGACACCTCCTAATCTTGATGTTCCTTTTCAAATATCAGAAATTGTTCTTGAATTTAGTGCTAACTATCAACTATGTGATGATGAAGAGAAGTTGGTTCTTTGTTCACCGTTTGTGAAACAACAAGCTTACAAGATTTATGGTGAATCTGATCTCATCCTTACACTCTCAATGTGTGTTCTTGGTGCTTGGAAATATCATAAGAAACCAGAATACCTCAAAGCTTATCTGAATGTTCGTAATAAGTTTAAGCTAAAGAATGAAGAGAATATTCAAGATCAACAAAATTCAGAGATCAGTAGCATTAATAAGATCTTGATGATCAACAAGGATGAAGTGAAGATGTCATTTTTCTATGAGACAAGAATGGATGATGAGGACTATCAATTCTAAGAAGCAGATTTTGACAAGCTAAGGATGAACGACATTATCTTTATCTATAACTCTCACTACAAAAAGATCTTCATTAGACTCTCAGATATCAGGAGATACTCGGATGGAACGTTGGTGTATGCTCTTAAGTATTTAACATCTCAACACCAGAATGAACACAAGGAGATATGAAAGGCTCAGAGAATTCAAAACAAAGATTCATTTTAGCAGAACAAAGTTCCTTTAGATGTTTCAAATAGGATTACATTGTATTCTTCACATTTAACACTAGGGAGAGATTGTTAGGACCCCAAAGGTATATAGTGTTAATGTGAAATAAGCTGCATAGATGGTTCCTTAGAAAAGGGCTATATAAGGAACCTTAGTAGTCTTAATTAGATAGACATTGCATTGTAACTGAGTTTAAGAAGCCGTTGAATGTAATTTTACCGCAACTCTCTGATACCGAATCTGTTCACCTTTATATTGAATCTCATTCTATCTTTTGTTTCTTCAATTCTCACTATGATCTGACCTATCAAAGAATCAAATACATGTTCGATCAAATGGCGCCATCTGTGGGACTAAAAAATAGAATTGTATGGAGGTTTATTGGTTATACCAGTATAACTAATGAACCTTCAGTTTTCTATATGATGTGTTTTATAACAGGTCAACGATTGATGCATCAATGGCTAGAGGTCACAAGTCTGGAAATTACTAGTCACCTCGACATTAATAATTTAGACTATCAGTGTAGAAATAGAATACGGATAAGACCTAGACAAAGAACAAAGCACCAGGAGTAAGAACTAGTGAGATCCTAAAGAAAACGCCGTTATCGTCATAAACAGTTACTCCAGTAGCGAATGGGAACAATGTGAGTCACCACCACTTTAATACGATTTTGGGAGTACTCTGATATCTCAAGTAGGTTCCAAACCCATATATTCCACTCCGGAGCCGACAGCTACTGCAAGACTCACCATGACTCCTTCAAGTGCGTGTGAATACTTGCGGGGAGAGGCGTCGATGTAGGAAAATCTACTAGCATCGAAACACCACTTGATGGTCGACGCACGTATCGAGCCTCATCTCCTATCCACAAGCTTTCGAGTTTTGCAATGCCAAACTTTTCTTCAGGGAGAGCAACGGAATCCTCGAGCAGTGATAAGAAAAAGAGTCAGGAGGATTTTCTAACAATACTGGCTCAACCTGCGCTCGCAAAGTTTGCGCAAGCATTTGATACCTAACAAGGGTGATGAAGTGCTAAATAAATTTTATGCAGGGATAATGGGGAGCAAGGTCAAACCATTCCAAGAAACTGCGCCCTCAAATGAAAAGTTTGCTCCTCACATCGCCAATTATGTGCTGAAAACTACACCCAATATTTCATTAAAGACGAGGTGGTATGATGGCACGATGGATCCAGATGACTTTTTATAGAGATACGAGGAAGAGTTGGTTAATGAGGAGTTCGAACCAGTCAGAGAAGAGGTAGAGGAGATTGGGGTAAGTGTTAGAAACATGTCAATAGAAGAGATGATGATAGCCGAGGGATTTTGCTTGTGTTTTTATGGACCTTTTCAATGTTGCACAAATCCAGACATAAAAATTCATGTAGCCCATCTAATACACAATTACCTACCGATTCAAACCTAGAACAATTAAGTAAGACATAATCTATTTCAATACCACAACCTACCATTCCACCACCTATGTTAGTAGACCCGGATAGTATATTTAGCGATGAAATTTTAGATGAAGAATCACCGGGTAGATTGGGATCCTTCAAATACCGAAGACGATGATGAGTTCTATCCGATCAAATGGGACTCTTCTGATGATGAAGAAGATGATTCTTATCTTAATTTTGAGGTGTAAGGATTGCTAGATACACTAGATTAGTGGAAAATGCTGCCATGTTAAGGATAGATTCGCTGGTTGTTAAAGAAACTACTCATTTAGATCCACTTTTTGAACTATGATATCGGCTAAAAAGTCATGTTTTTACCCCTGATATTGAGTCCCGAAAGTATAAAGTTCAAAACTTTGTTGGTAGAATAATCGCTTTTTCGGTTAAATTTGTAGATAAAGTAATTACGAACAAAAAGAATCGAGAGAAACGGAGCTAAAACGAAGATTCTAGAGAAAAAACGGTGAAAGACAAGAAATTAAGTTACGGTCCAGGGAATCAGCAAGCCAAACGGGTTGCCAAACGGCCTGCGAGTATGGCAAATGGCCTGCCAAACGCCCAGATCAAACGGCCTCGTTAAATGGCTTGCCTTAGCAAACGGGCCCTGCAAACGGCTTTCCAAACGGCCTGCCTGCCGTTTGCAGGCAAATTTTGTGCTTATTTAAAGGCTTTTTGTCATCCAATTTCAACACACCTCTCTTCACTCTCTCACTACAATACACTTTCTCTCACTAGAGCTTTCAAGGCCTTCTCACCTCCGAGCCAGAAATTAAGTACCCGGAGGCGAACGTCAAAGATTGTAATAGGAGTGGTCTAGAGGGAGTCAACACTTGTAATGGTCCAGATCTCATCTGTAAACGGTGAACGGTTTCCTTAATTTAATGAAGTTATTTTGTTATCTTAAGTTGCTTTCATCTTGCATGCTTATCTGTCTTTTACGAATGTTTATTATATGTTGAATACTTTACCTGAAACTTATCATACTATTATGCTGAAACCCTGACGGTTTAGAAGTTTAATTTAATCACCCTTTCCGCTTATTCACGTGGCTATAACCTAGTATTAGGACCTGATCAACCCTAGGATACAATGTAAGTACTTGTGTGTGCTTAACATCACAATAGGGATATAGTACCTACGTACGAATAACCAATTATTCGTCAAAGAAGAGCTGCCCATTTAGGTTGTGATTAGAGTTAGCAATATAGAGTTCAGTGAACAATAGCTTACTCAAAAGCATGATTCGCCTCAGAAGCAACGTTCTTGAGATGTTGTAAGATAATCTGGGGTTGAATAAGTGATCGCAAAGGAGAGACCTATAATCCAATTAGCAGTACCTTAGAATATCTAAGATTGCACATCTGTTAATGTTAAGGCATAGCATAGTGTTAAGTGGTGGAATATTGCTTTAGTTAGACCAACTAGGATTAAGAAATGCTGAGACTTTTCTTTATGGGTATACCACTTTGTTCATGTACCTAGGATTCTATCCATAAGGTCGTTTAAACCCGTTAGGTTAACGTTGGGAGTAGGGATATCCGTCTTAGCCAGAATCTTCAAGGCCTAAACTCTTAGTGATAAATCAGTTAGGTTCATAGCCCAATTGATTGAGGTTTAGTGTTTATCCTAGGAAGTTAAACTCTTGTGATGATTCCCCTTCAGAATTCTATTCTTCATACTTATCTATCTCTATCTTCGTAAGTTCAATTACTATTTTATTTAGTTAATCTTAATTTACCACCTCTTGTTACTAGGGTTAACTATATAGGCACTTTTGTCCCACGTTACTGAGCAAACATACAAAAATACAAACCTGAGTTATATTTACCACTTACTCGTTAAAAGGAAGACAAGTAGGTGAGTTATAGCTAGGAACCCCCAGCTAAATATAAATGATAAAACCATTACTCTCTTGTGGTAGCTAACTCTGACGTGTTGCGACCTAACGACACCGCACAAATAGAACCGTCCGTTTTGGCCATATCATAAGTGGATGTAAGTTTTTGGTGCCGCTGCCGGGGACTTATTTTCTGTCTATTAAGGTAATCATTGATTCTGTCGAAATATCCAAGATTCTTGAGTGGTGTCTAAGAAAGACAATTATACACGGACTTGGTTTTTGGATTTTCCGAACAGTCTCCAATTATATTGGAACCAAAAGGATCCTGCCTCTCTGTTATCTGCCTGGCCACTTGTTTCAAAGATAAATTGACAAGAAACACACATGCTTAACAAGCAGGGAGTTTGTCGGTATTGATTTAAGGTCGCCATTACAGTAAACCCTTTTTAAAAGTATAAAAACAAAATATTAATTATGGTATTAATTTCTGTAGATTCCAGTTCAAACTTAATCGACTACGAAGAAAGTGCGAAAGGCAGTTGCTCTCCCACAACTTTAGAAACTGACAAAGTTTTTCTTTATAAACCTAAAACAACTCTAAACCCTAATGAATCTCATCAAGAATTAGTTCTTGATCCTTGTAGCCCAAGAAGTCAGATAATTTCATCTGACTTAGAGATTTCATTGCTTTTAGATAAGTTTTACTCAAATGAACCAGGATTCAACCCTCTTCATGATCCAAAAGGGAGGCTCAGTCTTAAAAAAACTCCGGATTATGGAAGATGAAATACGGGAAGAATATCCAACTATTTTCAATTATCCAGATTTGTTTGAATTTAATCCCAAAGAGAAATGACACATTGATAAAACAAAAGCTCCGTTTACTGGAAATCTGTTAATTTCTAGTAGAAGGTTAGACATCTATAGAGAATTCATTAGGCACCTCTATTCCTCAGACTTCCCATTCTCAACATTTCAATCAATCTGTTAAAAGAGCTGCGTTCTCAAGTTCGTTCTGTTCACAAACTGTTAAAATAATGTGGGGATGATATTTTTGTCAAGTATCGGGATGCAGAAATTGATTTCAAATTCGATTTAGAGTCATTCGTCAGTTTTCTCCCTCATTTCACCAATAAGGAAGTTTCTCCAATTCATATAAACCGTTATGTCGCTGCAATGATCTCTGAATTAGAATTTTGGGTTGAAAGCAAGAAACCTAACCCTATTTCAAAATATGGAAACTGAGATTTCTTTTACTTGATCCAGCCTCATTTCTCATCAAAAGATTAATTGAAGCTTTTCCGGATTCTACCGAGGAAAGAATACATCAGAATTTCTTCACAAAAAGAAAGGAAATATATTCTGAACTCGTACAAATCCTCACTATGTCAAAATTTCCATTTACAACCGTGCAAAAGAAGATCATTCGGGAAATATCTACAAATTTTTAATTTACTATCGGTGATCCTGACTGCACGGAAGATCTTTTATTTCAAGACACAGTTTCAAAACTTCTTTTTGAACTTAATTATCGAGATACTGGACCAAGGGATGGAATTTCAAACATTAAAAAAGTTAGAAGGGCTTTGGTTAAACTTATGGACGATATCGGAGATTTATAAAAGCATGAGCACAAGATGCTAAGTGATTTCGAAATATTTTCAGTACACTCCGCTGATTTGCCTTAGATGGTCAAAGAAGCTTTAAACTTGCCTTTTTCCCACGTCATTTCTGGAATTTAGTTGTGAAACCTGTGTAATTTGTGTTTTAAATAAAATAAAATATTTTAATTTTACTTCGTCCATGTGTCTTTTTAATTTTAGTTTATAAAATAACCGGATTAAAATACGAAGCAAAATTTTATTTATCTTTTATTAACCTCGTTAAATTTTAAAATTTTAAAAATTAAAAATTTGAAAGTCGGGTCAGGGAAATAAGCCCGTGAGCAGCACGGGCCCATTTTTCTTTCTTCTTTTCTTCTCCTCCTTTCCTTTTCTCCTTCTCTTTTTCTTTTCTTTCTTTTATGTTCCTCTTCTCCCTCCTGTGCACCTCAAGGCCGACGACCCCAACCACCACCATCATCATCAATTCTTGACCGTTTTCAACGATTCGAATCTCAAATCCGACTCTCTCGTGCCTCCTAAACACATTTCCATCATCAATTTGGTGCAAAAGGTACTCTTTCTTGCTTAAAATTCGAATTCTCACTCAAGGTCAAATTTTTGACTTTTGAAAAAAATTGTGTTTTAGACCCAATTTTGGATTCTTTTTGAAGCGACCCGTCCTAATCCATAAGGACGAATACTATAGCATATGGTTACATTGTGAGATATTTGACCTCTATATGATACATTTTACAAACATTGCATTCGTTTTTAAAAGACAAACTTTCATTTCATCGAAAGTTGACGGCATGCATACCATTTCATGATATATCCAACTATAATTGACATAATAATAATCTTGATGAATTCAACGACTCGAATGCAACGTCTTTTGAAATATGCCATGAATGACTCCTAGAAGTATCTTTAAAATGAGCTAATGCATAGCGGAAGATTTCTTTAATACCTGAGAATAAACATGCTCTCAAATGTCAACTAAAAGGTTGGTGAGTTGATTAGTTTATCATAATCGATCATTTCCATAATTTTAATAGACCACAAGATTTTCATTTTTATAAGCAGAACCTCTCGTATGCATAAAGATAAAATCATTCATATGAATTGAACACCTGGTAACCGACATTAACTTTAATGCATAGAATATCCCCAAACAGAACCTCTCATCTGTATAATAATAATCTCGAAGTACTAAAGACATCCATAACCTGAATGGGGGTTGTTAGGCCCAATAGATCTATCTTTAGGATTCGTGTCAATTAGGAACAGAACCTCTCGTCTGCCTAAATCTTAGGTTACCAAGCTAAAAGGGGTGATATTCGGTTTAATAATCCAACCATAGAATGTAATTTCAATTACTTGTGTCTATTTTGTCAAACATTTATAAAAAGCAGCGCATGTATTCTTAGTTCCAAAAATATATATTGCAAAAGCATTTAAAAAGGGAGCAAATGAAACTCACCATACTGTATTTTGTAGTAAAAATACATATGACGTCATTGAACAAATGTAGGGTTGGCCTTAGATTCACGAACCTATATTAAGTATATATATTAACACATATAATCACATAATTCCTTCTATATAATATTTATGTATATTAAATGTTGTAGTTATATAATTATATACACTTTATTTATATTTTCAGTTATATTTCATATACAGTTATTTTGTAAAATAATCAATATTCATACATATAGTTATACTAATACATATATATCTATATAATTAGTATTATATTGTTAAATTAAAAATTTGTTATATGTAAATATTTATGTAAATAATGTTATTATGTTTAATATATAATGTATATGTAATATTAATATAGTTATAGTATATGTATTTAGTATATTTTTATATATCAAACATTTATTTGTTAAAATGATAGTTTTGAAAACAATGATTTACTAATAATAATAACTTTATTAATAATGATAATACTAATAATAAAAATGATATTGTTAATAATGATACTTATGCTAATAATAATAATAATAATAATAATAATAATAATAATAATAATAATAATAATAATAATAATAATAATAATAATAATAATAATAATAATAATAATAAAAATGATATTATTGCTAATGTTAATGAAAATAATAATAATTTATATTGTTTTCAAATTAATAATAATAATAATAATATTAATAATATTAATAATAATAATAATAATAATAATAATAATAATAATAATAATAATAATAATAATAATAATAATAATAATAAAAATGATAATAACAATAATAATAATAATAAAACTACCTTAAGAGTATTATCTCCCAAAAAAAATAAAACCGTCTCTACCAGGACTCGAACCCGCGACCTCTCGCTAACTCAATACCACACCAAACCATTACGCTGTTTAAGCTTTTCTCATTAAAATCGACTGTTAATAATATATAACCCGTAATCGTCTCGGTTTCATCTTCTTCTTTATAATATTCAGCCCAACAAATCAAGGATTGGCCCAACAAAATTCTCGGCCCAAGTTGTGTTAAAAACACAAAACAGTCCAGACCAACATTTCAAATTCGTGGCCCAACAGAATTCTCGGGTCACGACCCAACAGAATATGGAAGGATTTCGGCCCACATAAACTAGTAGTCCAGTACCCATATTAATTTAAATAGCTGAACCATTCTGATTTCGATTGGAAAATAAAAAAAAACTATAGCTGCTACAGACCAGGATTGAACCTGTGACCTCCTGTTAACCCAACAATCACCAAACCATTGCACTGCTAATTTACTTTCTGAAATTATGGCTCGCGTTTAAATATGTAACCTGTAAGAATATTGTCATGACTTCATCTTCTTAACATTTTCATCATCTTAGATTGTTATTGCCATTATCACTGTTTGCCTAATATCATAGCTTCATCATTCTTCGTTAAACAACAATAACAATATGGTAATTCACGTTCATTGTATCACCTTCTTCATTATTTATCTTTGCTTCATAATCATCATCACTTCGTAACTTCACCATAATCATAACATCATGTTCATCACGTATATCATGATAATCATCATCACCGTATGTGAGTGTGTTGAGTCACGAAATAAAGCAGCTACAGTAGTAGTCATGGTGTCTTCCTTGATAGAAATATAACCCAGAACTGTAGTAGTAGGTGGTTTCAAGAATTTGTAATACTAATGGGTCTTGATGGATTATGGAGGTTCAAACAAAAGGGTTATTCATGGTAGTGGTGACTTCTTGGTGTTCGAATATAGCAAAAATAACAGTAGTACTCATCGTAGCAACAGCAAAACGTAAGAGTGTGTGCTATATGGTGGTGGAGGGAGGAGAACTATGGTCCGTATGGTGGTGGTTGAAAGGACCCGTTCATATACATTATAAATGATTCACAATAGTTGATTACATCGCGAGGTATTTGACCTCTATATGATACATTTTACAAATATTGCATTCATTTTTAAAAGACAAACTTTCTTTACATCTAAAGTTGACGGCATGCATACCATTTCATAATACATCCAACTATAATTGACTTAATAATAATCTTGATGAACTCAATGACTCGAATGCAACGTCTTTCAAAATATGCCATGAATGACTCCAAGTAATATCATTAAAATGAGCTAATGCACAGCAGAAGATTTCTTTAATACCTGAGAATAAACATGCTTTAAAGTGTCAACCAAAAGGTTTGTGAGTTCATTAGTTTATCATAATCCATCAATTTCATAATTTTAATAGACCACAAGATTTCATTTATATAAACATCCATCTCATATCAGGCATTTCGCAAACTGCATAGAGATAAAAATCATTCATATGGTGAACACCTGGTAATCGACATTAACAAGATGTATATAGAATATCCCCATCATTCCGGGACACCAATCGGACATGATAAACTCGAAGTACTAAAGCATTCCAAATTCCAGAATGGGGGTTATTAGTTCCCGTAGATCTACCTTTAGGATTCGCGTTAATTAGGGGCCAGTTCCCTAATTCTTAGGCTACCAAGCTAAAAGGGGCATATTCTATTTTGATAATCCAACCATAGAATGTAGTTTCGATTACTTGTGTCTATTTCGTAAAACATATATAAAAGCAGCGCATGTATTCTCAGTCCCAAAAATATATATTGCAAAAGCATTTAAAAAGGGAGTAATGAAACTCATAATACTGTATTTTATAGTAAAAAAACATATGACATCATTGAACAAGTGCAAGGTTGGCCTTGAATTCACGAACCTATATTAATTATATATTTATATGTTTGATCAATATCTGTCTAACAATTTAGGTCAAGTCATAGTGTATCACAATCCTAATGCTCGAGACTAAATATGCAAAAGTCAACAAAAGTCACATTGACCAAAATGTCTTCCAAATTTTATACATGATTATTATATAGTTTAAATATAGTCGTTTTATATATTTAAATATTTTTAACAGATTTTATTAAAGTAAATAATATAGTTCCTTTATTAATAAATAAAATTTTATTTTAAAATTTATATAATAAAAATATACTTTTATATATCTTAAGTAATAAAATTTATAAAGTTCATTTTATATCATAAAAATAATATGATAGGTATTATTAATATAATTATATTATACGTAGTAAAATATCTTTGTATCACATATTTATTTGATAAAATAATATTGATAATAATAATAATAAGTAAAAGTTATATTATTTTGTAATAGTTATTATTATTCTACTAATAAAAATAACAATAATTATATTTTCTAAAAATGATAAAATGATAATTTTTATTAATAATAGTACTAAAATGATAATAATAATGATGTTTCATATTAACAATGATCTTTTTATTAAAAATCATAATTTTAGTAAAAATGATAGTTTTAATATTAATAATACTTTTAATAATAATAATAGGAAAATAATGAAAACGATATTTTTTCCTTTAAATCAATATCTTACAATATCTTAATTTCATCATGATACTCCTACTCATTATTTCCTAATCGCTTCGTTTAACAGCTTTTAGTCGTTTTTTATATCGCGTCCATATTAATAATAATAATAATAATAATATTAATCATAATAATTAGATGTTACTAATATTAGTTTTGATTATAATAATACTAATAATAATAATATTAATGATAATACTAATAACTATTTGAATGATAATAATAATAATAATAATAATAATAATACTAATTATAACCTTAACGATAATAACGATAGTAATAATAATAAAAATAACAATAATATCTTTTATTAATAACGAAAATGATAATAATAATAATAATAATAATAATAATAATAATAATAATAATAATAATAATAATAATAATAATAATAATATTAATAATAATAATAATAATAAGAATATAACGACGATAATAACGACGATAATAATAATCATTTTTAATAATAATACAAAAATTCAATTGACTATAACTTCTAAACCATTCATCGAAACCATTCGATATCTAAATGAAAAGTTCTAAATTTTTCGCTAGCTTTCCAACGACATGCATATCATATACCTTATCTTAATAGCATATGTATTTAATTCAAGATTCGACGTAACCTATCTAACGACAATAACGAACGTATAAGTATGCATAATCCTATATACTCGAGCACTAGTCAGGGATATACTAATAATATATAAAAGTTAAGTTATGAGTGCTCACATATCAATATTGAGATTCAATATTGGAGGAAAAGTACGTAGACGCAACGGAGATGATAAACACTAGTTTAACTCACGAGCAATACTCCCGAACCATACCCATAACCTCCATACCTATAACCCATAATTTCCTTAGCTCTATCCCGCTCGAAAAACAATTTCGAAATCACTCGGATAGCACACCGTCGTAATATTTTATGTATACTAATAATATCTTGAAATAATACGGAGTAAATATATATATGTAAATCGATTAAGAGAGTTTAGAGAAAAAATATTTTCAAGTTTCTATGAAATAATGAAAACTATTGAATTCTATTTATAATAGATTTTTGAATTATTAAAGTGAATTATTAAAGTATGAATTATTAAAGTATGAGTTATTTAAGTAAATTATTAAAGTATGAATTATTAAAGTGAATTATTAAAGTTAAAGTAAAGTAAAAATAAAGTAAAGGTAAAGTTTAAGTGTATAGTAAAAGTATAAAACTATGTACGTATAATACACGTATAAATATATATAATATTAATTTAAATCGTTATATATATTTAATAAAATAAAATATAAATATCATTATCTTTATCATACTGGTTAAGTAATGAGTTGTCAAAAGTGGTTCTAGATTTTTTAAAAGTTATATACGTTTTAATAATAAAGTTCTTTTTAAACTGAAAACATTTTGTACGTTTGAAACTAAATCAAATAAATATGATAATTTTGTTTTCCAAAACTAAATAAATTTAAGAATCATTTTGTTTAAAGGTTAAAATAATGGAAATCGTTATATCATAAAACGTTTTAGAAAAGTAAAATCATATATATTCATAGTAGGTTTCAAGTTTTTAAATTACAGTCTATTGGTGAAGCATGGGATAAAGTCCAAAGGTTAAATAAACGTATGAAATCATCTTAAAGAAAAATGTCGAGTTACTTAACTTGTCGATATCCAACATCTAAGTTATTTATACTCCACGTTCTTACTTATAAATCACTTTACCATTTTTCGAATGTTGTCAAAAAGAATAGATTTCTTAAATCACAGTGGACCTCATAACATAGACCTGTAATCATATCACAATGTATCTGATAAATCAATCATTTGATATTATCTTCTAATTCCATCGATAAACATATTGAAACAAATGCGTTCGTGTAAAGTATTATACGTTTAATACTTTATTAATATTATCAAGTTATAATATATATATACATATATATACACATATCTATTTATATATAACGGTTCGTGAATCGTCGGAATTTTGTCGAGGTTATAATGAATGTATGAACACAGTTTAAAATTCTTGAGATTTAACTTAACAAACTTTGCTTATCGTGTCGGAATAACATAAAGATAAAGTTTAAATTTGGTTAGAAATTTCCGGGTTGTCACAGTACCTACCCGTTAAAGAAATTTTTTCCCGAAATTTGAATGGGATGGTCATGGCTGACAATAAGTATGTTTTCATGATGTATACGAGTTGGAAATTAGAGTTTTATTATCATCAAGTAATATAGATAAAGCAATTTGATTTTTGTGAAGAGTACGAGTCAAGTTATCACAAAAGAGTGAAACGAGTAAGCGTAGATTTGTCATATATTTTGAAGTAGATGCGTTGATTTCCAGAGTTCAGGAGATTTGGAGAAAATCTTCGTAATAAGATTTGATTCTTCGGTAATTAAGGAAATTTAGGATCCGCTTTAAATGTGATCATCTGTTTTGATTGCTCTGTCAGATATTTTACTATAAATCCACCCTCTTCGTTTCCTTATTCTCACAGCTCACACCTTCTATTCTTCCTTCCTCAATTCATATTTTAAAACATTCGTTAATATGCTCCATCCCGTTCTGATCCTTGATATACTCTTAATTTTCATATCTGTCATTCTTCTCTTTCATCTACCACCGGAGGATTTTATTTATTTTTACTATTACCTTGGGGTTATGGTAATTTTAATTCTCCCGTGTCTTTACGTGGCGATACGTATTGATATGCACAGTTTGTAATTTATGTGTTGTTGTCGAGCTTTATATTTTCTTTTATATTCAAGAGTTCTATACTTTTGTCTCCTCTTCCCGACTTCAAGTCAAGCGAATAATGGTCCAGAATTCGTAGGTATGGATTTTGAAATGAACATAGTTAATGTTCTAAGAAGGGAATTGTAATGGCACGATCTTGATTTGTCAAATTACCAGAATACCTCGGAAAAGGCCGAATCATCAAGGAAAATTTTTTCTTGATATATTTAGAGTTTAAGTAGAATACAAGAGTCGTGTAACATGGCACATGATGATGTTATGATCTGTGAATCATCACGTTTCATTTAAAAACTCAGCATGACTTACTGTAATATAATCACGTTGATCAAGTGTCATTATATTATACTAACTCATGCTTCTATTCCCAACATTACTTCAAAAACATTCATAATTTAAACTCGAAAGTTTACAGAATATAGAAACTAAACAGTTTCCTTTTTGATGTAATACAGATAGCGCAAAGAGATAAATGATTTCAGATAAGAATAGTTATGAAAATATCTTCAGAAATATGGAGGATATTTATAATGAAAGATTAGAATATCTAAGATCAGAGGATGATGAAGAATATTGTCCGCAAGAGTTTTAAAGTAAGGAGTAAGATATTCACTAAAGACTTCAGTAGACACTTAATCATTTGGATTCTTTGAAGGCAAGTTTAGTCTTTGTGATTTGTTCACAGCCTCTTTCATAGTTTGCTCAATCCGTTTTTCAGTTCCAAACCTTCACTTTTTCTGAGCTTTTGCCAACATACTACTCTTTATCATCAACTTTTTACTATTAAAGTCATTTATAGTTTTTGCTGCTTCATCAGCATTTCGAGAACTAGTTCGCAGTTCAGGGTGTTTTTTCATAAACATCACATTCGTAGTATGTAAGTCCAGGAGATAGACGTTATATGTATAACTGTTGGCGTCGACATGCTGCGAGATTTTAAAATACTGATTGCTATTTCCTAATGATTCGTATGGCAATTCTCGTTACAAGATGCAGATAGGTAAATGATGGGATTTTGATAATTATAATGATTTTTCGAAAAATCAAAAATCAGTGAAGTTGTTGGTAAGTTTATTGCTAATGTGATGGAACATAAATGGTTCCCCGGTAACGATGGCGAAAGGGCAACGTATATATCAAGGTTATAATAAGGTTGTTTCGACTGAAAAGTCAAAGTTGACTTGCTGGAGCTGTGACAAAACTGACTACTTTGGAGAGGAATTGAAAAGTCATTTTAGCTAATAAATGCCAAAGGGTCTGACACGGATACGTGTTAAACTATGACTTTGGTTTTATAAGTTTTTTCAGGTACATAACTGTGGGTAACATGTGGTTGTATCATCATCTCGATTGTTCATTATTTGAAGTGTCTTCAGGAATTTCGGAGGGTTTGAACACAGATTGTAATCGTTAATATACATATGATGTTCTAGCATAGTTTTGAAGTCAAAGTATAACTTGGAAAGATATAGGAATCTAAGAGTGATGATACTGGTTATATTTCGAATTGAATTCTGCGATTTCAAGATCAGCATATGTAATTGAATTTGAATGAGTATGGTTGTTTTGATTTTTATAAAAGAATGTGTATAGTTGTTGATTGCTGAATCAGATTCGAAGAATGTACCATATTAATTGTGAATTTATATATCTCTCGGGTATTACCTACCCGTTAAAATTTTTTTTATCAATTAATATTTTGTACAAAAGAATTTTATTACAGTCTTTACGAAAATATATATGTGTATATTTTCTTTAGATGTAACATAGATTTAATGAGTTAATATTAAATTAAACTCATCTGATTTATGGTTGAAACTAGAATTGAGTAATCCCTAAAAATTTAGAAATTCCATAAGTATTTCTTCAATAATATTATGAATCAATACTTTGTTATTTGTTGATACATGATGCTGTTTTTGTGAAATTCTTGTGAACTTCGCCAGGTACGAATGATGTTATTTGGAAAGTTTTGAGTACATCGATGATGAAAGTGTAAAATCAAACATATATTTAAATAATACACTTGGTTTATTATGAGCTGGAATTTATTGAATTGAGACAGAAATTGTAGCTAACGATGGTTAAGTTGCGGATGAAGGGCGTACCTCATTGCATGTTAGTAATATGAATTAACTGAGTAGTTAAGATTCACACATAATAGCTTAGTATGGAAAGATTTATTTTGATCTCAAAATTTATATATATATAAAATATACATATAATTTCTTCAGAGGGAGTGAGTTAATACTTCATAACTCGTTGATACAATATACGCATTATTGATTCTTAATGATGTCCACAGTGATTCTTGAACTGACGGAGTTTGTGATGTTATAGGTGCTACTGATTCTGATGATACTGACGGCACTGACTATGATGGTGATGATACGGTACTATTGATGATGTTGGTAAAAGAAGTCTAGCTTATAAATCACACATCATTCTTGTCAGGGTTTCTACTCTTCCTTCTATCATTTCGATTCACTCGTCTGATTTATGGTTAGGGTTAGAATAGATAATCTCTAAGACTTTAGAGATTACATAATCGCCGCGGAGTGTTTCTCCAATGAAGTTATGAATCAACACTTCATCGTTTGTTGTTGTTGGTATTCCTTGGTATCTACAGGGCGTATGACATTGGTGCTCGTGGGACAGATTGTAAAGTTGAGGTTTACGACGCGGTTGTGGTTGGGGGTGGTAATGGTACTGTTGGTGTTGATGATGGTAGTAATGGTTATGCTGCTGGTGCTGCTGCTGATGTTTGTAACCTTTGCACCATATTCTCCAAAGCCACTACCCGAGCGCGAAGCTCGTTGACTTCTTCTATTACACCGGGATAATCAGTAGTTCGGACGAGCGGGTGAATAACATCTAGAATGTGAGATAGTATATAATCGTACCTAGATACTCTGGAAATAAGAGAGAAAATAGTGTCTCGAATAGGTTCGCTGGTAAGTGCTTCAGGTTCTTCGCCAAGAGGGCATTATGGTGGATGGAAGGGATCACCTTCTTCTTGTCTCCAATGATTACCCATCCCCAATTCATCCAAAATAGATGATGGCTGATTGGTTGATCCATTCCAGTCACACTGCTTTCAGAGCTTGAATGGGATTCCATATCGGAATTCGAGGGACTTGAACTAATGACGAATTCTATTTCATTCGATTGAATAAAGGATATTTCGCTATGAAATGATTTTCCGGCTATCGGGTGGTATTCTAATTACATAGAATATCTATATATATAGCGCAAAAGATTTCGTAGATTACGGAGGAATTTACGGGATATGTCAGGCGAAGTTTACAGTAACAGATATGTTAAGATATGAATTTTGTCTATACACTATTCATGCAATCAATGCAGTAAGACGTGTCTAGACTAAGAATGATAAGCAGGCAATTTTGACAAAAATGATAAGCAAAACTTTTGACATGCAGACACGCTCGAAGTCTAGACTCACTAATGTATCCTAACGACTATCAGTTAGACACACTGAAAGGACCCGTTCATATACATTATAAACGATTCACAATAGTTGATTACATCGGGAGGTATTTGACCTCTATATGATACATTTTACAAACACTGCATTCGTTTTTAAAAGACAAACTTTCTTTACATCTAAAGTTGACGGCATGGATACCATTTCATAATACATCCAACTATAATTGACTAAATAATCTTGATGATCTTAATGACTCGAATGCAACATCTTTCAAAATATGCCATGAATGACTCCAAGTAATATCCTTAAAATGAGCTAATGCACAGCAGAAGATTTCTTTAATACCTGAGAATAAACATGCTTTAAAGTGTCAACCAAAAGGTTGGTGAGTTCATTAGTTTATCATAATCCCTCAATTCCATAATTTTAATAGACCACAAGATTTCATTTATATAAACATCCATCTCATATCAGGCATTTCGCAAACTGCATAGAGATAAAAATCATTCATAAGGACCTGGTAACCGACATAAACAAGATCCATATAGAATATCCCCATCATTCCGGGACACCCATCGGACATGATAAACTCGAAGTACTAAAGCATTCCAAATTCCAGAATGGTGGTTGTTAGTTCCCGTAGATCTACCTTTAGGATTCGCGTCAATTAGGGGCCAGTTCCCTAATTCTTAGGCTACCAAGCTAAAAGGGGCATATTCAATTTCGATAATCCAACCATAGAATGTAGTTTCGATTACTTGTGTCTATTTCGTAAAATATTTATAAAAGCAGCGCATGTATTTTCAGTCCCAAAAATATATATTGCAAAAGCATTTAAAAAGGGAGTAATGAAACTCACAATACTGTATTTTGTAGTAAAAATACATATGACGTCATTGAACAAGTGCAAGGTTGGCCTTGAATTCAAGAACCTATATTAATTATATATTTATATGTTTAATCAATATCTGTCTAACAATTTAGGTCAAGTCATAGTGTATCACAATCATAATGCTCGAGACTAAATATGTAAAAGTCAACAAAAGTCATATTTACCAAAATGTCTTCCAAAATTTATACATGATTATTATATAGTTTAAATATAGTCATTTTATATAATTAAATATTTTTAATAGATTTTATTAAAGTAAATAATATAGTTCTTTTATAAATACATAAAATTTTATATTAAAATTTATATAATAATAAAAATATACTTTTATATATCTTAATTAATAAAATTTATAAAGTTCATTTAATATCATAAAAATAATATGATAGGTATTATTAATGTAATTATATTATACGTAGTAAAATATCTTTGTATCACATATTTATTTAATAAAATAATATTGATAATAATAATAATAAGTAAAAGTTTTATTATTTTGTAATAATTATTATTATTCTACTAATAAAAATAACAATAATTATATTTTCTAAAAATGATAAAATGATAATTTTTATTAATAATAGTGCTAAAATGATAATAATAATGATGTTTCATATGAACAATGATATTTTTATTAAAAATCATAATTTTAGTAAAAATGATAGTTTTAATATTAATAATACTTTAAATAATAATAATAATAATAGTAAAATAATGAAAATGATATTTTTTACTTTAAATCAATATCTTACAATATCTTAATTTCATCATGATACTCATACTCATTATTTCCTAATCGCTTCGTTTAATAGCTTTTAGTCGCCTTTTATATCGCATTCATATTAATAATAATAATAATAATAATAATAATAATAATAATAATAATAATAATAATAATAATAATAATAATAATAATAATAATAATAATAATAATAGTAATCATAATAATTAGATGTTACTAATATTAGTTTTAATTATAATAATATTAATAATAATAATATTAATGATAATACTAATAACTATTTGAATGATAATAATAATAATAATAATAATAATAATTATAACCTTAACGATAATAACGATAGTAATAATAATAAAAATAAGAATAATATCTTTTATTAATAAAGACAATGATAATAATAATAATAATAATAATAATAATAATAATAATAATAATAATAATAATAACAATAATAATAATAATAATAATAATAATAATAATAATAATAATAATAATAATAATAATAATAATAATAATAATAATAATAATAATAATAATAATAATAATAATAATAATAATAAGATTATAACGACGATAATAATAATCATTTTTAATAATAATACAAAAATTCAATTAACTATAACTTCTAAACCGTTCATCGAAACCATTTGATATCTAAATGAAAAGTTCTCAATTTTTCGCTAGCTTTCCAATGACATGCATATCATATACCTTATCTTAATAGCATATGTATTTAATTCAAGATTCGACATAACCTATCTAACGACAATAACGAATGTATAAGTATGCATAATCCTATATACTTGAGCACTAGTCAGGGATACACTAATAATATATAAAAGTTAAGTTATAAGTGCTTACGTATCAATATTGAGATTCAATATTGCAGGAAAAGTACGTAGACACAACGGAGATGATAAACACTCGTTTGACTCATGAGCAATACTCTCGAACCATACCCATAACCTCCATAGCTATAACCCATAATTTCCTTAGCTCTATCCCGCTCGAAAAAGAATTTCGAAATTACTCGGACAGCACTCCGTCGTAATATTTTATGTATACTAATAATATCTTGAAATAATACGGAGTAAATATATATATGTAAATCGATTGAGAGAGTTTAGAGAAAAAATATTTTCAAGTTTCTATTAAATAATAAAACCTATTGAATTCTATTTATAATAGATTTTTGAATTATTAAAGTGAATTATTAAAGTATGAATTATTAAAGTATGAATTATTAAAGTGAATTATTAAAGTATGAATTATTAAAGTGAATTATTAAATTTAAAGTAAAGTAAAAATAAAGTAAAGGTAAAGTTTAAGTATATAGTAAAAGTATGAAACTATGTACGTATAATACACGTATAAATATATATAATATTAATTTAAATTGTTATATATATTTAATAAAATAAAATATAAATATCGTTATCTTTATCATACTGGTTAAGTAATGAGTTGTCAAAAGTAGTTCTAGATATTTATAAAAGTTATATACGTTTTAATAATAAAGTTCTTTTTAAACTGAAAATGTTTTTGTACGTTTGAAACTATATCAAATAAATATGATAATTTTGTTTTCCAAAACTAAATAAATTTAAGAATCATTTTGATTAAAGGTTAAAATAATGGAAATCGTTATATCATAAAACGTTTTAGAAAAGTAGAGTCATATATATTCATAATAGGTTTCAAGTTTTTAAATTACAGTCTGTTGGTGAAGCATGGGATAAAGTCCAAAGGTTAAATAAACGTATGAAATCATCTTAAAGAAAAATGTCGAGTTACTTAACTTGTCGATATCCAACAGCTAAGTTATTTATACTCCACGTTCTTACTTATAAATTACTTTACCATTTTTCGAATGTTGTCAAAAAAAAAATTAGATTTCTTAAATCACAGTAGACCTCATAACATAGACCCGTAATAATATCACAATGTATCTGATAAATCAATCATTTGATATTATCTTCTAATTCCATCGATAAACATATTGAAACAAATACTTTCGTGTAAAGTATTATACGTTTAATACTTTATTAATATTCTCAAGGTATAATATATATATACATATATATACATATCTATTTATATATAATGGTTCATGAATCGTCGGAATTTGGTCGAGGTTATAATGAATGTATGAACACAGTTTAAAATTCTTGAGATTTAACTTAACAAACTTTGCTTATTGTGTCGGAATAATATAAAGATAAATTTTAAATTTGGTTGGAAATTTCCGGGTTGTCACAGTGGTGGCGGTTTGATCAAGATGGTAATGATGGTGGGGTGTGGGTGGTCCCGGCTATTTACGGTTGTGGTGGCATTCAATTGTTTTGAAGATTGAAACAGAAACAAAAGATGGTTCACGATCAAAGAAAATGTAGAGAGAAAGTGGTGGTCGGTGTAGGGTAGTAAGCGGTTATAGTGACAGTTGCTCGAAGGTTTCAAGGTTGGTTGGTGATGAGGGTGTCGAAAATCACGGTGGTGGTTTGGTTGATAATTCAATCAAACCCGTTTAGAAAAGAGGGAGATAGAAATCGCTGAATAGAGAAAGAGAGATATGTGGTTTTCATTGCCTCTGCACTCTCACATGTGCATATAACTATATCAATTATCGTATAGTGGTGGAGATATGATGTGGGGATATGAGACCAAAAACAGTAATACCAAATATAGAATAATTTCACGTATAATAGTTAAATGTAATAGTAAGGCAGCCATCCATTTAACATTATCTACCGACACTTAGCTCGGGTATTATCTCGTGTCCTTTGCTAAACAGTTTATATATAAAAGTATTCAGAAAAATCCCTAATTTTTAAATTAACTATATTTATTTATTTTGATCATTATGGTATAAAATTCGATCATTAAATTATTAAATAAAAATTACATCAAGTGTCTCACTCGATTCTGGATAAAATATAAAAAGTGTTAAAATTTAATAACTAGTTCCTAATTATATTTTTAGTAAGCCTAAAATTTATAGAACCCATTTTCTTATCACCGTTTATTTTAAAATCATATAAGGTCGCATTAAACTGGTTAATATCCATCGAAAGGAAATTGAGTGTTACTGTGGTTTACTAATTAGATTCGAAATCACAAAATATATATTTAATATACTTTATTTATATATATAGATATGCTTTAAATAATAATTATCATATTTTTATTTTGTTTTGCATAAAAAAATTTTAATATCAACAACATATAATATTTCAAATTATATTTTCAATTATTATTTATATATATATACACATATCTATTTACAAATAGTTGTTCGTGAATCTTCAAAGGTCAATTGAATATATGAAACAGTTCAAAATTTTTGAGATTCAATTAAATAGACTTTGTTTATCGTGTCGAATCGAATAAAGATTCAAGTTTAAATTTGGTCGAAAATTTTCGGGTCGTCACACCTTTATCCTTAGTTAGATAATGTGATTGTTATGTGTTAGTTTTTAGGTTCGATTGAAGTACTTTGGATAGTTTTTAGATCTCGATTCGTTAGTTGAGTTTTTATGGTAGAAATTGGTGAAATTCTTGGAAAATTGATGTTTTGCTAGCTTATTTAGGCTTAGTGATTCATTTAGAATGCTTAGAAACAAGTTTTGGAACAATGTATGCTTGTTTGCTTAAATTTGACATTTTGGTGAAACTACACTTAATTAGGATTAGGGTTTTTCCTATAGTTAAAACGTTTTTAAAACTTAGGATTTCCTTAAAACTAGTCCAATGAAGATATCATTGGTTTGCTCATGAAAATGTAGCTTAGTCTTTGATTTTCCTTATTTTGTACGTTTTTAACAAAATCATAATTTTTTGCGTAAAACGGCCTTAATCTTCGACTTAAGAATGTTATATCTCAAGTTTGGTGATTAAAAATATTTAAGGTAATTAAAAATGGTTTTTAGAATCATTGTATGCTTAAAAATCTTCACATTTTGATCAAAATTGCTTATTACGACTAACTCGCTATAATTATTATTTTTAGCATTATTTATTGTAATCACGGGTACGCTTTGAATTTTGCTCAAAAATAAGTTTGTAGTTGGATTAGATATTGTTTGCGATAATTTTGGCTATTTTTGACTATAACAGGAATTTGGAAAATGCCATTTTTAAAGCCCTCATTTCAAATTTTTTCGAAAAATATATGCATTTTTAAATTCTAAATCTTAATCTTTTGGAACATAACTTATGTTACTTGAATTTTGCAGATGGCTAATCGCATACCAGCAGAATATGAGTTGCCCCATTACTTTCTCGGGCAAGATGATCCAGCAGATAATGAGCCATTTATGAGGACCTGGATTAATCGGCCAAAAGGGTCTAACAAATATATTAACTGGACGATTATGGAACAGTGTGGATGGGCCGAAGAGCTTAGGGCAATATTGAATGTTAGAGTAAACGGGAGAACAAACAGAGCCTAGAAAAACCTGTTTGAGATAAATGAAAAAGCGTACGAAGAGCCATACGCGGAATTTATGGCAACTTGGAGGTTTGACTCAAAAGTTGATCAAGAGGATTACAGTGATCAAGAGTGTATCCACTTTCGCCACCAAAATCAGACATACCACCTATCTCTTGCACGGTTTGTAAGTTATTTGGAACTGTACAAACCATCATAGCTCAACAATTCCATATTCAAGAGAGGGTACACCACCTTGAACAACATAGACTAGCAAGCTTTCAGGCGCAAATACACCTCCGATGATGAGTCGTGGAGATAAAGTAAAAAGGCTTCAAAATTCATCAATCCCGTACACCGCATCCTTCAGCACCTCATCACTAAAACCCTTCACCCAAAAGCCCAACATGGTGGCACCGTTACCATTAACGATATGCGCCTGATGCACACCATGATACACAACCAGAATATGCAAGTCGAACATCTCCTGGCCCAGGCATTTACTAATGAAAAGAATTCAGCAAGGACAGTTGTACCAGGTTTGGGAACAGTTATTACTAAACTCCTCCATTGGATGCATGTTTTAGGGAGTATCGAGAGGTTTGGGTATAAGATTGGGGCTGAGTCGGAAGAAATAGGGTATAAGATACTGAACACTTGGGAATACATTCATATTGAGGGTGAACAGTTGATCATTGCAGCTAATCCAGCGATACCTGATTCAGAAGACTGAACAGTTCCGGGGGTGAGAGTAACATAGTTCAGACCTGATTCTAGGATGAGAGATGGTAGGAGACGGCGAGGCTCTCAGGAACCAAGGGATGAGGATGATCCCACCGTACAGGGACGGCCCACTGACACACGCCAACACTCATCAGTTGGGGAAGGGGATAGGCCGCGCTTTCTGCCGTACCACTATCACATGGGAGACTTGCCTGGGCATAAGATTTGGTTTGTCCAGCACGCTATCTTTCAGAATCTGGATCACTTTACACACTACGCAGGCATACATCTTAATGTTCCACCATATCCTCACGAGTATCCAGTGATGTATGCCCACAGGGACCCAAGAGGTGCAGGCCCGAGCCGTCAGAACACAGGACCCCCATCTCCTCCTCCTCCTCCGTGTCAGTACACGCATCATACAGTTATCCAATCTCCTCCTAGGGAACCGAGCACAGGGGCAGCAGGTTTTGTCGACAACCTGTTCGATACCTCCCATTTTCACACTATCAGAGATACATCCACCGATACTCAGGAATCCATATGGGATTAGGCTGCGAACCGGTTCACGAATGAGGGGATTGCGTAGGGTATAGATGGTATGGATGTTAACCCACAGTGGGGTAGGGATCTACAGGAAGGTATGGGTTGGCGTACAGGGCCTATGGTTTACACAAGCACCTCATCGCTTACATGGTTGATTGTACGTTCGGACGAGATACAGTTCAGGATATCCTCAGGTGTGAACACGGCGGAATTGGCACAACAATTCACCACAGACGAGGAGATGACTGACGAGGGTCAGTCCGCATTGAGAAACCCGACGAGGCCGCGCACCAGTGTATCTTACTTCCTTCCATACCCACCACCTCAGCCATGACTGTATTTATTTCTGGAATATTTGGATAATTACTTATGATACTCTATTACTTTATATGTGTATGCCCAATTTCGGGCATAACTGTTTTATGTTTTTAGTATGTATGGTATTTAGAATAACAATTGCATGAATAAAACGTCACAAACAAACGATGATCAAGACCGTACGAGATGGAAGCACTACTTGGAGCAAGGACGCATTGGACGAGGATGATGCCGTCACAAGAATTGAAGATCCCATAATTGGCACGCCATCCGACTGCACGCCTTGCAACCATAGGGGTGTATTACGTCTTCACCACTTTTTCAAATAGAATATACGCAAGCTACTATACCACTTTAAAAACTAAGTGTGGGATTGGCAACCCCACCAACATAAACTTTTAATAACATAACGCCTCTTTTAAAACCTAAAGTGTGGGATATGTCGTATCATTAACATTGAGAACAATGTTATTTTAAAGTGTGGGATAGCAAATATTGCACATAACGATTCTTGTAAAATCCTCAAGTGTTAAAAAACTAAATTTTTCACAAAAATTTAAAACTTTCCGAATTATAAAACACTAAGGATTATACAATTCTATAAAGATCAAAAAGTTTTTGCTACAAAAATAGACAAAAGGGTAAAACAATGTTAAAAACTTTTTGCGAAAATCAAACCAACTTTCCAAAAGAGCATTACATAATGAAAGGCGCAAATCGACCCATTAGAATTGTTGTGAGGCACCCCCCAAATAAGGATTTATAAGCACTCATTTTTAGTGCTTCACTATACTTACGTTGAGTTCGCCGATGTTAACATCTTGGAATCAGAACTTGCTCTTGATCTACATTTCAGAATCACACATTTTTGCAAGAATGACTAAGTTAGAACCTCAGCTATTCATGAAGACAAAAACAACCCCCACTACACATCTTTGTTTCCATCTTCATTCCACAAATCTATTCACCTCTACTTATCTATTCTATCCGCTTCATAAACAAAGAAATAAATCCTAACAAAATCATTCCTTTCAGGAAACCCTCTACAAAACCGCATTAGAAAAATGCGAGCATCCGAGCCAATTATCGAAGAAGACCACCAATGAAAGGAGACCTCGAAGAGAAAAGCAAAAGATGTTTGCCAAAAGAAAATAAAAAAATAAAAAATAATTAAAAAGAAATTTTTTTGATGAATAAAGTTTCTGAAAAAGGGAGCAGAACCAGAAAAGATTCGAGTATAGAAACTCCTGGCAGTCAAACAGAAGGATGCTCACCATGAAATTCCTGACAAAAAGCTAAAAGGATCATTAAAATCGATCTTTCAAAAGAAACTCCTATCTATCAAAACCCTTCGAACCCTAGAAACCACCAAATCACCATCTCTTCACAATCTAAGTTGAGTCGATAACTGAAAATTCTCTCAAATAAGTGATGGAGATTTGAGTCTTGATCAAGCCTATGACGAAGAATGTAAGCATGACTGGCTAAGAGTGATTTCATTTCTTAGAACTATAGGACACCCTAAACACTTTAGTAAAATGAGTGACCCGAGTGATATAGCATCAGTTATGTAACCTCCTCTCATGCTTGCGAAAAAGGGGTTGAGAATAACGAAAAGAATAAAAACTAAGTTTTCACTCCTCTGTCTTGAGGAACAAAGACCACTTGATCACTACGAATAAAAGTCCTGATTGTTTAAAGTTCGGAAGTTTGCTTGAGGACAAGCAAAGTCTAAGTGTGGGATATTTGATATCGGCTAAAAAGTCATGTTTTTACCCCCAATATTGAGTCCCAAAAGTATAAAGTTCAAAACTTTGTCGGCAGAATAATCGCTTTTTTGGTTAAATTTGTAGATAAAGTAATTACGAAGACGATGCAAAAAGAATTGAGAGAAACGGAGCTAAAACGAAGATTCTAGAAAGAAAACGGTGAAAGACAAGAAATCAAGTTACGATCCAGGGAATCAGCAAGTCAAACGGCTTGCCAAACGGGTTGCCAAACGGCCTGCCAGTATGAAAACGGCCTGCTAAACGCCCAGATCAAACAGCCTCATTAAACGGCTTGCCTTAGCAAACGGGCCCTGCAAACGGCTTGTCAAACGGTCTGCGAAACGGCCTGCCAGCCGTTTGCAGGAAAATTTTGTGCTTATTTAAAGGCTTTTTGTCATCCAATTTCAACACACCTCTCTTCACTCTCTCACTACAATACAATTTCTCTCACTAGAGCTTTCAGGGCCTTCTCACCTCCGAGCGGGAAATTAAGTACCCGGAGGCGAACACTGAAGATTGTAATAGGAGCGGTCTAGAGGATGTCAGCACTTGTAATAATCCAGATCTCATCTGTAAATGGTGAACGCTTTCCTTAATTTAATGATGTTATTTTGTTATCTTAAGTTGCTTTCATCTTGCATGCTTATCTGTCTGTTATGAATGTTTCTTATATGTTGAATACTTTATCTGAAACTTATCATACTGTTATGCTGAAACCCTGACAGTTTAGAAGTTTAATTTAATCACCCTTTCCGCTAATTCACGTGGCTATAACCTAGTATTAGGACCTAATCAACCCTAGGATACAAGGTAAGTAGTTGTGTGTGCTTAACGTCACAATAGGGATATAGTACCTACGTACGAATAACCAATTATTCGTCAAAGAAGAGCTGCCCATTTAGGTTGTGATTAGAGTTAGCAACATAGAGTTCATTGAACACTAGCTTACTCAAAAGCATGATTCGCGTCAGAAGCAATGTTCTTGAGATGTTGTAAGATGATCCGGGGTTGAATAAGTGATCGTAAAGGAGAGACCTCTAATCAAATTAGCATTACCTTAGAATATCTAAGATTGCACATCTGTTAATGTTAAGGCATAGGCGCATAGCATAGTGTTAAGTGGTGGAATATTGCTTTAGTTAGACCAACTAGGATTAAGAAAAGCTGAGACTTTCCTTTATGAGTATACCACTTTGTTCATATACCTAAGATTCTATCCATAAGGTCATTTAAACCCGTTAGGTTAACGTTGGGAGTAGGGATATCCGTATTAGCCAGAATATTCAAGGCCTAAAATCTTAGTGACAAATCAGTTAGGTTCATAGCCCAATTGATTGAGGTTTAGTGTTTATCCTAGGAAGTTAAACTCTTGTGATGATTCCCTTTCAGAATTCTATTCTCCATACCTATCTATCCCTATCTTCATAAGTTCAATTACTATTTTATTTAGTTAATCTTAATCTATCACCTCTTGTCACTAGGGTTAACTATATAGGCACTTTTGTCCCATGTTACTGAGCAAACATACAAAAATAAGTACCTGAGTTATATTTACCACTTACTCGTTAAAAGGAAGACAAGTAGGTGAGTTATAGCTAGGAAACCCCAGCTAAATATAAATGATAAAACCATTACTCTCTTGTGGTAGCTAACTCTGACGTGTTGCGACCTAACAACACCTCACAAATAAAACCGTCCGTTTTGGCCATATCAAACTATTACAAGAATTTTCCAAGTTACAAACTTGCTCACTTAATGGTAAAGATGAGGTTGTTATGGATAAAGAAGAGGATTTGTTAGCTATTTTGATTTCTAATGGTTATGAGCCGACAATTGAGGAACTAGCTGAATTAAGGATAGAGGTTGACTCCAACAACATTAAAGAAAATTATAGCGGATCAACTGCACATTTTGAGGTTCCCGATGTTGAGATAAATGATTGTTTGTATGCGAGTGGGTATCACAAGGTATATAGTTTGAAAAGATGGTTTATACTGATCCATTTGATATTAGCATAACCGAGGGGTACATTTGGGTGTCCCAAACAGATTTTAAGTATGATATGAATTCCAAAAGTAGGGTTATACCAGGATTCTATGCGAAAGAGAAAGGAAAACTTCCAAACTACATATATTCAACCTGTAATGTTAATGATTAGCTCACATTATAATTCGTGGAACGTTTTCCACCGATTTTATATGCCGCCCGATAAGTGTGAGGGAAGTTAAACCCCACTAAGGAAAAATTTAAATGGGGTCGAGTCAAGCTTATGACTCGTTAATAAAGAAGAACGTATTTATTTCCTTTTTATTAGTGATTATTTGAATAAATGGGGTGATTGGGCGCGTGTTCTTCAAATTAAACTTCTGCAACTATCCTGTAACTACAATCTAATTCCAAGTAACATCATTCTTCTCCCTATTTACATGTTTGTCTTACTTTATTTTATCGTTGTAGTATAAATTCATGCAAGTGAGGACATTGCATGAAATAAGTGTGGGGGAGGGGTGAATTCTTCACTTAACTAAAAACCTAAGATATTTTTTTTGAAAATTGTTAAGGAAATACTAAATAAAATGAGGTTTTTAAATCACACTTGATTTTGTTTGTCCTACATTATAAAAAATTGTTGTTTTTTTATTAATAATTAATACTCTTAAAAGTAATTAGTTTTTGACTCCCTATATGGTGAAATTTTTAAATTTTGAGATGAAATAAAATATAAAACACATAAAATCAAGGTAATGTAAATGATAAAGAAATATATAGGATTTTATTTTTTATTAGCCTTTTGTTTTAAAACTAATTTAAGCTAGTACCCAGGTCGTTAGCACTTGAATACATATTCAAATATATAGAGTGCTAACAAAATTCCAAATAGTTACCGTAGAAACCTTAAGCTTTTTAGGAATAACCCAATTAAACCATATTCCCATTCCTAACCCTATATTTTTGGAAGTATAAAATCTTGGTCAAACTTATGTCTTTTTACTAACTTAATCTTATAATAATAATAATAATAATAATAATAATAATAATAATAATAATAATAATAATAATAATAATAATAATAATAATAATAATAATAATAATAATAATAATAGAACTACTCTCAATTTCGAGATCGGATTACTTGTTTAAGATAAGAATTTAAATGCCAAAAATTGTGAAATGATTGCAAACTTATAGCCACTACCACATGGAATAATAAGCATGGACCACTGAGGCTGCAAAAGAGTCCAAATGAGGGCTGATATGGCGAAAACGGACGGTTTTATTTGTGCGGTTTCATTAGATCGCACCACGTCAGAATTAGCTACCAAAAGAGAATAATGGTTTTATCATTTATATTTAGCTGGGGTTCCTAGCTATAACTCACCTACTTGTGTTCCTTTTAACGAGTAAGTGGTAAATATAACTCAGGTTCGTATTTTTGTATGTTTACTCAGTAATGTGGGACAAAAGTGCCCATACAGTTAACCCGAGTGACAAGAGGTGATAGATTAAGATTAACTAGATAAAACAGTATTTTAACTTATAAGATAAAGATAGATAGGTATAAAGAATAGAATTCTGAAAGGGAATTATCACAAGAGTTTCATTTCCTAGGATAAACACTAAACCTCAATCAACTGGGCTATAAACCTAACAGATTTATCACTAAGAGTTTAGGCTTTGAAGATTCTGGCTAAGACGGATATCCCTACTCCCAACGTTAACCTAAAGGGTTTAAACGACCTTATGGATAGAATCCTAGGTACATGATCAAAGTGGTATACCCAATAAAGGAAAGTCTCAGCTTTTCTTGATCCTAGCTGGTCTAACTAAAGCAATATTCTACCACTTATTCACTATGCTATGCCTTAACATTAACAGATGTGCAATCTTAGATATTCTAAGGTACTACAAATTGGGTTAGAGGTCTCTCCTTTGCGATCACTTTTCCAACCCGGATCATCTTATAACATCTCAAGAACATTGCTTCTGATGCGAATCATACTTTTGAGCAAGCTAGTGTTTACTGAACTCTCTGTTGCTAACTCTAACCACAACCTAAATGGGCAGCTCTTCTATGACTAATAAATGGTTATTCGTACGTAGGTAATATATCCCTATTGCGACGTTAAGCACACATAACTACTTACCTTGTATCCTAGGGCTGATCAGGTCCTAATACTAGGTTATAGCCACGTGAATAAGTGGAAAGGGTGGTTGTCATAACCCGTCCTTAACCATAAGAACGTGTTAGATAACGTATGATTTCATTGCGAGGTATTGACCTCTATATGCCACATTTTTAAAAGAGAAACTGCATATATTATACATTACAAACCATAACCATTATTTTTGTTACAAGCTTTAGACAATAAAAAGATGATTATCGTTTAGCGATAATCTTCGACTTACAAACTTTACATATAATGATAACAACACGATTTCGAGCATATTTTACAACACAAATCCTTGGGTATGCAGTTTTATTTTTGAAACAAATATGCGTACGCAAGATCCTGCTCAAATTCAACATAATGCAGCGGAAGCTTTAGTAATCACCTGAGAATAGACATGTTTTAAAAGGTCAACATAAAGTTGGTGAGATATAGGTTTAATGCCGGCAGCAATATATATATATAGACCACAAGATTTCGTATATAAACAGTTTAATAAAAATATTCTAAGTGGTTGAGCACTTGGTAACCATACTTAACATTTAATCACGTCGCATATTCCCTTTATTATGAAATCTTACTACACCGTACCAAGTGTAGTCACGAAACGAAGTACTGTGCAACCGTTGAATACTGGTCGTCCAGTCCGGTTGGGGTTGTCAGGCCCGATAGATCTATCAACAGGATTCGCGTTTACAATACCGCTGTAAATAACAGTTACCAAGCTACAGGGAAGTATGCCAGTGGTACAACTCAACGTAGAATATATTTTTCAGTTACTTGTGTCCATAACGTAAAACATAAAATACATGTATTCTCATCCCGAAATATTTAGAGTTTAAAAGTGGGACTATATACTCACTTTCGTCTTGAAGATATATATATAATTTGACTTGGTCTCCGGTTGATATCACGAACCTATCCATATATAATATATCAATACTTTTTCTTTTTAAACAAACGTCACATATATATACTTGTTATACTTTTAATACTTTGAATAATTCCTTAGTCCGTAGTTAGCAGTTCGTTGTTAGTAATTCAATTTTAATGGTTCATTTTTAGATGTTTAATATACCCGCAATGAAATAAATAAAACCCCCAACGAAATAAATAAAACCCCATCGTATATGTATTGGTCGAGATTAATCTTGACCCACGGTACCGGTGTTGTCAAATGACGTGTTGCGTACATAAAGTACCGGTGTTGTCAAATGACGTGTTGCGTACAATCATGGGATCTTATGATTAATCTTCTCGTGTTGTTTACGGGTGATCCTGAACCATATAAAATTGAATTATAAGTACATATATATAAAATATCATGTTAACTTAAAAAGATGTGATTTATTTAATTTTTCCCAATTATTTTCGTGGGTAAACTAGTCTTGGATATCCGATTTTGTTTCGGTCATAGTTTCTTCGTTACAACTCCGTTTTCGTTGATTCAACTTGCCATCTCCTTGGATCGAGTCCCTCTTTAAGACTATGAACTGTAAATACCTTAGTTTGTATTCAAAATCACACGGAATAGGTCAAACTTTAGTGAAACTTATGAAGTTAATCATTTTCCATCATGTAAACAACCTTAAATGATTATTTTTCTAAAAATACTTATACTTTGAGTTAAATCATGAAATTTTTATGTGTTATCATATTCATAGTAAAAATCATTTTTCCAGAAAATAAACCTCCAATTCAAAGTTTAAGATGGTTTTTAATTATCCAACCCAAAACAGCCCCCGGTGGCACTCCGACGTCGTAAAAACAGTTTTTAAGATAATCTTTGAAAAACCAAGTTATACCTTGTTAAATTAGCATATATTTAAGTTATATTACAGGTCTTGGAGTATTTTAAAAGTTAAGTTAGAAGGATCTATTTAGTTTGCAAACAAGTTTGAAAACATTCAAACTATGTTCTTGTTGTTAAAATTTTATACCACAAAATAAGATAGCTATATATATATGAATCGAATAAGGTTATGAACATAGATTCTACCTCAAGTTCCTTGGACAAGGTTGTTGTAAAAGAGGAGTAAGAACCTAGAACCAAAAGGGTGATGGAAGTGGATGAAAGATTGGAAGTAAGTTGGTGTTCTTGGAAGGATTTCTTGAAGTGTTTTTGTAAGGTTTTCTTATGAGGTTTAAGTGTTGTTTTTGAAGCTAAATGATGGGGAAAATGCTTGGAGATGATCAAGTATGAAGTTAAGAGTATTTTGAGAGAGAAATGGAAGTGTAAGTATGAGAAAATGGGGTGAAGAAATGGTGTGCATGCATAAAAACGTTTTTAGGTTATAAAGGAAAAAAAAGATACCTAACTTTGTTTTCTTGCTAAATAATTCATGCTACTTGACAAATGGTTGGTTCCACATGTTTCTTAATCATTTAAGGCTGCTAAGGAGCAGATTTTTATTGGTATATACCAATAGTAAATACATCTAGAAGCTGCGTATGATACGGGTACATATACCCTAGGTATACGTATAGAAATCTTTGAGAAAACGGAACGAGGATTCAAATATAGCTATATTTTGTAAATATACTTATATTGTTTTATGTATTTAAGTCTTTAAAAGTGATTAAATACATTACTTATACGATATATGTATAAACATTATAGGTCATAAGTATTTAAGTCAAATAACGTTACGTATGGTTATCGTTTTGAAAACTTAAGTTAGTAGTTTCAAAATATACTTATAACTTATTGTTATTAATACAAAATGAGATATTAAAACATTCTTAGGTCATGTTAAATATGTATATATACATATATATACACAAACGTATAATTATCATATATTGTATAGTTCGTGATATCATCGGTCAAACTAGACGGTCAAACGTTGTGTAAAACTCTTTTCGAAAAACATAAGTCTCGACAATTTGGATTGCTTATCATGTTGGTAAGGTTTAATTTATGTAAATATTAATCTTATAAGTATAGAACGATCGAAAAAGTGCGGGTCGTTACATTACCTCCCCGTTAAATAAATTTCGTCCCGAAATTTTAAAATTGTACCTATTTTGCGTCATCGAGAAACAAGTGCGGATACTTTTGTTTCATCTGATCCTCCCGTTCCCACGTAAACTCAGGACCTCTTCGAGCATTCCAACGAACCTTAACGATCGGTATGTTGCTCTGCTTGAGCTGTTTAACTTCACGGTCCATGATTTCGATTGGTTCTTCGACGAATTGTAGTTTCTCGTCGACATGGATTTCTTCAAGAGGAATGGTGAGGTCTTCCTTTGCAAGACACTTCTTAAGGTTCGAGACGTGAAAGGTATTATGTACTCCGGTGAGTTGTTGCGGTAACTCGAGTCGATAAGCTACCGGTCCAATGCGTTCGATGATCTTGAACGGGCCTACATATCTTGGGTTCAGTTTACCCCTTTTTCCAAAACGTATCACACCTTTCCAAGGTGACACCTTTAGCATAACCATGTCACCGATCTGAAACTCTAATGGTTTCCTTCGGACATCGGCGTAGCTCTTTTGGCGACTACAGGCTGTTTTCAATCTCTCCTTGATTTGTACTATCTTCTCAGTCGTTTCGTGTATGATCTCGGGACCAGTTAAATGTCGATCTCCTACTTCATTCCAATAGATAGGAGATCTACACTTCCTTCCATACAATGCTTCGAATGGTGCAGCTTTAATGCTCGCATGATAACTATTATTATACGTGAATTCTGCTAACGGTAAATACTTATCCCATCCGTTTCCAAAATCGATCACACATGCCCTGAGCATGTCTTCAAGAGTCTGAATTGTTCTTTCACTCTGCCCGTCGGTTTGCGGATGATATGCGGTACTCATATCCAGACGAGTTCCTAGTGCCTCCTGTAGTGATTGCCAGAACTTTGAGGTAAATCTACTATCACGATCAGATATAATGGAAATAGGTATTCCATGCCTTGAAACAACTTCCTTTATATACAATCGTAATAGTTTCTCCATTCTATCCGTTTCCCTTATAGGCAAGAAATGTGCAGACTTGGTGAGACGATCAATAATCACCCAAATGGTGTCGTAACCCCAGGCAGTCTTTGGTAACTTCGTGATGAAATCCATGGTAATACCATCCCATTTCCATTCTGGGATTTCTGGTTGTTGAAGTAACCCTGACGGCTTCTGGTGTTCTGCTTTGACCTTGGAACAAGTTAAACACTCCCCAACATATGTTGCTACGTCTGTCTTTAAATTAGGCCACCAATAACGTGTCTTAAGATCTTGATACATCTTTCCAACTCCAGGATGTATCGAGTATCTTGTCTTATGTGCCTCGTTCAATATCAACTTCCTTAATCCACCCAACTTCGGTACCCAAATACGATTTGCAAAATATCGAATTCCGTCTTCCCGTATAACGAGTTGCTTCTCATACTTCTTCATTATTTCATTTCTTATGTTTTCTTTATTGAGTGCTTCTTGTTGAACCTCTTTGATTTGTGAGTTGAGATTCATGCGAATTTTTATGTTCATTGCTCGAACTCGGATTGGTTCTCGTTCCTTTCTGCTTAGAGCATCGGCCACTACGTTCGCTTTCCCGGGATGATAGCGAATTTCACAATCATAGTCGTTTATTAACTCGACCCACCTACGTTGCCTCATGTTCAATTGTTTCTGATCAAAAATATGTTGAAGGCTTTTATGATCAGTAAACACAGTGAATTTAACCCCATACAAGTAGTGTCTCCACATCTTCAATGCAAACACAACTGCTCCCAATTCTAGATCATGCGTCGTATAATTCCGCTCGTGAATCTTCAATTGTCGGGATGCGTATGCAATAACTCTCTTCCGTTGCATAAGAACGCAACCAAAACCTTGTCGTGAAGCGTCACAATATATTTCAAAATCATCGTTCCCTTCTGGTAACGATAAAATAGGCGCCGTAGTTAACTCCTTCTTTAGTATTTGAAATGCGTTCTCCTGCTCAGAGGTCCATTCATATTTCTTCCCTTTTTGCGTTAACGCTGTCAACGGCTTAGCTATTCGGGAAAAATCTTGAATAAACCTTCTATAATAACCGGCTAAACTCAAAAATTGGCGTATCTGCATTGGTGTCTTAGGAGTCTCCCATTTTTCAATGGCTTCAATTTTTGCTGGATCAACCTGAATTCCTTTGCTACTAACAACGTGGCCAAGAAATTGCACTTCTTTCAACCAGAAAGCACATTTAGAAAATTTAGCATATAGCTGTTCTTTTCTTAACAACTCTAATATCAACCTTAAATGCTGCTCATGCTCTTGCTCACTCTTGGAATAGATAAGAATATCATCAATGAAAACGATAACAAACTTATCTAAATATGGACTACAAACTCGATTCATGAGGTCCATGAATACAGCTGGCGCATTTGTCAACCCAAACGGCATGACCAAAAATTCGTAATGACCATAACGTGTCCGAAAAGCAGTTTTCGGTATATCTTCTTCTTTGACACGTAATTGATGATAGCCCGATCTTAGGTCAATTTTCGAGTACACACATGATCCTTGGAGTTGATCAAATAAGTCGTCAATTCTCGGTAGTGGATACCGATTCTTGATAGTTAACTTATTTAATTCACGATAATCTATACACATTCGGAAAGATCCGTCTTTCTTCTTGACGAATAAAATTGGAGCTCCCCACGGTGAAGTACTTGGTCGTATGAATCCACGATCCAGTAATTCTTTTAACTGACTCTGAAGTTCTTTTAACTCGGACGGTGCAAGTCTATATGGAGCACGGGCAACCGGTGCAGCTCCTGGTACAAGATCTATTTGAAATTCTACAGATCTAAATGGAGGTAATCCCGGCAACTCTTCCGGAAATACTTCAGGAAAATCTCTTGCCACAGGCACGTCATTGATGCACTTCTCTTTTTCTTTCTTTTCGACTTTATTAACATGTGCTAAGATAGCATAGCACCCTTTCTTCAAGCACTTTTGAGCTTTCAAATAACTAATGAGTTTTAGCTTTGAGTTACCCTTCTCTCCATAAATCATTACTGGCGTTTTATTCTTACGAGGAATGCGAATTGCCTTCTTGGCGCACACAACTTCAGCTCCTATTTTGGACATCCAGTCCATGCCGACTATTATATCAAAACTTCCTAATTCTACGGGTATCAAATCAATCTTAAATGTTTCTCCGGCTAAATTTATTTTACAATCACGGCAAATTTTATCGGCTTTAATTAGTTTACCATTAGCTAACTCAATCATGTACTTAGCATCTAGAGGTAATGATGAACAATTCAATTTAGCGTGAAAGTCTCTACACACGTAACTTCTATCAGCACCAGTATCAAATATAATAGATGCGGATAAGTTATTAATGGTAAACGTACCCGTAACAAGCTCCGGGTCTTCACATGCCTCTCTAGCATTAATAACAAATGCTCTCCCACGTGCAGGTCCGATATTCTTCTCTGGATTCGGGCACTGGCTCTTATAGTGACCTTGTTTTCCACACCCAAAACAAGTAATGGTAGCCAAAGCAGTTCTATTTGCATTGGTGGCAAGAGTCTTGGTACCATTTGTATTTGTAACGAGAGCCCTACAATCTTCAGCAAGATGACCCTTTTGATTACATTTGTTGCATACCACATTACAGTAACCAGAGTGATGTTTGTGGCATCGGTTGCATAAAGGATTTTGTCCTTTATAACTAAAGCTTAAACCACTGCCCGCACCTTGCGTGTTTTCTTGTTTCTTAAAAGATTGTTGTTGGTTACCTCGATCATAATTTCCATTCCACTTTCTTTTGTTACCTGATACCTTCACATCAGTATTGGATACTTTCTTATCCATGATGACCTGATCCATTAGCTCGTTTGCCATGGTTATAGCTTCATGAATTGTCTTAGGTTTCGATGCTGTAACATTTGCCTTGACCTTTTTGGGCAAACCATCTTTGTACATTTCAATCTTCCGTTCTTCGGTTGGAACCAATTCAGGACATAGCAAAACTAATTCCATGAATCGCTGATTGTAGTTGGTGATTTCAGTACCAATAACCTTCAGACTTCGTAACTCATCTTCCAACTTCCTAACCTCGTTCCTTGGACAATATTCGTTGATTAACATTGTTTTGAATTCTTCCCACGGAGTATCATAAGCTACATCTCCTCCTACAGCCTTCACATAATTTTTCCACCACGTGAGTGCACTATCTTGTAAAGTGCACGATGCATACTTGGTCATGTCCTTTTCAACACAACCACTGATTTTAAACACAGTCTCCATCTTTTCTATCCACCGGGTTAAACCGATTGGTCCTTCTGTTCCACTGAATGATGAGGGCTTGCAAGCTTGAAAAGTTTTGTAAGTGCACCCCACACGAGGATTTGGGTTAACTGCAGCACCTCTTGCAGCCTCGACCCATAACATTATGTCGTTCACTCGCTGATTGATGAGTTCCTGGATTTCTTGTTCCGTCATTCGATTCAATCGCGCCATTTCCTAATGAAAGAAAATAATTATTCACATGGATTATTATAGATGTAGTGTGTATTTATAGTACATTATAGCTTGTTAATAATATGAACCAGGTATTATTATAAAAGCCTTTTCTTCTTATTAGCGTTTTATAATTATATCTAGGGTAGTACCTACCCGTTAATGTCCATACTTAATAGCTTAGTACAGAATCAATTACTACCATCTAAATAATACTTAACCATGGAAAATTATTGCATTTCACACTTCACTATTTTACATATGCTTATCTTACATCGAACATTAAGCAAACCACACTAATAATATTATACAAAACATTATATGATCCCATGGTTTAATACGGCAGCGCATCGTTTGGTCTATTTTCTAGGACGTTTAGGTTCAAAGAATCGCTTAACGCTTATCCTGGCTGTCTGCCTATATTTTGGCTGTGGGACTGAAGAAATGGATGCCGGGATAGAACGAATAGGAATAGCGGGAATAGGGGTGGTAGTGTCTAGTGGAGTTGGTGCCACATCATCCTTACTAAACTCGGGATTTGAATTTTCTAATTCATTAGCCTTTCGTTTCTTTCCTAGTTTGAACTCGTCTTTTGTAATTTCCTGTATTTCTTCCTCGGGTTCACTTTCCTCCTCGGGTTCACTTTCTTCCTCGGGTTCACTTTCCTCCTCGGGTTCACTTTCCTCCTCGGGTTCACTTTCCGGGTTCTCTATAGTCGGTTCATCCGGAATTTGTGAGTCTTCCCCAAAGATATTATTTTCGTCATCGGATAGGTTAATGACTGGAACACCATCTGAAGATTCTGGTTCGGAGTCGCTGAACGTGATGACAAGTTTTGAGCCCGACATCTATCACACAACAACTAACCCATTAGTACTACATAATATTTACATATAAATTTTAACCAACAATGATAAGCAATGGTTTTTAAATCAGACCCGGTCAAAGTCCAGACTTACTAATGTATCCTAACGACTTATCAGTTAGACACACTAATGCAAACCTGGTTCGCTAAGACCACCGCTCTGATACCACATGTCATAACCCGTCCTTAACCATAAGAACGTGTTAGATAACGTATGATTTCATTGCGAGGTATTGACCTCTATATGCGACATTTTTAAAAGAGAAACTGCATATATTATACATTACAAACCATAACCATTATTTTTGTTACAAGCTTTAGACAATAAAAAGATGATTATCGTTTAGCGATAATATTCGACTTACAAACTTTACATATAATGATAACAACACGATTTCGAGCATATTTTACAACACAAATCCTTGGGTATGCAGTTTTATTTTTGACACAAATATGCGTACGCAAGATCCTGCTCAAATTCAACATAATGCAGCGGAAGCTTTAGTAATCACCTGAGAATAGACATGTTTTAAAAGGTCAACATAAAGTTGGTGAGATATAGGTTTAATGCCGGCAGCAATATATATATATAGACCACAAGATTTCGTATATAAACAGTTTAATAAAAATATTCTAAGTGGTTGAGCACTTGGTAACCATACTTAACATTTAATCACGTCGCATATTCCCTTTATTATGAAATCTTACTACACCGTACCAAGTGTAGTCACGAAACGAAGTACTGTGCAACCGTTGAATACTGGTCGTCCAGTCCGGTTGGGGTTGTCAGGCCCGATAGATCTATCAACAGGATTCGCGTTTACAATACCGCTGTAAATAACAGTTACCAAGCTACAGGGAAGTATGCCAGTGGTACAACTCAACGTAGAATATATTTTTCAGTTACTTGTGTCCATAACGTAAAACATAAAATACATGTATTCTCATCCCGAAATATTTAGAGTTTAAAAGTGGGACTATATACTCACTTTCGTCTTGAAGATATATATATAATTTGACTTGGTCTCCGGTTGATATCACGAACCTATCCATATATAATATATCAATACTTTTTCTTTTTAAACAAACGTCACATATATATACTTGTTATACTTTTAATACTTTGAATAATTCCTTAGTCCGTAGTTAGCAGTTCGTTGTTAGTAATTCAATTTTAATGGTTCATTTTTAGATGTTTAATATACCCGCAATGAAATAAATAAAACCCCCAACGAAATAAATAAAACCCCATCGTATATGTATTGGTCGAGATTAATCTTGACCCACGGTACCGGTGTTGTCAAATGACGTGTTGCGTACATAAAGTACCGGTGTTGTCAAATGACGTGTTGCGTACAATCATGGGATCTTATGATTAATCTTCTCGTGTTGTTTACGGGTGATCCTGAACCATATAAAATTGAATTATAAGTACATATATATAAAATATCATGTTAACTTAAAAAGATGTGATTTATTTAATTTTTCCCAATTATTTTCGTGGCTAAACTAGTCTTGGATATCCGATTTTGTTTCGGTCATAGTTTCTTCGTTACAACTCCGTTTTCGTTGATTCAACTTGCCATCTCCTTGGATAGAGTCCCTCTTTAAGACTATGAACTGTAAATACCTTAGTTTGTATTCAAAATCACACGGCATAGGTCAAACTTTAGTGAAACTTATGAAGTTAATCATTTTCCATCATGTAAACAACCTTAAATGATTATTTTTCTAAAAATACTTATACTTTGAGTTAAATCATGAAATTTTTATGTGTTATCATATTCATAGTAAAAATCATTTTTCCAGAAAATAAACCTCCAATTCAAAGTTTAAGATGGTTTTTAATTATCCAACCCAAAACAGCCCCCGGTGGCACTCCGACGTCGTAAAAACAGTTTTTAAGATAATCTTTGAAAAACCAAGTTATACCTTGTTAAATTAGCATATATTTAAGTTATATTACAGGTCTTGGAGTATTTTAAAAGTTAAGTTAGAAGGATCTATTTAGTTTGCAAACAAGTTTGAAAACATTCAAACTATGTTCTTGTTGTTAAAATTTTATACCACAAAATAAGATAGCTATATATATATGAATCGAATAAGGTTATGAACATAGATTCTACCTCAAGTTCCTTGGACAAGGTTGTTGTAAAAGAGGAGTAAGAACCTAGAACCAAAAGGGTGATGGAAGTGGATGAAAGATTGGAAGTAAGTTGGTGTTCTTGGAAGGATTTCTTGAAGTGTTTTTGTAAGGTTTTCTTATGAGGTTTAAGTGTTGTTTTTGAAGCTAAATGATGGGGAAAATGCTTGGAGATGATCAAGTATGAAGTTAAGAGTATTTTGAGAGAGAAATGGAAGTGTAAGTATGAGAAAATGGGGTGAAGAAATGGTGTGCATGCATAAAAACGTTTTTAGGTTATAAAGGAAAAAAAAGATACCTAACTTTGTTTTCTTGCTAAATAATTCATGCTACTTGACAAATGGTTGGTTCCACATGTTTCTTAATCATTTAAGGCTGCTAAGGAGCAGATTTTTATTGGTATATACCAATAGTAAATACATCTAGAAGCTGCGTATGATACGGGTACATATACCCTAGGTATACGTATAGAAATCTTTGAGAAAACGGAACGAGGATTCAAATATAGCTATCTTTTGTAAATATACTTATATTGTTTTATGTATTTAAGTCTTTAAAAGTGATTAAATATATTACTTATACGATATATGTATAAACATTATAGGTCATAAGTATTTAAGTCAAATAACGTTACGTATGGTTATCGTTTTGAAAACTTAAGTTAGTAGTTTCAAAATATACTTATAACTTATTGTTATTAATACAAAATGAGATATTAAAACATTCTTAGGTCATGTTAAATATGTATATATACATATATATATACACAAACGTATAATTATCATATATTGTATAGTTCGTGATATCATCGGTCAAACTAGACGGTCAAACGTTGTGTAAAACTCTTTTCGAAAAACATAAGTCTCGACAATTTGGATTGCTTATCATGTTGGTAAGGTTTAATTTATGTAAATATTAATCTTATAAGTATAGAACGATCGAAAAAGTGCGGGTCGTTACAGTGGTCCATAAATTAAACTTTTAAACCGTCAAAGTTTTAGCATAACAATAGGATAAGTTTCAGATAAAGTATTCAACATATAATAAACATTTGTAACAGATAGATAGGCATGCAAGATGAAAGCAACTTAAGATAATAAGT
The DNA here is from genome assembly GCF_046630445.1 of Rutidosis leptorrhynchoides. Classification (NCBI taxonomy): domain Eukaryota; kingdom Viridiplantae; phylum Streptophyta; class Magnoliopsida; order Asterales; family Asteraceae; genus Rutidosis; species Rutidosis leptorrhynchoides. The sequence goes on from NC_092333.1 coordinate 339,493,362, forward strand.
TAACTTCATTAAATTAAGGAATGCGTTCACCATTTACAGACGAGATCTGGACCATTACAAGTGCTGACATCCTCTAGACCGCTCCTATTACAATCTTCAGCGTTCACCTTCGGGTACTTAATTTCCCGCTCGCAGGTGAGAAGGCCTTGAAAGCTCTAGTGAGAGATAGTGTATTGTAGTGAGAGAGTGAAGAGAGGTGTGTGGAAATTGGATGACAAAAAAGCCTTTAAATAGACACAAAATTTGCCTGCAAACGGCTGGCAGGTCTTTTGGCAGACCATTTTTGGAGGCCGTTTGCTAAGGCAAGCCGTTTATCGAGCCCGTTTGCTCTGATCGTTTGGCAGGCCATTTGCCATACAGGCAGGCCGTATGGCAGGCCTTTTGCTTGCCTGGTCAACCTGATTTCACTGGATTGTAACTTGATTTCTTGTCTTTCACCGTTTTCGCTCTAGAATCTTCATTTTAGCTCCGTTTCTCCTGATTCTTTTTGCATGGTCTTCGTAATTACTTTATCTACAAATTTAACCAAAAAATCGATTATTTTGCCGAAAAAGTTTGAACTTTATGCTTTTTGGGATTCAATATCGGGGGTAAAAACATGACTTTTTAGCCGATATCAAGGGCTAACTTAGAAAAATTGCCAAGAGCAAAAGAAATGAAAAGTAAAATAGCCCAATGAAGGCCAAAAGGAGTGATGAGAGTGAGAGAAAAGAGTTCCAATGAGAATCACACACTTATAAAAGCTCTAGTGAGAAAATAAAAGAGTCCAATGATAACCAACTGCTGTATAAATCTAGTTTAATAAACATTAGGACCACTTGTACTCCTTGGTCTGGTTCAGACTAGTTCTTATAATACTAAAAAATTTAATAATTAGACATCTTTTTGACTTTGCATTTTGCTTCTACTTTTAAACCAATTTTATCCGTGCCATGGCCAACCCGATAAACCAAATTCCGATATAAACTACCCATTTAATATTTCTTTTGATACATTACCTAGGTGAAATTCATAAATAAGTGTTAATCTTTCAAAAGATTTTGAAGATAATTTTCGGTTGAAAAGACAAGATTAACCAAAGTATTGTCAAAACATCTCATTAAATACCATGTTTGATAAAAATGCCTAAGGGAGTATACTTTTAAATGTTTATCTTTATTTGCTTGAGGACAAGCAAAAGCTTAAGTGTGGGGGATTTGATAACTCCTAAATTATACATGTTTTTGAATACATTTTGAGGAGTTATTTTGGTATTTTAAAGTCATTTTGATACTAAAACACACAAAAATGGGTAAAATGGGAAAAAAGGTATTTCTAATAATTTTATCAAAGTTATGTATTAAACAGGATCAAAAGAGAGAAAACTATAGAAAAGGCCATGAAGCCGCCGGACATGGTTCAAGGAAGCCGCCGGCTTTGTAGTGAAAGTGCCAGAATATTTTAGAATTGCTCGCAGAATTGGATGAAATTGTTGACCAAGTAAAAAGAAAAGAAAGTCTCCGGCTTCATTATCATACCCCCCAAATAGGGCCGGGGGTAAATATGACTTTTTCAATATCATCACGCATTTATATAAAGGAAAACGACTCTAAATGAGACGTTTAATAAAATCAGTAATTTAATAAAATCAGAATCAGTAAACCCAAATGTAATAAATGTTTAACAATGCAAAAATATAAGTAATGTGGACTCCAATGCAATAGCAAGCAAGCAACATAGGGCAGCACATAAGCTATTCATCACCTGAGACAAACATGCTTAAAATGTCAATACAATGGTTGAGTGAACATCATAGGTTTAATAATTAATAAGTTTTAGACCACAAGATTTATTTCAAAACATCAAAATATTCAATATGCCATGAGTTATAATATCGAGCTAAACATTAACCTCTGAAACTGTACGGGTGTCGGTAATCATTATTATATACCCCCTTGAGAATCGATCAATGAGTAGAGACATCGCTCTCAATAGACCTACTCACAATAATTAACCTTGCAACATTTCAATTCCAGCAATTAACGATATAATGGCGGGTATTTGCATGTAAGAATACAATTTAACAATAATCTCATGAAGTTGCATATCAAAAAGTTTAGGCACTTGGACTAAATTGTAAATCACTTAAAGCAAGCATGTGTCTCACCCCAAGATTTATAAAATACATTAAAATATGTAAAAAGCGGAGCTATGAGCTCACCTTAGTAGCAGAGAAGAGTTATTCTACAAGAGAAATGAATTGAACGGAAGAACGTGATCGAAATCTCAACCTAGAGATAGAACGTACGATCAGATATTGCCTAGAAGACTTAAGTATAATAATTATATTAATAACGATGGTTTCCTAAAATAATTTCCATTTTCTGAAAGTTACCATTTATGGAAAGTTTCCAGTTATAGTAACTTTCTAATTATAGAAAGTTCGGGTTATAATCTATAACAAGGGTTGTACACCTGTACCCAAATCTTGTTGCTATCATACAAGTCACTCTGATGGTCAGTTGTTACCGGGCACCCAGGATTCTTGACCAAAATCTATGTCATGGCATTCAAAATTCACAAGCGGTTCCCATAAGGCAACAAGGACCACCCTAGGCCATATGTAGCGGTGAGGTTCGTATATAGTGCATGTTATCTTGATTATAACCTTCATATTTTATAGGTGTATAATCTTTTATTATATAGCTAAGTTAATTAGTTAGTTACTATTTGTATTATATAACTAATTATAGTTTAATAATTATATATGTATTATTATTCAAGCTAATATTACTAACTTAACTTGGATTAATTAATATCTATTATATACTAATTATTATCTCATACTATATATAACATAAATGTATTATATTATTTGTTACTTAATTTACAAGATACTTAATAATATAGTACTTTATTAACTCAATATTATCCATAAATACCTAAATAATTAATTAAATACCTAATAACCATATACATAATTTTTATAGTCTTAGTTAATTATAAAAATTTGTAGAAAAATTTAAGAAAGTATTTTTATTAAAATTTTGTATTTATATTTGTTTCCATTCTTAATTTAACCACAAAACAAGTTTAATTCTACATAAAATACCAAACAAACATAAATAATTATTTTTAAAATTTTATAAGTTTCTTACAGTTAATTAACCTGTAGAAAATTATTAAATAAAAGATTTCTTTAAATTTATAATTATTTCCTTATTTACCATCTATTTACATAATAAAAGAGTTTAATTATTCAATAATTATTAAATCGACCCATAAATTAACTTTTATACTTTTTTCAGCCCTGGAAAAAGTTTATGAACTCAGAAAAATTATTTATTTATTTTTATTTACTGTATATGTTTTTATTACGAAATTCCTCTTGTTTCTATAATTAAATAACACATAATCCGAGTTTAATTTTTATAAATTATTTTCTGACCTAAATAATTAACTTAAATATCATACTTTATTGGAAAAATATTTATATAGCTTAAATAGCCTTTTTCCTATTTTTATATATAAATATATATGTATACCGTGTATATATATATATATATATATATATATATATATATATATATATAAATATGTATATATATATATATGTATATATATATATACACATTAATAAACTATTTTTATTAAATAAAATATAAAATCGTATTAAATATCAGAAAAATTATTTTTCCTAGATCTCTTATTACTTATTAATAATTAACATACATAAATTATAATTTAATTAATTCAATACATAATTATTATATATATATATATATATATATATATATATATATATATATATATATATATATATATATATATATATATATGTGTGTGTGTGTGTGTGTGTGTGTATTTTCGGACGAATGCAAACACAAAGAAATTAATTAAAATTATTAAATCAACTCATAAATCTGAGAAATTAATTTTTATAAAACTTATTAATCATGTAGCTAATTATCATGAGTTTAGAAAAATTTTATAATGTGCAAAAATATTTTTTTTTCTTTGTTGGGGGTTTCGGCCGAAAAAAAGAACAAGAAAAAGAAAAAAAATAAAAAATATAAAAAATATAAAGAAAGAAAAGAAAAGAAAAATCTTACAAATATTTTAGGGTTTTGAAGAAGCTCCCAAAAATTTGATACAAAAATTATGAGGGTTTAGGGCTCTATTTATAGTTTTTAATTAATTGGAGAGCAAGAAAATCAATTTAATTACGAAACAACAATGAAACCCTAGGGGTATTATAGTCATTACAGAGTGGAAAAATCAGAGTTGTTATAGTACCTCCCCGTTAATTTAAACTTCGTCCCGAAGTTTCAGGAAGACTTCTCTGACGTGTCAGCAATTGGAAAAAGATGAGGATATTTTCGCTTCATCTGGTCTTCACGTTTCCAGGTATACTCGGGGCCTCTCCGTGAATTCCAACGAATCTTAACAATAGGAATAGAGCTTTGTTTCAAGCTTTTAACCTCACGATCCATAACCTCTATCGATTCATCAATAAAATGCATTTTATTATCAATGGGGATATCATCCAATGGAACAATGAGCGTGTCATCAGCAAAACACTTTTTAAGATTCGAGACATGAAATACATCATGCACATTACTAAGCTCAGTGGGTAATTCTAATCGATATGCTACAGGACCAATTCTTTCAATAATCTTGAAAGGTCCAACATAACGTGGACTTAATTTGCTTCGCTTACCAAAACGAATGACGCCCTTCCAAGGGGATACTTTCAACATGACTTTATCACCAACTTGGAATTCTAAATCCTTTCGACGTTTATCAGCATAGCTCTTCTGTCGGCTACGGGCAGTCTCTAATCGTTTCTTAATCTGAACGATCTTCTCGGTAGTTTCATGAATAATTTCAGGACCAGTTAACTGTCTGTCCTCTAATTCAACCCAGCATAACGGGGATCTACATTTTCGTCCGTATAAGGCTTCAAAAGGTGCAGCCTTAATACTTGAGTGATAGCTGTTGTTATATGAAAATTCAGCTAAAGGCAAGTGTCTATCCCAACCTTTTCCGAAATCGATAGCACAAGCACGTAGAATATCTTCCAACGTCTGAATAGTTCACTCACTTTGACCATCAGTTTGTGAATGATAAGCTGTACTCATGTCGAGTTGAGTTCCAAGGGCAGATTGTAAAGTTTTTCATAATCTAGAGACAAATCGACTGTTGCGATCTAAAATGATTGAGATAGGAACTCCATGACGTGAGATAATCTCTTTGATATAGAGTTGTGATAATTTCTCCATCTTGTCAGTTTCCTTGATCGGTAAGAAATGTGCAGATTTAGTAAGACGATCAACTATGACCCAAATAGTATCGTTGCCGTTTGAAGTCTTTGGCAACTTAGTAACGAAGTCCATAGTGATACATTCCCACTTCCACTGTGGAATATCCAGCTGTTGAAGTAAAACAGACGGCTTCTGATGCTCGGCCTTAACCTTCAGACAAGTAAGGCACTTGCTCACATAATCAGCAATGTCAGACTTTAGATTAGGCCACCAATAGAATTCTTTCACATTGTGATACATTTTACTAGAGCCTGGGTGAATAGAGTATCTAGTCTTATGCGCTTCATCCAATACTAGTTCTCGAAAATTTCCGAAAATTGGGACCCAGATTCGGTTATTAAGATACCTTGTTCTGTTTCCCTTGAGTTCAAGTTCCTTTTCGAGACCCTTCAGTCCCTCAAGTTGGACATTCTCTTCCTTCAATGCCTCAAGTTGCGCTTCTCAAATTTGAGATGTAAGATTCGTAAGAATACATAATATTTAAAGCTCGGACTCGAATTGGTTTGACACGATCCTCTCTACTAAGGGCATCGGCTACTACATTCGCCTTACCAGGATGATATCGAAGTTCATAATCATAGTCATTTAATAACTCGATCCAACACCTTTGCCTCATGTTTAATTGCTTCTGGTCAAAGATATGCTGAAGACTTTTATGATCGGCATACACTGTGATTTTAACCCCATAAAGGTAATGTCTCCACATCTTTAGTGCAAATACCACGGCTCCTAATTCCAGGTCATGTGTGGTATAGTTCTTCTCATGTTTCTTCAACTGTCTAGATGCATAGGCAATAACCTTTTCACATTGCATCAAAACACATCCGAAACCTTGATTCGGGGCATCACAATAGACTACAAAATCATTGGTACCTTCAGGTAATGACATAATCGGGTCTGCGATCAATTTATCCTTCAGAATCTTGAAAGCAAATTCCTGTTCTTTGGACCATTCAAACTTCTTCCCCTTATGAGTTAGTTTGGTAAGAGGTTTGGCTTGAATAGAAAAATCCTTAATAAAACTTCGATAATAACCAGCCAGTCCTAAACATTGGCGGATATGTTTCGCATTCTTAGGAACTTTCCAGTTTTGAATAGCGGTGATCTTCACCGGATCGACATGTATTCCTTCACTATCAACTACATGTCCGAGAAATTGAACTGTTCGCAGCCAAAATTCACACTTGGAGAACTTAGCATAGAGTTGTTCCTTCTTTAAGAGCTCTAGAATCAATCGCAAATGTTGCTCATGCTCTTTCTTGCTCTTGGAGTAGATTAGAATGTCATCGATAAAGACGATCACGAACTTGTCAAGATAAGGCTTGCATACACGGTTCATAAGATCCATGAATACGGCAGGAGCATTGGTTAAATCAAAAGGCATGACAAGAAACTCATAATGTCCGTATCGAGTTCGGAAAGCAGTATTAGAAACATCGGTTTCCTTGACTCTCAGTTGATGGTAACCGGACCTAAGATCAATCTTCGAATAGATGCTTGATCCTTGCAGTTGGTCAAATAGGTCATCAATACGCGGGAGTGGGTAACGATTCTTGATGGTTAACTTGTTGAGTTCTCGGTAATCAATACACATCCTCAACGTGCCATCTTTCTTCTTGACAAACAGAATGGGTGCTCCCCACGGAGACGAGCTAGGATGAATGAAACCTTTCTCTAAAAGTTCTTGGAGTTGGTTAGACAATTCCTTCATCTCTGGTGAAGCTAAGCGGTATGGTGCCTTTGCAATAGGTGCAGCACCGGGGGTCAAATCGATCTGAAACTCAACCTGTCATTGGGGAGGAGACCAGGGAGTTCTTCAGGAAATACTTCAGGAAATTCTCTAACGACCGGAACATCTTCAATGCATTTTTCTTCCGATTCGACTTCCTTAACATGAGCTAAAATGGCCTGGTATCCCTTCATTAGATACTTGCAGGTCTTGATGCAAGATATGATGTTGAGTTTGGAACCACTCATCTCCCCTTGAACAATTAAGGTTTCCCCACTTTAAAGAGGTATGTTAATGGTTTTATCATAGCACATGATTGTAGCTCTTAATGGGCGTAACCAATCCATCCCTACGACTACATCAAAGCTCCCTAATTCGACTGGTAATAGGTCGATCTTAAAGTGTTTGTCGGCTAAAATCAAATCACAGTTTTTATACACATTGTCTACTTTCATAAACTTACCATTTGCTACTTCTACAAGAAGCTTAATTAAGGCTTGTGATTTTTCAGTGAATAAGGTACAAAAATCAGTAGACACATAACTTCTATCAGCACCGAAATCGAATAAAATAGTAGCATAGAAGTTGTTAACAAGAAATGTACCCGTTATCACTTCATCATCATCACGGGCTTCTTCAGCAGTCATCACAAATGCTCGACTTTTGGCATTATCATTTCCCGTGTTGCCCTTTTTCTTCGAACACTGGTTGCGGAAATGCCCTTTCTCACTACAGTCATAGCAGGTAGGAACGATTGCGTTGGCTTTGGTTGCAGGTGTATCCGTTGGAGGAATTGCAACTCTAAAATTCTTAGCTATATGGCCAATCTTCTTACACTTGGTGCACTCAGCCTTGCAACACCCAGAATGGTGTTTCTCACAACGCTTACAGAAAGGTTGTTTCCCAGAGTAACCTCCTTTTGAATTATCAGTAACTTTCTTATTTGAACCTTGGTTCGATCCCTGAGCAGATTCAAATTTCCTTTTGCCCTCATTTGTCTTGGCCTTAGCTTGTTTATTTGCCACGGCTTTTCTCCTCTTAGCCATTATGAGGTTTTGGGCCATCAGTATCACTGCATCTAAAGTCTCCTTACTAGCAGTAATGACATTTCCCTGAATCTCTTCAGGAAGGCCTTCTATGTACCTTTCTATCTTTTTCTGCTTGGTTGGTACCATCTCTGGGCACAAAGTAACCAACTCTATAAACTTATTGGTATAAGCTTCAATGTCGGTTCCTTTTACCTTCAATTCCCAGAACTCAACTTCTAGCTTTTGAATTTGGTTTTGCGGACAGAATTTTTCTGTCATCATTCGCTTCAGAACAGGCCATGGAATAGCATTGGTAGCATCTAGCCCCACAGTTTGGGCATAACCGTTTCACCATGTTAAAGCTAGGCCATTTAGCATATGAGTGGCATACTTCACTCGGTCGGCATCCGCACATATACAAATGCGAAAAATGGATTCAAGTTGTTCGAACCAACGAGTCAGTTTGACAGCTTCCTCACTCCCCTTAAAAGACGGAGGCTTGAAATTCATAAACTCCTTGTAGCTGCAAGAAGTGGGAGGATTTCCTTGGTTGTTCCCATGGTGATTGTTATGATTGCCTTGTGCAGCAGCCAACAGCTGTTGGAATTGACCAGGAGTCAAAGAGACATTCGGAATATTGGTAGCACCTCGAGTTGATTGAGCCATCATTCTTCAATACATAAATACAGTATTAGTTGATGAGTTCGTGGTGCTAATAAATGATAAGTTTGATAAATGCACAAGGTTCACACAACAAATACAACTAAACAGATATATCCAGACAGATACGAATGATGTATGATAAATGGTAGGAATAACAAGATGTAATCAAAATACTTGATTTAAACTTTAAACCACTAGTTTTACATGAATCAAAGAAAACCAATGTAACTTAGGCATATGCCTTTACATAAACAACGGAGATGGAAATAAATGAGAATCCTAAGATCTAATCCTTCTTAGGCGACGGAGGCTTGGAAATGGTCCTTAATGTACCCCTTGAAGTACATTACAAACTTCTCTAATTCCACCAGTGCAATATGCTGGCGGTCGAGCTCTCTTTCTTGCCTAGCAAACATCACGGAGAACTTGTCATATACCCTTTTCACATTGCTTTTTGTATAGTCGATACGCTTCTCCATCATAGCCAAAGGATCGCGAAATGTATCTCTCAAAGTTACAGTGCGACTCTGTAGGTTCATGATGTCACACCGAACTAGAGCATGATCATACTCGGAGTAGACAAACTGGGAAGCCTTTGGCTTCTTAGATGAACTAGCATCATCAGTAGCGGGAGTCTCTGGCTCCTTCCTCTTAGGTGAGGGAGTCTTAGGAACAGGAGGTTCAACTTCCTTCTCGGAATCATCTTCTAAACTGCAGATAACTCCAAGACCATCATAAGCTAGATCAACCTCCTCATTAGCTATTTCCCAAACCACATCCTCTTCATCGGGTTCCTCCTCGGAATCATCCTCACCTTCAATGTGTTCTTCAATCTCTTCATCATCACCCTCATCGTCCCCATCATAATCATTTTGAGGTTCTTCCTTCACCGATGAGTGTGGTGGAGTGGCAGGTGTGTAGACCGGAGATGCGGGTGGAGTAGACGGTCGATAAATCAGAGTTGTTGGTGGAGAAATGGGTCAATAAGCTGGAGTGTGAACGGATCTCTCCATATCAGATTCTTCGGAGTCAGAAATAACGATCGGATTGTGGTTCGACATCCTAAAAGAAAGGTAAGAAAGAAATCAAAATGTTTCTAAGGTAGGCGTAAAAGCACGAGAGGAAATAATAAGGAAAGGCACTAAAATCTTAAGTCAAGAAAGGTCATAGTCCTATAGATTGCTAAGGCACCCTAACTAGCACATAAGGCACACATAAATGCAATCCTGGTTCTCTATAACAAACTATGCTCTGATACCACTCTGTCATACCCCCCAAATAGGGCCGGGGGTAAATATGACTTTTCCAATATCATCACACAGTTATATAAACGAGAACGACTCTAAATGAGATGTTTAATAAAATCAGTAATTTAATTGCAGCGAAAAACGAATTGTTTTACATGGTAAACCCAAATGTAATAAATGTTTAACAATGCGAAAATATAAGTAATGTGGACTCCAATGCAACAGCAAGCAAGCAACATAGGGCAGCACATAAGCTATTTATCACCTGAGACAAACATGCTTAAAATGTCAACACAATGGTTGAGTGAACATCATAGGTTTAATAATTAATAAGTTTTAGACAACAAGATTTATTTCAAAACATCGAAATATTCAATATGCCATGTGTTATAATATCGAGCTACATATTAACCCCTGACACTGTACGGGTGTCGGTAATCATTATTATGTACCCCCTTGACGATCAGTCAATGAGTAGATACGTCGCTCTCAATAGGCCTACTCACAATAATTAAGCTTGTAATATTTCAATTCCAACAATTAACGATATTATGGCGGGGATTTGCATGTAAGAATATAAGTTAACAATAATCTCATGAAGTTGCATATCAAAAAGTTTAGGCACTTGTGTCTAAATTGTAAATCATTTAAAGCAAGCATCTGTCTCACCCCAAGATTTATAAAATACATTAAAATATGTAAAAAGCGGGGCTATGAGTTCACCTTAGTAGCACAGAAGAGTTATTCCACAAGAGAAATGAATTGAACGGAAGAACGTGATCGGAATCTCAACCTAGAGATAGAACGTACGATCAGATATTACCTAAAATACGTAAGTATAATAATTATAGTAATAACGATGGTTTCCTAAAAGAATTTCCATTTTCGGAAAGTTACCATTTATGGAAAGTTTCCGTTTAGAGTAACTTTCTAATTATAGAAAGTTCAGGTTATAATCTATAACAAGATGTAATACACCTTTACCCAAATCTCGTTGCTATCATACAAGTCACTCTGATGGTTAGTTGTTACCGGGCGCCCATGATTCTTGACCAGAATCTATGTCATGGCATTCGAAATCCACAAGCGGTTTCATAAGGCAACAAGGACCACCCTAGGCCATATGTAGCAGTGAGGTTCGTATATAGTGCACGTTATCTTGATTATAACCTTCATATTTTATAGGTATATAATCTTTTATTATATAGCTAAGTTAATTAGTTAGTTACTATTTGTATTATATAACTAATTATAGTTTAATAATTATATATGTATTATTATTCAAGCTAATATTACTAACTTAACTTAGATTAATTAATATCTACAATATACTAATTATTATCTCATACTATATATAACATAAATGTATTATATTATTTGTTACTTAATTTACAAGATACTTAATAATATAGTACTTTATTAACCCAATATTATCCATAAATACCTAAATAATTAATTAAATACCTAATAAACATATACATAATTTTTATAGTCTTAGTTAATTATAAAAATCAGTAGAAAAATTTAAGAAATTATTTTTATTAAAATTTTATATTTATATTTGTTTCCATTCTTAATTTAACCACAAAACAAGTTTAATTCCACATAAAATACTAAATTACATAAATAATTATTTATAAAATTCTTATAAGTTTCTTATAGTTAATTAACCTGTAGAAAAATATTAAATAAAAGATTTCTTTATTTTTATAATTATTTCCTTATTTACACTCTATTTACATAATAAAAGAGTTTAATTATATATTAATTTTTAAATCAACCTATGAATTAACTTTTATATTTTTCTCAGCACTATACAAAGTTTATGAACTCAAAAAAATTATTTATTTATTTATTTTTATTTACTGTATTATTTTATTACGAATTTCCCCTTGTTTCTATAATTAAATAAAAAATAATCCGAGTTTAATTTTTATAAATTATTTTCGGACCTAAATAATTAACTTAAATATCATACAGTACTGGAAAAAATATTTATATAGCTTAAGCAGCCTTTTTCCTATTTTTTTATAAATATATATGTATACCGTATATATATATATATATATATATATATATATATATATATTAATAAACTATTTTTATTAAATAAAATTTTAAAACGTATTAAATATAAGAAAAATTATTTTTCCTAGATCTTTTATTACTTATTAATAATTAACATGCATAATTTGTAATTTAATTAATTCAATACATAATTATTATATATATGTATTTTCGGCCGAATGCAAACACAAAGAAATTAATAAAAATTGTTAAATCAACTCATAAATATGAGAAATTAATTTTTATAAAACTTATTAATCATGTAGCTAATTATCATGAGTTTAGAAAAATTTTATAAAGTGCAAAAGTATTTTTTTCTTTGTTAGGGGTTTCGGCCGAAAAAAGAACAAGAAAAAGAAAAAACGAAAAAGAAAAAGAAAGAAAAGAAAAGGAAAATCTTACAAATATTTTAGGGTTTTGAATAAGCTCCCAAAAATTTGATACAAAAATTATGAGGGGTTAGGGCTCTATTTATAGCTTTTAATTACTTGGAGAGCAAGAAAATCAATTTAATTAAATTAAATAAATTTTTTTTGTTTCCTTTTTTAACTTGGCTGACTTTTAGGCCTTTTTCCTTTTTATTTTTGTTTTTTTTATTAATTGGAACATTCTAGAATTAATTGTATTTTATCTTCTTTTATTTAATTAATATTTATTATATATTTATTTATATTTTCGGTATATATATATATATATATATATATATATATATATATATATTTATTTATTTTATAAATTTATATTTGTAACCCATTACTTAATCATTTTATATATATACTCATATTTATATTTTATTTATATTTTATTTACACTAATATAGTGTATATACATTTTAATACGTAATATATACACTTAATAATAATAATAATAATAATAATAATAATAATAATAATAATAATAATAATAATAATAATAATAATAATAATAATAATATTATTATTATTATTATTATTATTATTATTATTATTATTATTATTATTATTATTATTATTATTATTATTATTATTATTATTATTATTATTATTATTATTATTATTATTATTATTATTATTATTATTATTATTAGGGTTAGGGTTAGGGTTACATTAAATAATTAGGGTTTACACTAAATGATTAGGTTTAGGGTTTAGTTCATTAATAACGAGTATTAAATACTTCATTTAATACGGCCGGATAACAACCCTAATATAAAGTACGAAACAACAGTGAAACCCTAGGGGTATTATAGTCATTACAGAATGGAAAAATGAGGGTTGTTATATTCATCCTGAAGCCGCCAACCTAATAGACAAGGTTTCTCAACTTATCGATCAAGTTCAAGTAAAAATGGAAACAAAATCAGAAAGATTTGCCAGATCACTAAGGCCGCCGGCCTTCCACCAAGCCGCCGGCTTAATTATGACAGTTAAAAGATTTGTGCTTGCGGATTAAGTTAAACTTGCAGAAGGAGTCACCGACCTAAGGCAAGCCACTGGCTTCCCACTGAAGCCGCCGGCTTGGCCACCGTTTCTGAATATTATAAATAGATGTCTCTGGTCTCAGTTTTCATATGTAATTCAATAGTTCAGCAATTCAATAATTCTGTTAGTTCGTTTTTCTTTTCGGATATTCCCTAAACCCTTAGATTAGATTTATTGTAATCAAGAATCATTCAAGTTTAATTCGAGTTTCTTACATCTACCTTTTTAAGGTATGATTCTATCTTTATTTTATTGTTTAAACTATTTTATTTACTGTAATTATTTCTGTTCGTCTTCTGCTATGAACTAAACGTTCATAGTGGTTACGTGGACAAAAACTGAACTTCATCTGGGAATCAGGTGAAGCCGCCGGCCTCACCATCCCAAGCTGCCAGCTTGGCTGGAAGGAAGCCGCCGGCTTCGTGTGCTTTATCCGTACAATTCCCGGTTCTTTTCCAGATCTGTATGGTCGAGTTTTTGTAATAATGTTTGAACTATTTCGAATCTGTTTTGCTTAAATAAACTTGTTTTCCATGCTTAATGATTAAATAACATGATTTTAGGATTGATTAGTACTTGATCCAATGATCTATTATTCGATTCATGCTACTTGTTTAGATCTAGTCCATCGAACTTGTTAAATTGGATTGCATGCAACTAAGTAAAAAAGCTCAATAGTGATAAACTTGTTTAATTGGAATTACGCTTATATAATAGAGTTTGATTTTGTTAGGCTTAATCGAAGAACCTTTGTTTGGATTTGTATAATTAATGATTGCATGAGAACTTAGTAGTAATTGACTTTCAGCTAGTAACTTGAGTTGATCTACTTAGTGTTTAATAGCTTATATAATTTGTCAGTCTATTTACATATTGATCCTCATCACAAGATTAATGTATATCATGTAATTGATTTGAACATGAAGAATTGAGATGTTAGTTTTGCACATCACGTATCTAGCATATGCTTTAAGTCCTGCTTATTGAATGATATGCAACACTTGTCTTAACCTGCTTAGGGATAATGATTGGTCTATGATTGTTATATTGATTTGTGTTAATATAAGTTATGAAACTTTCCTAATATGATTCCCGTATGAGTTATGAAATGCCCTGTTCATATCGATTATAAACGTTACATAATAATTGATTTCATTGCGAGGTATTTGACCTCTATATGATACATTTTTTTTACAAACATTGCATTCGTTTTAAAAGACAAACTTTCATTACATCGAAAGTTGACAGGCATGCATACCATTCCATAATATCCAAACTAAAAATGACCTAATCTGTCATTTACTTAGTAATAATCTTTATTGAACTCAACAATCTTGAATGCAACGTCTTTTGAAATATACCATGAATGACTCCAAGTAATATCTTTAAAATGAGCAAATGCACAGCGGAAGATTTCTTGCAATCCTGAGAATAAACATGCTTTCAAGTGTCAACCAAAAGGTTGGTGAGTTCATTAATTTATCATAATCAATCATTTCTATAATTTTAATAGACCACAAGATTTCATATTTCAATTTCCCATAAACATCATGCATGCATATAGCCATCTGCATAAACATCATTCATATGGATTGAACACCTGGTAACCGACATTAACCTTAATTAATAGAATATTGATGTGTGCGAGGTGTAGTACGAAATAGATTATATTTTACTACGAAATACTATTAAATATGATACAATTTTACACAAGTTATTTATTTATTTATTGAATGGATATACCTAAACCTTGCTACAACACTTAAAGACAGTGTACCTAATCGTAGAGTAGTGTAGTTTTTAGTAATTCCGGTTCGTTCCACAGGGAGCTATCTGAGTTTAACGCTATTTATATTTTAAACTATATTTGTGTGTGTATATATATATATATATATATATATATATATATATATAAGTAGTATTATTATTATTATAAAAGGGGATTTTTACCGTTTAGTGACCAGTTTGTCGATTTTATGTCTTAAGTCACAATCAAAACCTAATGTAAAATATTAAATATAACTTAATTTAAAGCGTAAAGTAAATGACGATAAATAAAAGTGCGATAAATAAAAGTGCAATAATTTAAAGTACGATAAATAAAATGATGATAAATAAAATGACGGTAAATAAAAGTATGATGATATATAAATTAAAGGAATTATGATTATTTAAACTTCTATAATCATGATGTTTGACGTGTTGATTTTAATTTATTACCATGGGTTAATTGTCCTTTGTCCTGGATTATTCAATATGTCCATCTAGTTTTCTCCATAATAGTCCATCGGTCATAATTATAAAGTGCGAGAGTCTTCGCCAAATTAACCTTATAACCGAAGTCAAATATTCCAACTAATTGGGGATTCGAACTGTAACAAGGTCTTAATACTTTGTTTAATGAATACACCAGGTTATCGATTGTGTGTAATCCAAGGTTTTAGTACTTTGTTAACAATTACACCAATTACCCTTGAATGTAATCCACCCCTGTTTTAATGAGTCTAGTGACTATTAATCCATCTCCGTGTCCGGTTAAATGAATAATTATTAGTATTTATAGATATCCCGTCCACCGTACCCAGTCAAGTGTATGTGGTTATATATAAATACGTCAAATTATAAATATCTATATTAAATCAACGAGATATCATTTAATTAATATAAAGCCCATTAATAGCCCATAGTCCAATTTCCACAAGTGTCGGTCTTTTGTCCAAACCCCAATTATGGTCCAAAGCCCAATAACCCAGTCTTAATATTTAGTCCAATAACACGATTACTTCGGCTTAAATAAACATAATAATAACTTAGCTACGATACATTAATTTAAAAAGGTTGAACATAACTTACAATGAGTATTAATTGCGTAGTGTTACACGGACAGAATTTCAACTTACAAACTTAAAACATTTGCCACTATAACCTTATTA
Organism: Rutidosis leptorrhynchoides; assembly: GCF_046630445.1. Classification (NCBI taxonomy): domain Eukaryota; kingdom Viridiplantae; phylum Streptophyta; class Magnoliopsida; order Asterales; family Asteraceae; genus Rutidosis; species Rutidosis leptorrhynchoides. The sequence continues at coordinate 339,509,792 of NC_092333.1, forward strand.
TTATTAACTTAATATTAAAATTATAATTATAATTAAAATATAAATATATATTGAGAGAGTAAGAGATAAGATTGAATATGGTGTGTATAAAACGTCGAGCAAACTGCCTTTTTATAGCACTTGGCCATCTCCTGAGTGCCATGCGATCGCATGGTTTTTGTTCTTCCAGGCTATGCGATCGCATGGCCAGCTGGATCCAGATATTTTATTTAGCAAAACGTGGGCTGCTGGTTTATTTTATTATATAATATAATATATATAATTATATATAATTATATATATATTATATTATATTCTTGTGTATCATTGACTTGCAATTTTAGGTCCATTTCGTCGCGCGTTGATACTCGGCTTATGTCCCGGTTCTGGATTTTTGAACGTCCTTTTGTACGATTTAATATCTTGTACTTTGCGTTTTGCGGCTTGTACTCTTGTAATTTTGAGACGTTCCTCATCAATAAATTGAACCACTTGGATTGTACTTTGTACTTTTGAGCTTTTTGGTCATTTGCGTCTTCAAATCGTCGAATCTGTCTTTTGTCTTCACTTTTTGATATTAAACGAATATCACTTGTAAATAGAACAACTGCAACTAAAAGCTTGTCTTTCTTGAAGGATAATGCTATGAAATATGTGTTCGTTTTTAGCATTATCAAATATTCTCACACTTGAGCATTTCTTGTCCTCAAGTAATATAGAACTTCAATATAATTTTACTAGAATCACTTCTTTATTCTTCACACTTTGTACATCAGTGATTTTGATACGGCGGTATGAACAATGATAGTAACGTTGTGGTTTACAGTCCCACATGACTATAAAAATTTAGATCCTTTAGGAAATTGGATCTTTATGAAAATATTTGATCTTTTGAAAATTCATTCTAGCTTTTACCCTAGATAAGTTTTCCGGAATAACCCTTCACTGGTGTTTGTAAAATGTTTTTGTGGGTTTTGTGGGTTTCATATTTGAAAATTTTAGCTCAAAACTTATGGTTTTGTGTCACCCACTTGCTAACCTTGTATTAGGAAAGCAACACGTCCAGTATATACTTGCTCCGTATATTACCTTTCGATAAACTATCGTCCGGTTGTAAAGGAAAGCGTTGAACAAGCGACTGTTAGGGCAATGTCTAATGACATGCTTTTGATTATGGTCTATATCGTGTCGGATGCAATTACTATCCTTTGTAGGAGCAATAGTAAAGATCACCCTATAGTTTTTTGGTCTGGTATAAGGTCCTGTCTTCGACCATGCTATGCAACCACCGTTCTTACGGTTGACACCCGATTTGGTTCACGTGACCTAATGAATTCCGGAGAATTCCTAAGATTTTACGTTCAATGGTAATGAACGCATTGATAATGGGTTTTCAGAAAACAAATTGGTTTGTAATTTGATCAAAATATTTTCTCGTTCAAGCTCGAGTTTAGATATCATTGAATTCCATGAGTTTGTAATTCTCAATCTTTTAAAGTCAATCGCAAGGATTGAGTAATATCAGTCTTAAAACCTGATTTTTAATCTTTAAGAAGATTATCCTTTCTGGGAATCTGATTCATTATTCTTATAAGCTAATTTGCACGGTGCCCCCCCCCCCCACATTGTACGAGACAGATCCTCTCATTGTTAGGATAAGTCTGACCACATGGCGACCCTGTTTGATGCTGAGGTCCGTGGATTTCCAGTTGATTTTTGAGAAAACTTTTCAAGATTTTTCGTAGACTCTACAACTGGTTTGGACGATAACTTCCTGACCTAAATCAAGAAGCGCGTGTCTTTTTCTCGGAAGACTTTTCTTCCTTTTAAATTCCATTTATATTACAATAAACTGGGTAAAACTGATTAATATCGTCCAAAACAAAAGTATCTTCAATTATTTGTACAAAAATATGTGATATATGTTCTAAATAACTTGGTAAATTTTTCCCTCACTTGGCTTTTATTTTTCTTTCTTTGCCTTTTTATTCTCTTCTATTCCATAAAATTTTTACTAGAAGTGAGTAGTCAGTATATAAGACTAGGGCTGTTCTTTATTATCAGAAAGCGCTAGATTCTAATACAACTACTGCGATACTAGTATTTTAACGGTGGCTATTAAACCAAGTGTATAAGTCAAAAAAATTTAAAATCGAAATAATTTAATCCCTTCCCACACTTAAGATCATGCAATGCCCTCATTTGCAAGAAATCAGTAACAATTTAAATTATTGAGGGTGATTAGCGTAGAAAAATAATTAAATTTTACCAAAGTTTCCAAACATATTGTTGTTTATTTGAATGATAAATGGTGCACATCAATTTTTCATTCCTGCAGTTGTTATTTCACATATATTTTGCGTCTTGTTGTCAAAATTAGTTGCTTTTGCTGAACTTAATGCCAGTATTTGAAAATGCGCTGTTTTACCCTGTTGTGTTCATGAAATAAAATACATACAATTAAAATATAAACATGCATGGTAGTTTGAAATGGGACTTAATATCCCACTTTCAAATTACAAAAATGAAATATTAGTACAAAATAATAAAAATGTCAAACATTACATAAAAGTATCAAAATGTTAAATGTTTAACATAAATAGATAAAAATAAAAATTAAGAAATCACCAATGGAACACTATTGATTTTGATAGGGATTCCAGTTCATATCATCGATCGGGTTCCATGGTTGGTGATAGGTGTCCTGGTAGGCTTGATTGGGGTCGTACAAGTCAAAGGGTGGTCACATGTCGGGCTGATGTGGTGGATAAAAAGCAGGCCGAGTCGGGATGTAGTTATGTGGTACCTGATATGATAGCTGGCTCATGATTTGGTGCAGATGAACTTGCCAGCTATCGTGTTGGAGTCGCCTGGATTGCTCATACTCATCCCTGGCTCTCCACTGCTCATACTGATGATGCCTAGTCTTGTTATTCATTTCCACCTCATCTACATGCTGAAGACATCAGAATAAATATCCCTAATGTCATCTGATTCCTCCATCTCCTCATCCGAACCCCTCTCTACCTGTGGATGGTTGCCCTGATATGGTATTGGCATATTGTGCCTCCGTTTTAGTACCTTTGCACCTTGATAAACCTGCAAACCTATAGTATCGGTTTGTTCCTTAACCACCATCATTGGACCTCCGTGTTCCCTATCTATACCTAAATACTCTCCAATGAGAGTAACAAAAATGCCTCCTTCTATTATTCCCCCGTCCTGTATTCCTTCCACAACTTTGGACAAATAAAACCCAACACATTAGGGCATATTAACAAAGCCTCTAGTGTCTCGAATGCACTTTAGGTAGAATAAATCGTTTAGGGTCACTTTCTCCTTGTTTCTACCTCTTTGTGTAATCGAGTTTGCTAAAAATCTATGTATTATATGGAGCTCTGCTTTATTAATATCTAAATAGGAGTGTCTTCCACCCCGCATAAACACATTAAAATTTGACATACGCCTCCATATGGCGTTAGCGTCAAAATCTCTATCTACTCTCTCACCTTGATAAATTAAAGCTGTACAATCACGTGATAATAATTCAGCGGGGGTGTAAATCTGTAAATCTCTAGCCATGTCTATCATAGACATCATGTACATCCTACCTCTAAATAAAAATCTAAGAAAAGTCTTATAGTCTAACCTATCTACATCCTTATTTAAGGCTATAGTACTCATTAGCTCAACACACTACTCCTTATATACAGGCCTAGGAGTGGTAAATAAATGTTCTCAATCAGGAAAAGAAGAGTTGCCATACCTTTGGATTAGTAATAGCCTAACTGAGTTAGCTAGGTTGACCCTTTCCAAAGGCTCCCAATCTATTACCCTTGGTATTTCCACATTTTTGGTGCAAAGCTTAAATTTTTTACGTTAGTACGTTGGGTAATCTCTCCAGCTTCTATCAAACCTTAGATTGGGACGTAACTCTTGTTCATGAATTCTTGAGTGTTCTATTACATGGTGAACGGGAAATATTATGTAGGCAATAAAAAATTGTGGTTCTGGTTCATAGTATGGCACGTGTTGATCATAATGTTGTTGTTGTTGTTCAGGTTACGGTTCTAGTTGCGGTTCTTGATCAGGTTCTTGTTCAGGTCGTCTAGACAATGATGCACCATCTGTATCTGTATTTCTCTGCAAAACACATTAAACACAAAATTCGTGCATCCAAATATGCATTAGTGTTAGCAAAATAACAAATTAAAACAATTACAATAACATGTTTAATCCATATTAAACTTATATTCATTTCCATATTTTTATCAATTCTTAAATTTTTCAAATATGCATATATGAAAAGGTATACAAAGTTCATAAGCATTCAACTCAAATAACATGTTAAAATAACTATTACTAGCAATTAAACAAGTTTCAAATGGCATTTATATCAAAATAATCAAGTTCATGTATTTTAGACTTAAAAAGTCCACTTTGATGCTCAAAAATCATGTTTAGGATTAAAGTTTGGATCATTTAGCAACCTAAATATGTTACACTACTTAATTTAGCAATAATTCATAACAAAAATCGGCCATAACCTGTTTATATCAAAAAGGCCCAAATTGCTCAAGAACACAAACCCTAGATTTCTAAAAATTTTGAAGTTTAAGGCTTCAAATCATGTTAAATAGCATCAATCTAGGTTATACAAGCATAATATATGAATAATTTAACTCTAATTACATTAGAAATCATCAAAATTAAATTAGGTAAAAAATTGCTCAAGAACACTATAATTCGAATTTAAAGAGTTTTAGGGATGGAATCGTTACCTTCTTTGAAAAACTTCTGAACAAACGCATGATTAGAGCAGATTATAGCAAGAAATTTGGTGAATTTTGATGAAAAATTGATGAATTTAGGGGTGTTTGTGTGGAGATGCTCGTATGTGTGTGTGTTTGTGAGAAGGCAGAAGCAGCGAGCTGCTTATTTTAATCTGTCCAGAATTTCCAGCCCATGCGATCGCATGGGTTGGATGTGTAGACCCCATGCGATCGCATATGGTATGGGTTTTTTTTTTTATAAAAACCTTTTACTTATAAAACAAATAATTAACTAATTTAAAATTTTGTTTCTTTTTAGATTGAGGGCGTTTCGGTACGTTGACCTAGTTCGTCCCTCGACAAAATTTTAAAATTTGTCATTTTAAAGCGATTGTTTTAAAAGCAAGGATTTTTGGGTTTTTTAAATGTTTTTGGCATACTTTAAATCAATAAGATTAAAAATAATGATAATAAAATTTCTCGTCCCGCCCTCGGGTAAAGCAATTTCGGTTCAATGACCTAGTCTTCAACTCATGACGAATTTTAGAAATTATTTTTTTAACTTAATGAAATAAAGTACATTTTTGTTTTTAAATTCACACCAAACTTAAATTTAAAATGCATAAAATTTCATATAAATATTAATAATATTTATATTCATTAATTTTACAAACTTATATTTAAAAATAATATAGTTATATATTAATTTTAAAAACAAGGTAAAAATAAAAATAAAAATATTTTTGGTCTTTTATCCCAATTTAATCAATCAAATATTATCAAAAATATACGTCCCTCTTTTTGGGTAAAGTAATTTCGGCTATATTACATAGTTTTACTCCTGAAGAATTTCTGAAATATGTTGGATTGATTGATTAAAGATATTTATATCTTATGAATAAACGGTAAATTTCGCAGTGATGCATTAAATTTTTGTATGATATCATTAATTTCGGTTTTGCATACCTAATTTTATTGAATATCAATTTAATACTTTATAGCGAACGATTCAGCGTTTATTATCAAAAGGTTAAAAGCAATAAATAAAAACAAATAAAAACTGTACATACTTACCTGTGAGATAGAATTCTCAGAGACCTGCTTTAGCTGACTCATAGGAGAGTTGTTCGATTTGGGTTTCCATTGCTACATAAGTGTAACCTCGATTTTTCAATAATTTTTCTTCTAAACATATGAATGGTCCTTCTCTACATAGTGTAACGAATTCAGAATTGGAATGTGTTTGATTGTTCGAACATTTCCCTTTGTGTGACCATTTTCCGCATTTATGACATCTTTCAAGGTGTCGTGCTTTTCATTTTGTTGCGGATTTTGATTTTCCTTTACCAAAATGTGGCTTATGATGATCTTTCCTGAGTTCTTTCCTCACTTCGTCCATTTTGCCTCTTATGAATGATACCAGTTCACTCGGGAAGGTGTTATTATTACATTTAGTAATCATAGCGTGTAGTAGTAGACCATGGGTCAGATCAAAGGAATTCTTCATCTCGTAAAACCTAAAAGAAATAAAAATTCAGAATGGAGGGAGAAGACTAGTTCTTTAGGGTCTGCTAGGGAAAGACCATACGGATTCCATTTTCGAGAACTACACGAAAACAGAAAATCTAACTCTAGACAGCATTATATTATCCTTTAAAACATTTGAATCTCCCCACACTTAGCTAGCTGTGGTGTCGAACTTGTGATTAACTTCATTATTAATTTCAATTGGAACATCAACAACTTGTATATCTCTGAATTTTGCTTCAAGCCATTTGTTGATTTCCTCTGTAACATTTACAAATTCAATTAACATCACCTTTTCTTTAGGCGACAAATTGGATACTAATCTGTTACATAACTTAAAGTTCCCCTTAATCCTAGCATCTTGAATCCATTTATAAAGTTTCTTCGTTGAACTGTTAAAAACGGGTCCATCTAATTTTGTATCAACAGCGGGGTTCTTGGTTATTAGGTCATCATTGGGTGTTGTTTCATCTTCCCCACACTTAGGCGTTTTTATTGGTTCAACAGTTTTGGTTGGTGAAGGTTTAAACTTTCGATTCACAAAGGTGGCCAATATATCACCATGCCTAAGTGTCATTCTACCTTCTCTTACATCAAAGAACGCCTCAGTGGTTGCTAAAAATGGGCGACCTAAAATTAGAGGAATATCAAGGTCTTCCTCCATATTAATAACTATGAAGTTTGCAGTGAAGGTCAAACTTCCCACTTTAACAGGTAAATTGTTGGCTATTCCAACCGGGTGTTTAATGGTTTGATCAAATAATTGAACACCTATTTTGGTTGGTCTTAATTTACTGACACCTAATCTTTTGTATAAGGAAAGAGGCATAACATTCGCACTAGCTCCAAAATATGCAAGCCCATTACACATTAAGAAAGTAAGAAATGATAAATTCACCTGGGTCTCCTACTTTAGTAAGTAGAGTTGGTTTGTTAACCTTTTCCGGGTGATCTTTTCTTGGTTCTTTCACTTCTACTTGAACTTCTTGTTCACATTTTTCTTCGTTTCTTAGAATTGGAGGTTTATATCGAAATTCTTCTTCATCACTCCAATTTGAAGCCTCTATATCTTCCAATTTTGGTTTTTCATATGTCGTTGACAACATATTTATGTTTTCATTCTGGGGGTTTTCTTGGGTGGTGAAATTATGATTAACTTCATTATCAACTTCCATCGGATCATGTATGTAATGTTTAACTCTGTGACCATTAACTTTAAATTCAATCCCATTTGAATTTATTAACTCTATTGTTCCGTATGGGAAAACTCTTTTGACTATGAATGGTCCATACCATTCTGATTCTTTTATCATGCCATTTCTTCATTCTTTCCTTATAGATTAACGAATTTTCATATACATCATGTCTTAATTCTTCTAATTCGTTTAGTTGCCTTAACCGTAAACGTCCAGCTTCATGTAAATCAAGATTACATGTCTTCAAAGCCCAAAATGCTTTGTGCTCAATTTCTACTGGAAGGTGACATGCTTTTCCGTAAACGAGTTTAAAAGGTGTGGTTCTAATTGGAGTTTTATAGGCTGTTCTAAAAGCCCAGAGTGCATCCTCCAATTTCATGGACCATTCCTTCGGATTTGATCCTACAGTTTTTTCTAGAATACGTTTTAAAGCGCGGTTAGTATTTTCAACTTGTCCACTTGTTTGTGGATGATAAGCAATTGAGATTTTATGAGTTACGCCATATCTTTTGAGAACTTTCTCAAGTTGATTATTATAAAAATGAGTACCCCGATCACTTATTAAAGCTTTCGGTGTCCCGAACCTTGCAAAAAGATGTTTTAGGAAGTTGACTACAACTCGTGCATCATTAGTTGGGAGAGCTTGTGCTTCCACCCATTTAGATACATAATCAATGGTAACGAGAATGTAGAGATTATTATGAGATTTTGGAAATGGACCCATAAATTCAATACCCCAAACGTCAAATACTTCACATACTTGAATGACATTTTGTGGCATTTCATCACGTTGACTTATTTTTCCAGCCCTTTGACATGCATCACAGGATTTACAAAGAAGGTGTGTGTCTTTGAAAATTTTAGGCCAATAGAATTCAGCGTCATAAACTTTTCTTGCTGTGAGTTGAGGCCCATAATACCCTCCTGTTGGTCCTGTGTGACAATGGTTTAATATTTTACTAGCTTCATCTCCGAATACGCATCGGCGTATTATTCCATCGGGACAACTTTTAAACAAATGTGGATCTTCCTAAAAATAGTGTTTTATATCACTAAAGAATTTCTTTCGTTTTTGGTACGACAACCCTTTTTTAAGGAATCCACATACTAAGTAGTTTGCAAAGTCTGCAAACCATGAAATTTCATTATAATCTATTTTCAATAGATATTCATCAGGAAAGTTGTATTGTATAGCCGATTCATTTAGAACTTCTAATTCAGGATTTTCAAGGCGAGAAAGATGATCAGCGGTGAGATTTTCTGCTCCCTTTTTGTCTCGAATTTCAATATCGAACTCTTGTAAGACTAAGATCCAACGGATTAATAGTGGTTTGGCATCTTGTTTTGAAAATAGGTATCTAAGAGTAGAATGGTAATTATAGACCACCGTTTTAGCTAGAACGAGATATGAACGAAATTTGTCAAAAGCAAAGACAATAGCAAGGAGTTCTTTTTTAGTAGTTGTGTAATTCGTTTGTGCTCCTTGTAATGTCTTACTAGTGTAATAAATAGGTTGAAATTGTTTTTCAATCCTTTGACCTAAAACGGCTCCCATTGCAAAATCACTTGCATCGCACATGAGTTCAAATGGTAGATTCCAATTTGGAGTTATCATGATCGGCGCATTAGTGAGTTTTTCTTTAAGAATATTAAAAGATATGATGCATTCATCTGAAAAGATGAATGGAGCATCCTTTTCTAGGAGTTTGTTCATAGGAGTGGCAATTTTAGAAAAATCTTTTATGAAACGTCGGTAAAAATCGGCATGCCCTAGAAAACTCCTAACTCCTCTAACATTGATGGGATGTGGAAGTTTAGCAATTACATCTACTTTAGCTCTATCCACTTCAATTCCTTCTTTTGAAATTTTATGACCAAGAACGATGCCTTCTTTAACCATGAAATGGCATTTCTTCCAATTAAGAACTAGATTTGATTGCTTGCATCTAATAAGCATTCGATCAAGATTAACTAGACATGTTTCAAAAGTATCACCGAAGACTGAAAATTCATCCATGAAAACTTCCATGCATTCTTCTATCATGTCGTGAAAAATCATCATCATGCACCTTTGAAAGGTTGCAGGGGCGTTGCAAAGTCCAAATGGCATGTGTTTGTAAGAAAAAGTACCATAAGGGCACGTGAATGTGGTTTTCTCTTGATCCTCGGGTGTGATTGGAATTTGAAAGTATCCGAAGAAACTGTCAAGAAAACAATAGTAACTGTTTTCGGCTAATCTTTCCAACATTTGATCAATGAAAGGTAAGGGAGAGTGATCTTTTCTGGTGGCGTCATTTAGTTTTCTATAATCAATACAAACAAGCCATCCTGTTACAGTCCTAGTAGGAATAACCTCATCTTTTTCATTTGTGATGACAGTCATGCCACCCTTCTTAGGCATGCATTGAACTAGGCTTACCCATGGACTATCAGAGATTGGATAAATTAAACATGCATCTAGTAGTTTAATAATTTCTTTCTTAACAACATCTTGCATATTAGGATTTAGTCTTCGTTGGCGTTGCACATATGTTTTATGACCTTCTTCCATAAGGATTTTATGTGTGCAATACGAAGGACTTATGACTTTAATGTCATGAATCTTCCATGCAGTAGCTGGTTTATGAGCTTTTAGCACAAAATGAGTTGAGATTTTTCATTTTCCGTAAGAGAAGACGATATTATTACAGGTAATTCAGATTCACCAAGTAAATAAGCATATTCCAAATGGTTTGAAAGTGGCTTTAACTCTAATATCGGTGGCTTTTCTATCGATGAGTTGTATCGATATCTGTCTTTCTCTTTTAGCATTTGAAGTTCTTCTGTTGTTGGTTCGTAATTATTAGCCATGAGTGTAGCTAATATTTCAGTTTCATCAATTGGTTCAGTTCCTTCTCCTAAAGAAAATTCTCCTGTTCCTTGTAATTCTGGAAATTCTTGTAACAATTCTCAATGTGAATCTATAGTTTGAATATAATAACATGTATCATCTGCAGATTGCGGTTGTTGCAAGGCTCTATCAACAGAAAATGTAACACTCTCGTCCTCTATACTTAGGGTCAGTTTCTTACCAAACACGTCTATTATTACTTTAGCCGTGTTTAAGAATGGTCTTCCTAATATGAGAGGAACTCGAGAATCTTCTTCCATGTCCAGAATAACAAAATGTACTGGAAATACTAAAGTACCAACTTTAACTAGCATGTTCTCCATTATCCCTCTAGGATATTTCACTGATCGATCGGCTAGTTGTATGCTTATTCTTGTTGGTTTCAATTCTCCAAGGTCTAGTTTAGCGTATAATGAATATGGCATTAAATTTATACTAGCACCTAAGTCTGCCAATGCTTCTATTGAACTAAGACTACCTAGAAAACATGGAATTGTGAAACTTCCTGGATCTGATAATTTCTCTGGTATCTTATTCAACAGCACTGCAGAACAATTTGTATTCATTGTAACAGACGAGAGTTCTTCCATTTTCTTTCTATTTGTGATTAGATCTTTCAGGAATTTAGCATATATTGGCATTCCTGAAATCACATCAATGAAAGGAAGATTGACATTTATTTGTTTAAACATATCCAAAAATTTAGATTGCTCGGCTTTAAGTCTTTCTTTTCTCATTTTACTCGGGTAAGGAAGTGGTAATTGGTATAGTTTAACATAAGGCTTTGCCTTAACTGTGTTATCTTCATTAACCTTTTCAACTACCGGTTCTGTTTCCTTATCTTGCTCAGGCTGTGGTGCTTGTGGAGTAGGAATAGAGTCATCAGAAATTACAGATATTTCAGGTGGTTTAAGTGTAATACCACTTCTTGTGGTAATGGCTTTAGCTGTTTCATTTCGGGGGTTAGCATTTGTATCGCTAGGTAGACTCCCCGGTTTTCTTTCACCTATCAACCTTGCTAGGTTACTTTCTTCTTGTTCCAGATTTTAGATTGAAGCTTGTTGATTTCTAAATGCTTAAGCATTTTGTTCATTAGTTTGTTTCTGAGATGTGAAAAATTAGGTTTGAGATTCAACTAGCTTCGACATCATATCTTCTAAATTTGGCTTTTTATCATCGGTTTGTGGTGGTTTATTTTGGAAAATAGGTCTTTGCTGGTTGTAAGTATTATTAGATACTTGTTGATTGCTAAAACCTTGTTGATTGTTGTATGGAATATTTCGGTTATAATTCTGATTTTGATTGTAGTTTGGTCTTGGAAGTTGATAATTATTTTGATAATTATTTCCAAGCCTTTGGTTCATGTATGAAACATTCTCTCTTTGTTCCATTGTTTGTTCAATACTGATACAATCTTTTGTCAAATGTGGTCCTCCACACTGCTCACAACTAATTCGTATTGCGTGAATATCTTTAGTCATCTTTGTCATACCCCGTCCTAATCTATCTGGACGAAGTCACCAACATCTGGTCCCATTGCGATGATCGACTCCAAATAATGTCTTTAAAATGAGCAAATGCACAGCGAAAGATTTCATTCATACCTGAGAATAAACATGCTTTCAAGTGTCAACCAAAAGGTTGGTGAGTTCATAGGTTATCATAAGCAATAAAATTCATCATTTTGATAGACCACAAGATTTAAATCCTGCATGGTACAAATGGGCCCGAATCCTATACCCACCTGCAATGTACATGCGATATCTTTTAAATACAGTACACCTTTTTCGTGTACAAAATCATCTTTCATAAATCTTAGTAACCGTACACATATCTCGTGCACAAAAATAACATACACATAACCTGTGTATAAAATCATTCTCTCGATACATAACATTCACTTTTCATTTCTTTCATAGCTTGGCTTGGTAACCGACCTTAACATATAATGCGCATAATAATATCCCCAAAACAGAACATCTCGTCAGTATATAATAATCATATAAACTTCGAAGTACTAAACACCACGCCCACTAGCCCTTCCGTCTAGTGAACATTTTGGGCGTGAGTGTTAAACCCGGTATATAACTTTAGGATTCGCGTCAATTAGGCGTGCACTAATTCTCAAAATTAGTGATGTTCCCTAATTCTTAGGTTACCAAGCAATAATAATTAGGAGAAAAATATTCATATCAATTGTGGCAATTATCACGTCCACAAAATTCAATGGTGGCAATTATCACGTCCACATAATTCATTCGGGGAATGTTTTGCTTGTGTCTATCTCGTCAAACATTTATAAAAGTATTTCATGTATTCGCAGTTCAAAATGTATTTCAAAAGCATTTAATAAAGCAGTTGTAAAATTAGCGCATGTATTCTCAGTCCCAAAAATGTAAAGAGTAAAAGGGAATCAAATGAACTCACTATATGATATTTTGTAGTAAAAATATGCATACGACGGAACTGAACAATGCAGGTTTGGCCTCGGATTTACGAACCTATATCAATTATATTTATTAAAACATATAATCATAATCGAACAAGTTATATTTCAATTGTTATATATTTATATACTTTTTATATATGTTTTATATAAGTATTTACCTGATAAAATAATATTAATAATAATGATGAATAAAGTTTAGTATTCTTTGGAAATAATAATAATAATAATAATCATATTAATAATAATAATAATAATAATAATAATAATAATAATAATAATAATAATAATAATAATAATAATAATAATAATAATAATAATAATAATGTTAATAATAATAATTATATTTATTAATGGTATTAATAATTTTGATAAAAAAAATAGGCATTGTATTCGTAGTAATAATAATACCATATAATGATAATGATAATAAAAGTAATGTGAATGATAATAATAACTAATATTGATTTTAGTATTAGCATAATAATAGTAATAATAATAATAATAATAATAATAATAATAATAATAATAATAATAATAATAATAATAATAATAATAATAATAATAATAATAATAAAGAAATAATAATAATTAAGTAATAAATGGCTACCTTTAAAGAAAATAGATTAAAAAAATGCCATCGCCCAAGCTTGAACCCGCGACCTCTCGTTTAAACAAATACACCCTTAACCACTACTCTGTTTATCATTTTCTTCTTCAAACCAACATCAACTAGTTAGATCTCGGCCCAAGAAATACTTAATCAAGTCCAATGGGCTTGACTTGTGTCTGTTTAGTTAAATAGAAAAAAAATGCAGCAGACTAGGATTGAACACAGTACCTCTTGTTTAACCAACACCACTTCCAACCATTCTTCCATCCGTTTCATTTCTGTTTTATAACCCAGATAAATATGTATAACCGTTTATTAACTGTTCCTCTTTTTCTTCCTAAAACAACACCCAGAACTATTCCTTATCTTCTTCACTTAATCAATTATCAATATCATTTTAACGTCTTGATTATTATTATAACGGTATCATCACCTTCCTAACTTCATCATCGTCATTTTAACATCGTACATAATCATTATCTTTACCGTATTATCTATCATCTAAAATCATCTCGCCATATTCATTATCTTCGACACATTATCTTCATCTATCATCATACATAATTACTATAACTGATCATCATGTTATCATCCTTAATCATCATCAATTCACAATCGTGAATCATAATCTTACTTGCATTACCAAATTATGCATACTATGCATCTTCTTCTTTGTACACCACCATCATCTTCATCATTAACACTTGTTATTAGCTTCTTCATTAACGTATAATCAGAAGTATCACGCTGAAACAGAAGCAGTCCATCGAATAAAAAGAAGAAAAAAAAATGAGGAACTCAACAGAAGCTGTAACAACAAATAATTAATGGTTATCGTCGTGATGATGATGGAGGAGAACAGAAACAGATTAGGCGTAGCAGTGATGGTTATAAATAACGAACAAGTAGCATTAGCAGGGTTCTTGTTCCTTGGGTGTGGACTTGAAAAAAACAAAGAAAAAAAATAATATTAAATAAGCAGTAGGCTGTTTAGTGACGGGAAGAGAGAAAAAAAATGGAGGTTGATGGTTATGGCGATATAGGTGGTGATAATGGTGTTGATCGAGTATGGAGTAGAAACCAGTCGGTAGTGGTAATAAACCAATAGAAGATGATGATTTGAAGTAATAAGAAGATAGTGATCGACTAGATGGCGAAGGTGATGAGTTAGTGATGATGGTTTATCATGGTTTTTGTGAGGTGAAGGTTTGGAACTTGGTGGCATTTGAATGATGCAGATGGTGATCATTGTAGTAGTTTTCTCAACCCGTAACAGGCACAGCAGATCATCAAACAAATTAGTTACAGGTTTTTGTTAGTGAACGTGTGGTTCTAATCATGGTTATGGTGAGGTGGGTTTTCGAACATAGTTAAGAGAGAGAGATAGAGGTGGACACGAGAGAAGAAGAGAGGTGTAACGTGTGATGGTTACAACAGAAAAACGCAACAGTTGGTAGTGGTTTTTGATGGCGAGGATGAAGGTGAAAGTGGTGCTCCGGTTGACTGTGAAGTGAGGAAGAAGGAGAAACACAAATTGGGGTGTGATAACATGTATCCTATGTATATGCATATAATATATATCTAGAATTGTGATAGTGGGAATCAACTGTAACAAACAACAATAATTTAAAATCTTGTGACAATTAGTTGGTTGTATACTACCGACAGTTTTTCCCCGAATGATAAATCGTGTCCATTGCTAAACAGTTAACGTTTAAAAGTGTTCCTAAAATTCCCAAATTTTTAGATTAAATATATTTAATTATTTCACTCATTAACTGTTTGAAACCTGATCAAAAAGGTTCGATAATTATTTATTTTCTGTTCCAATTTATATGTACGGAGTACTAATATTTAAACTTAAAAAGGTA
This sequence comes from Rutidosis leptorrhynchoides, assembly GCF_046630445.1. Classification (NCBI taxonomy): domain Eukaryota; kingdom Viridiplantae; phylum Streptophyta; class Magnoliopsida; order Asterales; family Asteraceae; genus Rutidosis; species Rutidosis leptorrhynchoides. Next base: position 339,525,086 of record NC_092333.1, read on the forward strand.
AAAATATTTTTAACAAATCTAACATCTTCGTAATCGATTTACAGTTCAACTTTTATTTTAGTCCTTCATGAACATGTAATATATCTATATTAAAACTAATGAAACGTCAACCGAGTGTTACTGACGTTTACTAATTAGGCTCGAAATCATTCATTTTCAATATACACATTATATATATATATATATATATATATATATATATATATATATATATATATATATATATATATATATATATATATATCAAATCTTAATTAACAAGTTTAAGTAAATAAATATATTAATTATATTCTTTTAAACAACTAAATATAATATTATATATTTACAAGTAATATTTATATATATATTTTTATATATATTATTATATATCTATATATATATTTAAATATATATATATATATATATATATATATATATATATATATATATATATATATATATATATATTTAAATATATATGTAACTATTTACAAATAGTTGTTCGTGAATCGTCGGAAATGGTCGAAGGTCAATTGAATATATGAAACAGTTCAAAAATTTTGAGATCCAACCTAACAGACTTTGCTTATTGTTTTGAAAATACAATATCGTATCGAGAGTTTGATTTAAAATTATTCAAAATTTTCCGGGTCACTACAATTTTTTCCATTCGTCTTTCGAAAGTATCTAACTTTACGGAAATGGAATCAAAGTCATGGCTAGAATCGGCTCTAGCCGCTTTAGATGATCTAACGATGTCTTTTTCTTGATGCCACCCATGTGAGTGGGAGGCTGTGTTATCAATAATTTTGTGAGCTTCAGTTGCGATTTTCTTCATAATGGAACCAACAGCTGCTATGTCGATGTCTTTTCGTGTAGTAATGTCGCATTCTTGGTAGAATATTTGTACTATTTGATAAGTGTCTAAACCATGTTGAGGACATCCTCTTAATAACTTTCCAAATCTTGTCCATGCTTCATATAAAGTTTCATTTGGCTTCTGTTTGAACGTAACAATTTCTCCTTGAAGTCTCACGGGTTTAGATGCCGGAAAGAATCTTTTAAGAAATTTCTCAACTAAGACATCCCATGTGTCAATCGCCCTTTCAGGTAATGATTCTAACCAATCTTTGGTTTCTCCCTTTAAAGTCCAGGGAATAACATGAGATAGATCTGTTCATCCTCAACTTCTCTGATTTTAAATAGAGTACAAATCCTATTAAAGGTTCGAAGATGTTCGTTTGGATCTTCTTTTAGCGTACCACTAAATTGGCATTGATTTGTTACCATGTGTAGGATTTGTCCTTTGATTTCATAATCTGGCGCATTAATGTCTGCTGAGTAATGGCATGACCATGGCCAGTGCGTGTAGCTCTCATTCGATCTTCCATACTTAGAGGTTCCTGATTTTCCATGATTGAATTTGTTGAATCTGAATCACTAGAGGATTCTGATTTAATGGTTTCTTCCTCGACAATCACTGGTTGTATGATTTGTTGTTCAGGAGGAATGATTAGTGGTTCAGGATCTCTGAATTGTCCTTGAATATCCTCCGGGTTCTCAACTGTGAGGTCGGGTTCAAAAAATGGATTATCGAAAATTTGAATTGGAGTACTTGGTCGACTAGATGATGATTCTAAAGAAAAATCAACGGTGACAATGTTGGCTAGATGTCTTGATCGAGTTACAGGTGGTGAACGTATGAAAGGTGGCGAATGTTTTGCTTGGTGCATTCACTGAATATCCTATTAGTTATAAAAATAAAAAATTATATAAGTTATCAAATTAATAGACTTTTCTGATTTTGCCCACGTTTCGAATAGTCAATAGATGCAGCAGGTAGCCAGGAGCCTTTAAATCGGAAGCCCACAATTCGCCACTAACAAATTCAACTATTACTACGAACAAGAAAATTTTGGATGTCTATCAATTTAACCGCTTAAAATAATTTTTCGTCGAAATTTTTGAAGATAAAATCTATGTCCTAAAAACTAGAGCGTCGAGAAATAAGAGGAAGAAAAAGAGTGCGTCAAAAAACGTCAAAAAATAAAAGGTCGAAAAATAATAATAAGAAAGTAAAGGTCGAAACTTAAAAGTCTAAAAACTAAATATTAAAAATTACGTCTAAAGGAATTAAAGCTTAAAAAGAATTCTATATCCAAAACGGCAATAACTTAATTAGGCACTAAAATCTATTTAAAACTAAAGCGATAAGTGACGTCGTAAAATTCTAAAGCGCCTAAATCTTAATCTAAAGAAAAAGCACTTAAGGAATTTTACGGCAAAGCCTAAAAATCTAGAAATATAAACAATATCTATGGCAAAATAATAAGTTTAAAACTAATTACGAACGATAAAAATACAAATTATAAATTAAAAGATTAAAATATACAATTTATAAAAAAATAAAAAAATGATAAAATTACTTATTTTTTTATAAAAATATTATTTTTATATTATTATTTTATAAAAGTATTAATTTTATAATTAATAAAACTAATTAAAACTTAATAATACTAATTAAAACTAAAAATAAAACTAAGATAGGCTAATTAATATTTTAATCAAACCCTAATTATAATTAATTAATAATAATTATTATTAAAACAAACCCTAATCTGTACCAGTTTAAGGATCAGACCTGTCAGTCTAGTCCATGCGGTTGCATGGGGTTAAAGAGTCAATCTCATGCGGTCGCATGAGGTCCAGGCTCAGTTCACATGCAGGTTCAAAATCGACAGGTTCAACGTGTAATTTAATATTTTTTTCTGAGTTTAAATTTTCTGATTTTAATCTTATATAAAAAAATTAAAATTTAAATAAAACTAAAAAACATACTTATTAGTTTTTATAACTTTTAATAATAGTAATAAAAATAAACTTTTTAACTTAAAAATATAGATATATATTTTTCTTTTCCTTCTATATTTTTGTATTTTAAATATTTAAAACTTATAAAAATATATTTTTACAAAAATATATTAAAACTAATTTTTTTTATTATAGCATTCTATGGCGTCCCCGGCAGCGGCGCCAAAAATATTTGATGTGTGCGAGGTGTAGTACGAAATAGATTATATTTTACTACGAAATACTATTAAATACGATACAATTTTACACAAGTTATTTATTTATTTATTGAATGGATATACCTAAACCTTGCTACAACACTTATAGGCAGTGTACCTAATCGTAGAGTAGTGTAGTTTTTAGTAAGTCTGGTTCGTTCCACAGGGAGCTAGCTGAGTTTAACGCTATATATATTTTAAACTATATTTGCACATATATATATATATATATATATATATATATATATATATATATATATATATATATATATATATATATATATATATATATATATATATATATATATATATATAAGTAGTATTATTATTATTATTATAAAATGGTGTTTTTACCGTTTAGTGACCGGTTTGTCGATTTTATGTCTTAAGTCACAATTAAAACCTAATGTAAAATATTAAATATAAATATAATTTAATTTAAAGCGTAAAGTACATGACGATAAATAAAAGTGCGATAAATAAAAGTGCAATAATTTAAAGTACAATAAATAAAATGACGATAAATAAAATGACGGTAAATAAAAGTACGATGAGATATAAATTAAAGGAATTATGCTTATTTAAACTTCCGTAATCATGATGTTTGACGTGTTGATTTTAATTTATTATCATAGTTTAATTGTCCTTTGTCCTGGATTATTCGATATGTCCATCTGTTTTTGTCCATAATAGTCCATCGGTCATAATTATAAAGTGCGAGAGTGTTCGCCAAATTAACCTTATACCCGAAGTCAAATATTCCAACTAATTGGGGATTCGAACTGTAACAAGGTCTTAATACTTTGTTTAATGAATACACCAGGTTATCGACTGCGTGTAATCCAAGGTTTTAATACTTTGTTAACAATTACACCAATTACCCTTGAATGTAATCCACCCCTGTTTTAATGAGTCCAGTGACTATTAATCCATCCCCGTGTCCGGTCAAATGAATAATTATTAGTATTTATAGATATCCCTCCCACCGTACCCAGTCAAGCGTATGTGGTTATATATAAACACGTCAAATTATAAATCTCTATATTAAATCAACGAGATATCATTTAATTAATATAAAGCCCATTAATAGCCCATAGTCCAATTTCCACAAGTGTCGGTCTTTTGTCCAAACCCCAAATATGGTCCAAAGCCCAATAACCCAGTCTTAATATTTAGTCCAACGTCACGATTACTTCGGCTTAAATAAACATAATAATAACTTAACTACGAGAAATTAATTTAAAAAGGTTGAACATAACTTACAATGAGTATTAATCGCGTAGTGTTACACGGACAGAATTTTGACTTACAAACTAAAAAACATTCGCCACTATAACCTTATTATTATTAACTTAATATTAAAATTAAAATTATAATTAAAATATAAATATATATTGAGAGAGTAAGAGATAAGATTGAATATGGTGTGTATAAAACGTCGAGCAAACTGCCTTTTTATAGCACTTGGCCATCTCCTGAGTGCCATGCGATCGCATGGTTTTTGTTCTTCCAGGCCATGCGATCGCATGGCCAGCTGGATCCAGATATTTTGTTTAGCAAAACGTGGGCTGCTGGTTTATTTTATTATATAGTATAATATATATAATTATATATAGTTATATATATATTATATTATATTCTTGTGAATCGTTGACTTGTAATTTTAGGTCCGTTTCCTCGCGCGTTGATACTCGGCTTAAGTCCCGGTTCCGGATTTTCGAACGTCCTTTTGTACGATTTAATATCTTGTACTTTGCTTTTTGCGGCTTGTACTCTTGTAATTTTGAGGCATTTCTCATCAATAAATTGAACCACTTGGATTGTACTTTGTACTTTTGTGCTTTTTGGTCGTTTGCGTCTTCAAATCGTCGAATCTGTCTTTTGTCTTCGCCTTTTGATATTTAAACGAATATCACTTGAAAATAGAACAATTGCAACTAAAAGCTTGTCTTTCTTGAAGGATAATGCTATGAAATATGTGTTCGTTTTTAGCATTATCAAATATCCCCACAGACATCTCGTCTGTATAATAATAATCTCGAAGTACTAAAACCATCCATAAACATGAATGGGGGTTGTTAGGCCCAATAGATCTATCTTTAGGATTCGCGTCAATTAGGGGTCATTTCCCTAATTCTTAGGTTACCAGACTTGAAGGGCGATATTCGATTTCGATAATCCAACCATAGAATGTAGTTGCAATTACTTGTGTCTATTTCGTAAAACATTTATAAAAGCAGCGCATGTATTCTCAGTCCCAAAAATATATATTGCAAAAGCATTTAAAAAGGGAGCAAATGAAACTCACGATATTGTATTTAGTTGTAAAAATACATATCACGTCATTGAACAAGTGTAGGTTTGGCCTCGGATTCACGAACCTATATCATTCGTATATATATTAAAACAAATAATTGTAATCGAACATTTATATATATAACTTTATTAGTTATACCATTTTTATATTAATAACATATATATAGGTTTCATATATTCATTTTGTATACATAAATATAATTTTTGTTATGTTATATGTAATATATATATATATATATATATATATATATATATATATATATATATATATATATATATATATATATATATATATATATATATATATATATATATATATCATTTGTTTGTTAAAATAGTATTTTTAATAATACTAATATAATATTAGTAATGATAAAAATAATAACGATAATACTAATATTAATAATAATGATAATAATATTAATAATTCTATTAATGATAATATTAATGTTAGTTTAATAATAAACTTATAATAATGATAATAACAGTAGTTTTAATAAAATGAAAAATTTAATAATAATGGTAATGAAAATAATAATTTTGATAATAATACATAATATTTAATAATAATAATTATTATAACAATCTTATTACTAATGATAATCTTAATAATAATACTTTTGTTAATAATAATAATAATGAGTCTAAAATGATACTAATACTAATATTAACAGTAGAAATAATAGTTTGTATTATTTTCATAATAACAATAATAATAATCCTAATCGTAATAATACTTATTTCAATATTAATAATACTAATAATAACATTAATAATACATATTGATGTTACTTAATAACAAAATGATAATAATATTAATCATAGTCTTTATGTTTACATAATAATAATGATAATACTTATATTAGTCGTTAATAAATATAATAATAATAATAATAATAATAATAATAATAATAATAATAATAATAATAATAATAATAATAATAATAATAAGAATAATAATAATAACTAATACTTAAATGACAAAATTTATAATAATAAATATATTAATAATGTTAATAATAATAATAATGGTTATATTACTTATAATCATGGTAATAATAATAATTATTATAATACTAATAATAATTAGTAATAATAACATTAATAAATAATAACAATATTAATAATAACAATATTAATAATAATAAGAATAATAACATTAATAATTAATAATAATAATAATAATAATAATAATAATAATAATAATAATAATAATAATAATAATAATAATAATAATAATGGAAATAAAAATAAGAGTGTACACCCCTAAAAGCTTTTTCTAAAAAGATTTGCCACGAACTGTGTAGACCCGGAAATTTCCGACCAAATTTAAACTTAATCTTTATATAATTCCGACTTGATAAGCAATGAATTTTAATAAATCTTGAACCTCCGAAAAGAGTTTTACACAAGCTTTTGGTCACCCTTTTATTCCGACGATTCATGAACGTCATACCTTGATTTAATTGTTTAATTGTTTAATTATTGTGTATATATATGGATTTGTATATATTTAACTTGAAAATATGATAATTAAATATCTCATTAAGTATATTAACAAAGTATTATATATATATTTTCATACTACTAATTTAAAGAGTTTTCAAACAATATATATATATATATATATATATATATATATATATATTACTATTTAAATGACGTAATTAACTTATGTTAAAATGTATTTACATATAATGTATTACGAGTGTAAATACATCCTTACAAGTATTGAATACACTTTATAATATACCAATACATATAAAGGATAGCTATACTCATATTTCCGTTCAATTTCCTCAAAGAATTCTACTAGCATTCATAGGGTATTTTTACCAGTATTATACACAGCTTCTAGAAGTATTTACTATTGATATATACCAATAGAAATCTGTAATTAGTTGTGTAATATGTCATCCATGACCTAATCAATTTAATATGTCATGCATGACTTAATACAATTTAACTTATCTTAGATATTTTCACTAAAAGCCAAAATTATAAGCTTATAAATAAGGACCATTTTAACTCATTTTTACTCCACATTTTCTTAAACTAAAAACAGACACTTGAATGCTCTCATATCATACTTTAATCTCAGAAACTTTCCTCTTCATAATCAAGGTAAAATACTTCTCAAAATCCTTGTTCAATTCCTTGTATAGTTGCTATCTTATTATACTTATAAAACTTGTAAAAACTAGAACTTGTTTTGGTGAACACCAAGCTTGTTTGAAAAACTAATCTAATCTTTCTAACTTAACTCTAATAACACTTATTTATATGCATTATGATGTTATATTAAGTTAATATAAGAACTTATAACTTGTACATATGAAGAACACCTTGAAACTTAACATATATCCTTTAATCTCCATTCGGTAAAAAGCGGGCTGTTTTGGGTTGGGAATTAAAAACCTATCTTAGACTTTGAGTTCGAGGTTAAGACTGTGGAAATATGTTAATATATTTAAATAAGAATTCCAGTATTTTTTTCATGATTTTAGACAAAGTGGAAGTATTTTATCAAAAATCATATATTGGGTGGATGCCGGGATTTTTCCAAATCTGTCCACCGACACAAAAAGAGGGTAAAGCTCTAAAAATTACTATTTCGGATGAACCTTTCGAATTGGTTTTGTAAAATTTACTTCTTAATGAATCCATATCAATTTGATTCACTTTAAACGGAGTTGTAATAAATATTTGGCGAGCAAAACAAAATCTGCTAAAATTAACGTTGTATGGACGAAATTTATATTAAAAAACTATATTAACCATATCCTTGTTAACTTTTCCTATATCCTATATATATTTGGACATGTTATCAGTAGTATAACAAAATATTATAATCTTGGTTAATTATGTGATTGTATATATGTATAATAATATTCTTGGTACGTCCTAACACAATAAGTATACAATACGTTTTGATAAATCCTAAAACAATACGTACACAATATGTCTTAGTTAATTCTAAGACAATACGTAAACAATACGTCTCTGGATTGATGCAAAGACAATACGTATACAATATGTCGTGGGGTAATTCTAAGATTATATATATATATATATATATATATATATATATATATATATATATATATATATATATATATATATATATATATATATACTGATTATTGGAGTGTTGGACTTTTCGAACAATTTTGTATTACTAACGAAGGACTACTAACATAAAATGTTAAAAATTATTATGTAAGTAATCTATGAACTTGCTTTATTTTATTCATATGTCGTATTATTATCTGAATCGTTATTATTGTTATAGGTTCGTGAATCCAAGGACGACGGTCATATTTTTAATAAGTTGAAAACTTATTATTAATATACTTTTACTACTGTGAGTATATAGTCCCATTTTTAAACTCTACAAATATTTTGGGATGAGAATACATGCATTTTATGTTTTACGCCATAGACACAAGTACTTAAAATATATTCTACGTTGAGTTGTACCACTTTGCATATCTTCCCTAATAGCTTGGTAACTAATATTTACATGTTGTAAGAACATGTATACGTGAATCCTATTGATAGATCTATCGAGTTTGACAACCCCAACCGGGCTAGTCGCTCTAGTATTGTAAATGGTTGCATAGTACTTCATTTTTACTACACTTGGTACAGTGTAGGAAGATTTCATAATAAAGGGAATATGCCACATTAATGGTTAAGTATGGTTACCGAAGCGCTCAACAACTTATAGAATACTTTTATACACTTGCGAGTGTACATATATTTATAACTATGAAATCTTGTGGTCTATATTTATATCGATGCTAAACCTATATATCTCACCAACCTCTGTGTTGACTGTTTAAGCATGTTTATTCTCAGGTCCTTAAGAAAGTCTTCCACTGTTGCATTATCTGAGCAAGTTGTGCATGGAGTCTCATGTTTTTGTTTAAATGAAGTGTTGCATTCAATAAAACATTCGTCATGTATTATATTCAACTTTTATGTCACGTGTGTAGTATTTGGAAACCGATGTATTATGGGGATTATTTCTTAAATAATCGTCCACTTGTTTAAAACATGCATTATGTATAATAATGGTGTGCTTTTTATGAAACGAATGCAATAATTTCTAAAACGTATCATATAGAGGTCAAATACCTAGCTATAGGACCAAAGAATAACGTACTATGTTTATAGTGATATGAACGGGTCGTTTCAGTTGGCATCAGAGCAGGGGTCTTAGCGAACTAGGTCTTGCATTAGTGTGTCCAACTGATAGATGTTAGGATGCATTAGTGAGTCTGGACTTCGACAGTGTCTGCATGTCAAAAGTTTTACTTATCATTTCTTGTCAGAAATTACCTGCTTATCATCTTAAGTCTAGACACGTCTTACTGCATTTATTGCATAGATAGTGTATAGACAAATTCCATATCTTAAGCATATCTATTACAGTAAATTCTGTCTAACATCTTCCCTAAAATCCTTCGTAACTTATGGGATTCTGGTATTATAAACACATATGTAAATTATGTATTGAGGAATACCAAACTAGTCCTATAATTTATTTCATTTAAAAAATCTTTTCCCTACTCTGTACGAGATGGATCCTTCAACTAGTTCAAGTTCATCGGATTCCGACAGCTATTCCGATATGGATATTCACCTGAGCTCCAAAAGCAGTGTAACCGGAATGGATCAACCGATTAGCCTTCATCTATTCTGGATTGATTGGGGATGGGTTCATAGATGACTCAGTCAATGGAGACGGGAAGAAGGCGATCGTTTCCACTCACCAAATTTCCCTCTCGGCGAAGAACCTGAAGCATTTACCGGTGAACCAGTCCGAAACACCATTTTCACCCTCATTTCCAAAGTATCTCACCAAGATTATATATTATCTAAACTTCTAGATCATATTCATCCGCTCGTTCCAACCGCCAATCATTCCGGTGTACTATAAGAAGTCAACGAGTATCGCGCTATAGTGGTGGCTTTGGAGAATATGATGCAGAACTTACAAGCATCACAAGCCCCACAAGCACCAACTGCACCACCCGTATCCACACCAATAGTACCATTACCACCATCAACAACAACATTCGCATCCCACACCTCAATGTCATACGCACCATAGATACCAAGGAGTACTAATAAAAATCAACGATGAAGTATTGATTCATAACTTCATTCGAGAAAAATCTGTACCTCGAGCATCAACGTCATACGCACCATAGATACCAAGGAGTACTAATAAAAATCAACGATGAAGTATTGATTCATAACTTCATTCGAGAAAAATTATGCGGCAATTATGTGACCTCTAAAGTCTTAGAGATTATCTATTCCAACCTTAACCATAAATCAGATGAGTGGACCGAAATGATAGAAGGAAGAGTAGAAACCCTGACAAGAACGGTGCATGGTTTACAAGCTAGACTTGTTATACAAGCACCACCGGTAGTACCATCAGCATCACCATCAGTATCACCAACACCGGCAAAACCTGTAGCACTACGAGCTCCGCCAATTCCATAATCATCAACATCATCACAAATCAACAACGCGTATATTGTATCAACGAGTTATGAAGTATTAACTCATTCCCCCTGGAAAAAATTATATGTATATTTTATATATATATGAATTTTGAGATCAAAATATATCTTTCCGTACTAAGCTATTATGTAAGAATTAAATAAGGGTAGATACTACTCGGTTAAATTCATATTATTAATATGCTATGATGTACATCCTTCGTTAATGACTTAACAATCATTAATTATAATCTCTGCTTTAACTCAATAGATTCCATTTCATAATAAACCAAGTGTATTGTTCGAGTACATTTTAGATTTCACACTTTCATTTTCGATGTACTCGAAACTTTCTAGAAAACATCATTCGTGTCTTGCGAAGTTCACAAGAATGCTACGAACACCAACATCAATCACCAAGGAAATATCAATAAAAATGAATAATGAAGTATTGATTCATAATTTCATTTACGTTGAAGAAATACTCCGCAAAAATTATGTAATCTCTAAAGTTTTAGGGTTATTCATTCTAGCTCCAGCAAAATCAAATGAGTTTAATAGTATATTAACTCATTAAATCTATATTACATCTGCAGAAAATATAAAAACATATATTTTCATAAAGACTGTGATAAAAATTCTCTTGTACAAAATATTACTTGTGAAACTTTAACGGGTAGGTAATACCCGAGAATTATACAAATTCACAATTAATATGTTATACTGTACATTCTTCAATTCTGATTCAATAATCATTAACCATACTCACTACTTTCACAACAATATACATTCTTTCATAGAAACCAGAACAACCATTCTCATTCAAAATCAATTACATATTCTGGTTTTGACAGATCAGAATCTAAGTCAAGATTAAACAGATGACATCACTCTTAGATTCCTACATCCTTCAAAATCATAATTTAAATTCAAACTATACTAGAACATCACTTTCATTCACAAAACTCATAAAGATATTCGTATCATTCAAGATTCACGACGAATTCATTATACGAATATTGACGATGACAACCTGCGTCTAAACCCTTCAAAATTCTTGAAAACACCTCAACTAAGGAACAATCGAGAGAATGAACCAATCACACGATACATAGGAAGAATATATGCATATAGATATGCATTCGGAGGACACTTGAACCTAAGCAAAGGTTTAACACGTATCCGTGTCAGATCCTTTAGCATTATTATTACCCAAAATAACTTTACAATCCCTTTTCAAAATAGAGAATTTTGTCACAGCTCCAAAAAGACAACTTCGACCTTTCATCCGGAGTAGCCTTATTATAACCTTGATATATACATTGTATTTTCGCCATCGTTACTGGGGAACCTTTTATATTCCACCTCATTAGTAGTAAGCTTACCAGCAACTTTATTGCTCTTTGACTTAAATCTCTCCGAAAGATCACTATTAAACCTTGTCATGTACCCATCTACATTGTAACAATAATTGTCATACCAAACCTCAGGAAGCATCAATAATTATTCTTGAATCTCACATCATTTCTGCATATACATATAATGTTATTTCCTGGAATTATAATTCTGAAATCCGGAATAGCACTTCAACCTACGAATCAGTACTATGAAGTTTTGAAAAAGCTGAATGAAGCAGCAGAAAATGTAGACAACCGTAACAGTCAAAAGTTGATGTTAAAGAATATTGTGTTAGCAAAGCATAGAAAAAGAGAAGGTTTGGAACTGGAAAACGGATTGAGAAAACCCTGAAGGAGGCTGTGGACAAATCACAAGGACGAAATCTACCTTCAAAGAATCCAAATGATTCGGTGTCTGCTAAAATCCTTAGCAAATACCTTGCTCCTTACTCTAAAACCCTTGCGGACAATATTCTTCATCATCCTCTTATCTTAAATATTCTAAGATATCATCATATCTTCCATTATAAATATCCTTCATATTTCTGAAGATATTTTCATAACCATTCTTATCTAAAATCATTTATTCCTTCGCGTTATCTGTATCACATCATAAAGAAAACTGTTTTAGTTTCTAAATATCTGAAACCTCTGAGTGTAAAGTATGAATGTTTTTGAAGTAATGTTGGGAACTGAAGCATGAGTTAGTATAATATAATGACACTTGATCACCGTGATTATATTACAGAAAGTCATGCTGAGTTTCTAAATGGAACGTAATGAGTCATAGACCATAACGTCATCATGTGCCATGTTACATGACTCTTACATTCAATCTAATCTCTAAACATATCAAGAACATATTCTATTGATAGTTCTATCTTTTCCTTTGGATTCTGGTAATTTCACAAGTTAAATTGTGCTATTACAATTTCTCTCTTAGAGCATTAGCTATGTTCATTCCGAATTTCATATCTATGAATTCTAGACCATTATTCGCTTGACTTGAAGTCGGGAAAAGAAGACGAAAGCATGAAACTCCAAAATATAAGGAAAAATATAAGCACGAAGACAACGCAGAAATTACAAACCGTGTATATCGATGCGTATAGCAATATAAAGACACGGGAAAACTAAGAACACTATAAACCCAAGAGCATAGTAGAAATTAACGGATTCCTCCGGTGGAAGATGAAAAATAAGAATGACAGATGTGATAGTCAAGAATATATCAAGAATTAAAACTGGATGGAGCATATTGACGAATTTTTTAGAAGTACGAAGAAAGGAAGAAAGTATAAAAGATGGGAGATGTGGAAATAAAGAAACGTAGGAGGTTGACTTATAGTAAAATATCCGACAGAGAAATCGAGACAGATTATTGCATTAAATCGAAGGGGATCCTAATTTCCTTAATCGTCGAAGAATCAAATCTTATATAGATTAAAAAGATTTTCTTTAATCCGGAGATCAACCATGATGACGTCAAAAGATAAGACGAATCCCTATTTTCTCATTTCACTCTTTTACAATAGCTTCACTCATACGTTTCGAGTAATCGAATTATTTTATCCATATTTCTCAATCATGATAAAACCCTATGAATCAACTTATATTCATCATAATAACATTGTTATTGTTAGCCATGACGACCTCGATCAAATTTCGGGACGAAATTTCTTTAACGGGTAGGTACTGTGACGACCCGGAAATTTTTGATCAAATTTAAACTTAATCTTTATATAATTTCGACTTGATAAGCAATGAATTTTAATAAATCTTGAACCTCCGAAATGATTTTTACACAAGCTTTTGGTCACCCTTTTATTCCGACGATTCACGAACGTCATAACTTGATTTAATTGTTTAATTGTTTAATTATTGTGTATATATATGGATTTATATATATTTAACTTGAAAATATGATAATTAAATATCTCATTAAGTATATTAACAAAGTATTATATATATATTTTCATATTACTAATTTAAAGAGTTTTCAAACAATATATATATTACTATTTAAACGACGTAATTAACTTATGTTAAAATGTATTTACATATAATGTATTACGAGTGTAAATGCATCCTTACAAGTATTGAATACACCTTATAATATACCAATACATATAAAGGATAGCTATACTTGTATTTTCGTACAATTTCCTCAAAGAATTCTACTCGCATTCATACGGTATTTTTACCAGTATTATACACAGCTTCTAGAAGTATTTACTATTGGTATATACCAATAGAAATCTGCAATTATTTGTGTAATATGTCATCCATGACCTAATCAATTTAGTATGTCATGCATGACTTAATACAATTTAACTTATCTTAGATATTTTCACTAAAAGCCAAAATTATAAGCTTATAAATAAGGACCATTTTAACTTATTTTTACTCCACATTTTCTTAAACTAAAAACACACACTTGAATGCTCTCATATCATACTTTAATCTCAGAAAATTTTCTCTTCATAATCAAGGTAAAATAATTCTCAAAATCCTTGTTCATTTCCTTGTATAGTTGCTATCTTATTATACTTATAAAACATGTAAAAACTAGAACTTGTTTTGGTGAACACCAAGCTTGTTTGAAAAACTAATCTAATCTTTCTAAAGTAACTCTAATAACACATATTTATATGTATTATGATGTTATATTAAGTTAATATAAGAACTTATAGCTTGTACATATGAAGAACACCTTGAAACTTAACATATATCCTTTAATCTTCATTCGGTAAAAAGCGGGCTGTTTTGGGTTGAGAATTAAAAACCTATCTTAGACTTTGAGTTCGTGGCTAAGACTTTGGAAATATGTTAATATATGTAAATAAGACTTCCAGTATTTTTTTCATGATTTTAGACAAAGTGAAATATTTTATCAAAAATCATATATTGGGTGGTTGCCGGGATTTTTCCAAATCTGTCCACCGACACAAAAAGAGGGTAAAGCTCTAAAAATTACTACTTGGGATGAACTTTTCAAATTGGTTTTGTAAAATTTACTTCTTAATGAATCCATAGCAATTTTATTCACTTTAAACGGAGTTGTAATGAATATTTGACGA
The DNA here is from genome assembly GCF_046630445.1 of Rutidosis leptorrhynchoides. Taxonomy (NCBI): domain Eukaryota; kingdom Viridiplantae; phylum Streptophyta; class Magnoliopsida; order Asterales; family Asteraceae; genus Rutidosis; species Rutidosis leptorrhynchoides. The sequence goes on from NC_092333.1 coordinate 339,540,445, forward strand.
GCAAAACAAAATCTGCTAAAATTAACGTTGTATGGACAAAATTTATATTATAAAAACTATATTAACCATATCCTTGTTAACTTTTACTATATCCTATATATATTTGGACATGTTATCAGTAGTATAAGAAAATCTTATAATCTTGATTAATTCTGTGATTGTATATATGTATAATAATATTCTTGGTACGTCCTAACACAATAAGTATATAATACGTTTTGATAAATCCTAAGACAATACGTACACAATACGTCTTAGTTAATTCTAAGACAATACGTATACAATACGTCTCTGGGTTGATGCAAAGACAATACGTATACAATACGTCGTGGGGTAATTCTAAGAATATATATATATATATATATACCGATTATTGGACTGTTGGACTTTTCGGACTATTTTGTACTACTAACATGTAATACCCAAATATTTAGGGTGCTTAGAGTTAAAATGATGTGCGTATAATGGGTGAAGCATGGTATAAATCAAAAAGGTCAGAATCTGTTCAGCACTGTAGTGCGTGCCACGCACCTTTAGGTGTGCACTCGGCGCACTGTCCCATCGACAGTTTTCTGCTTTTATTTAATTTGAGTTAAATGATGGGCATTTTGGTCTTTTCACTTGAGGCCAGATCTCAGGCCTTATTAGCTGGTTTGGATCCACTTTTGGAACACTTTTCACATCCATAAACACTCTCAAGTATCTTAGAGAGAGGGAGATTTCTAGAGAGAGATTTGGGGTTTTGGTAAAAAAAGGAGTTCGAATTGATCAAAAGCTCGGGTTTTAAAGTTATTCACCTCGTTCCTAGCTACATTTTGTTTGTTGTGGTAAGTTCTAACTCCGAATTTCATTGTTTGATTTGATATTCAAAGTTAAGGTTTAAACTTGATTTGTAGAGAAACCCATTTAAAACTCTTGAAGTGAGTTTGTTGATGCTAGTAATCGGGTTTATTGTTATTGTTGGTGGATTTTGGGTTGGTGAACAAATTGGTCTTGTTTATGACTTGTAATTGGGTTTAATCACTAGGTTTAGTGATTATGGAAGTATTGGAACCCTTTTGGTGTGTTTAAAAGACTAATTTTGGAATTGAGTTAAAGTTAGGGTTTTTGGGTGATTTTGAGATTGATAAGTGTTAAACACTTAAGTTTGGGTTCATTTGGCTTATTAGGACCATTTTCACTTATGATTAGTGATTAGTGGTTAGTTTGAACGCGTTTGGTGTTTGTAAGTGCAATTGGTCTAATTTGCACTAAGTGTCGAATTGAGATGGTTTGTAAATCCACTCTAAGTGTGTTATTGTATTTGTGATAATGGATTAGGTACTTTCCCTTGACGTGTTGCGGAATTACTCGGTTACATTCATCAAGGCGAAAAGGTGAGTGTTAATATCCTATGTGCATATGTATGTGTAGGATGAGTGCGGGTCGGGTGAAGTGATTCTCGGGTATAGAGCTCACTTCACATATAGGTGGATTTGATGGACTTGTGTATGTGTCCAATTGGCACGGTTGTGCGTTTCGGTTGACCACCTTTGGCGAGGTACACGTTTTGTGTGTACGTTATTACACGTGTTTGTGATGTGGAGTATATAACCCCAATGGCGAAGGGTTGATATTGTTGTGATGTGGATAACCCCGATGTGGTGGATTTTATAATCCCGTGACCGTGGGTTTTGAATTGTGAAAGTGGATCTCGTGTAGTTCGGATTCACGATGACGCGTGTAGTTCGGTCATCTTATCGGAAGTGAGTCTCGTGTAGTTCGGATTCACGATGGCGCGTGTAGTTCGGTCATCTTATTGACATAGTGATCTCGTGTAGTTTGGATTACTAAGGCTCGTGTAGTTAGGCCAACCTCGATGTTGTCTTGTTGAAGATAGTAATCTCGTGTGGTTTCGGATTACTAAGGCTCGTGTAGTTTGGCCAATCTTCATTGTGGTGTTTGGTATTCGGTAATGGGTTAAGGGGTTAACCTTATTCGTTTATATATTGTTATATATATATTGTTGTATTGCCGTGATGTAGCTAACCCTCCGGGTGTAGCTTCTTGGCGTTGTTCACATCGTCGTTGGTGAACTTATGTTTGTTGATGCATATTTAGCTTGTTGCTTATTGATCGTACGGTATGCTTAGATTAGCTTGCCTTTATGCAGGGATGCTCCGGTATGTGGTATTTGATTATTTGTGTGGCCTGTCCATTTTATGCAAATATATGTATGTTGTATATTTTCACTCACTAAGCGTTAGCTTACCCTCTCGTTGTTGACAATTTTATAGATTGCATGGATGCGGTGGCTCGGGTAAGCGTGGGGACTAGTAGACTTGCGTAGTTGCTTAGAAGATCTTGCTTTTGGATTGCATTAGGATTGGGTAGCATATCCCCAATCACCATGCTCGGTCTTATTTTGTGTTAAAAATCATGTGGTTGAAAACTTGTATTTTGTACGAAAGCCGTAAAATGGCCGATGTGGGCCCGGTCTCGTAAAATTCATTTTATTATTGGAACGTGTTAGTTTTAACTATTATAATATGTTGTGAAAAGCCTTTGGTCTAAATGTGTCGGGTAGTCGAAGATCTTTTCGCGTAAAACGAAAAAAGTGGACAGAAGCTGCTAGGCACCAGTGCGCGCCGCACACTTGGTGTGGCGCACCCTTCTGCCCAGTTTTAAATTTTTTTTATGTTGCGTTTTTGGTTGGTTAACGGGTTGGGATGTTACAAGTGGTATCAGAGCATGGTCTAAGGGATTTAGGTGACTTGAGATAGGTGCCTAGACTTAGACTTTCGTGTGTGCTTATTTGTTGCGGGACTTGTAGGATTACGGGTCGGAATGGGTTATAGTTAGTGCCTTGTTTGTAGGTGGACTAACGTTTATATTAGTAATGCGGATATTATTAATATATTATTGTGTTGTGGTGTAATTCTCACGTGTGTTTATATCGCGTAGAATTTTGTTTGTGTTTTTTATATCATCGAGCGAATAAGGACTTGCAAACCTTATTACGGGTGCAAATCGTGTCTAGCAAGTGATGTAATGGGGCGGTGTGGAGTGTGTGTTTTATACGTTCGTGATCTAATCGCTTTGCATTCCTTAGAATGGCGACGGGAGGTGGGATCGAGACGAACGATTTGGAGTTTAATGCTAGAGTTGCGGCTGCCGTTACAGAGCAAATGAGTGCGTTTCGAGAAAAAATGGATATGAAGTATTCCGAACTTCAAAGTAGTGGTGAAATGGAGCGTTGTCATAAGAGCTTCATGAGGACTAAACCCCCTATGTATGATGGGAAACCGGATCCTTTGGTGAGCACAACTTGGATCTCGGATGTCGAAGGGTGTTTTCATACTATTGATTGCCCTCCCGAGAAGAGGACAAGACTCGCTACTAGTTTGTTGCGAGATAGGGCGAAGGATTGGTTGGATGGTAAGATTGATCTTGTCGGTGGTGAAACGTTTATGGCTTTATCGTGGGACGAATTTAAGAAGTAATTCTTCGAGGAGTTCCGGACTTCATCCGATTTGTGGGAGTTGCGTAATGAGTTGCGAAATTTGCGACAAGGATCTATAGATTTGAATACTCTCAAGACGACCTTTATGGCGAAGGCTCGTTTTTGCCCAGAGTATTTGAGAAATGATCGTTTGTTGATGGGGGATTTCTATAGGAACTTGAATGATGACTTGAAGAGTAAAATTAGCCGGAGTCAAGCGAAATCGTTTGCGGAATTATTCGACTTGGCTAGAGGTTTCGAGTCGTATTCACGATCCAAGAAGGGTGAACCTTCAAGTGAGAGAAGGGTTGTTTCGTATGGTGCTCCAAGTAAGAGGACTAAGGGTCCGAGTGTGAGCACGAGTGGTACACGGATGGGTATATTGGATTCTAGTGCGTCTAGATGTTACAATTGTGGTATGAGGGGTCACAAGTCTTGGGAATGTTCGGTACCAAAGGGTGATGGTATGGTGTGCTTCAACTGCCAAGAAGAAGGACATCGTAAGTCGGAATGTCCCAAGTTGGCGGGGACGGGTGCAGCAAGGAGACGTTAAGGTACGTTTCATTTTAATAAATACGTCCTTTGATTATTTATTAAGTGCCGTTTGAGTTTGAGTTGTAAAATGCCTTGTGTTGTGCATATTGTTGTTATGGGTGACGTTCCTAATGGAAGTACCCTATGGTGACATTTGATTTTCGGGCGAAGGGCGTAAGACTTGGAGCAACCAAGCATTCCTTAGTATTTGGGAAATGTTTCTACCAAGCTTTGGGAATGGGCTTTGGTGTTCGGTTGTTAGAGCGTGTTCGCTCTCGTGTTGAAGTTAATGAACCATGAGGTTCGTCGGGTGGATTGAAACCCTTGAGATCGAGTGTTTTGGATCTCGATGTATGTTAGTAGTGGAGTTTACATGACGCGACATTAGGTGCTTCATACCTACTGGCGTGGTGTTCGACTCCGATAGTGTTGCGGTTGCATTGTACTTAGGGTACCAGAGAGAAACCCTTAAGTACATGAGGGACTAGGTGAAGTTGACAAACTATAGCAATTGGATGATTGCGAGAGTATAGTTTGTGTAATTTGTGGCACACTTTTCGTTTGAAGTGTTTAAGGACAGGTTAAAATCCTTCGTATGCTCAAGGTTGGAGCAAGATATGGTGATGGGGTGTGTGAACCCAATTATTGGTAAATTCTACCTTTGGTAGCATTGTACGGTTGTACGAGTTGTGGATATGGAACGTAGTTTCAAGTGGGGGAGTTACACTTCCGCACGAGGAGATCTTAGGGTGAGAATTCGGATAATGCTTATGGTAGATCCAAAATTTGTGTTGGGACCTAGTTTTGGTCGATTTGTGGTAGAGTACAATTTCAGTTAATTTGTACTTGTGGTTTTGGATGTAAAATTATTGTCGAGGTGATAATGTGGTAATCTCGTTGAGAGATAATGGACGTGTTGGACGAGCAAGGTGAAATCCCTCGGTTAAGGGATGTGTGTGTGTCGGGTTCTCTTTTAGAGAATTATTGTTTTGTACCTATGTTTGATATAGGTGGTTCTTGCTCGATTGTGTGAATGGATAGTGGTATCCGTTAGGATTCACTATGGCGTAGCAGAGCGCGATGTAACGCTACTCGTTGTTCGAGGCCAAAAGGGCGTTGATTGGTGAAGCATGACCTTCGGGGTCCGCTGACTTCATCATGGTAGTGGTGTTATATTGGTGAAGCATGACCTTCGGGGTCCGCTGACTTCATCAAGGGAGTAGTGTTACGTCGGCATGGCATAACATTATCGGGAAATGCGAGTACTGGTGGGAAATGCGAGTACCATTCCTGTGTTGAGATTGTGGATCGCGTGTGATTTCGGATTCACAAATGACTCGTGTGGTTTCGGTCACTGTATTGTGTAAGTGAGTGGCGTGTAGTTCGGATTCACAAATGACTCGTGTGGTTTCGGTCATTGTATTAAGAAGTGAGTCTCATGTAGTTCGGATTCACAAGTGACGCGTGTGGTTGCGGTCATTCTTTTGGGATAGTGACTCTCGTGTAGTTCGGATTCACTAGGGCGCGTGTAGTTCGGCCAATCCTGATTGTTGTGCAGTGGAGGTGGTGAGTCGCGTGTGGTTTCGGATTCACTAAGGCGCGTGTAGTTTTAGGCCAGCCTTCATGTTGTGTGATCTATCGGTTGTTTTATACACCGATGGTGGGGTCGTAAAGACCATGATGTTTGATCTATTGGTTGTTTTATACACCAATGGTGGGGTCGTAAGGACCATGATGCGTGATCTATCGGTTGTTTTATACATCGATGGTGGGGTCGTGAGGACCATGTTGTATGATTAGTGATGCGATAGCCGTGTTTCGCTCACGTGATGTTACGGGTGTGACGATAGTCGATTTTGTACACCTTGGGATTAGAGTTGCCATAGTCGTTGGGTACAAACGGTTTTAGCCGTTGGGTTATGATGTTACGGTAGTTGCGTATTGGTCGTGTTACGCACTACAAGGGATGTTAAGTGGTGAGTGTTATCCGTAAGGATTCCCTTCTTTTCGGTCTTCGTCGGTTTAGATGGTTGACTTTATTTTGATTTGCAGTTGTTACTAACGGTGTACTTGGTATGGTATGCTATGGGTTGATATCTCGGTTCGAGATTGGTTGAGTTTTTCCCGATGTGAGGGATTGAGCATGGTTTTAGTGCTCGGAATTGTGGATTTATAAATCGCGGGGGACGATTTCATTGTTAAAGGCGATTCATTGGGAAGAATTGTCTAGGAAAGTCGGTTTGGGACTTATGTCGAGGACAGCGGAGTGTAGGTCCGGGCGTTTAAGTGACGAGGATCACGAGGACGTGATCGATTCTAATTGGGGGAGAGTTGTAACACCCAAATATTTAGGGTGCTTAGAGTTAAAATGATGTGCGTATAATTGTGAAGCGTGGTATCAATCAAAAAGGTCAGAGTCTCTTCAGCACTGTAGTGCGCGCTGCGCACCTTTAGGTGTGCGCTCGGCGCACTGTCCCAGCGACAGTTTTCTGCTTTTATTTAATTAGAGTTAAATGATGGGCATTTTGGTCTTTTCAGTTGAGGCCGGATCTCAGGCCTTATCAGCTGGTTTGGATCCACTTTTAGATCAATTTTCACATCCATAAACACTCTCAATTATCTTAGAGAGAGAGGGAGATTTCTAGAGAGAGATTTGGGGTTTTGGTGAAAAAGGAGTTCGAATTGATCAAAAGCTCGGGTTTTAAAGTTGTTCACCTCATTCCTAGCTACGTTTTGGTTGTTGTGGTAAGTTCTAACTTCGAATTTCATTGTTTTATTTGATATTCAAAGTTAGGGTTTGAACTTGATTTGTAGAGAAACCCATTTAAAACTCTTGAAGTGAGTTTGTTGATGCTAGTAATCGGGTTTATTGTTATTGTTGGTGGATTTTGGGTTGGTGAACAAATTGGTCTTGTTTATGACTTGTAATTGGGTTTAATCACTAGGTATAGTGATTATGGAAGTATTGGAACCCTTTTGGTGTGTTTGAAAGAATAATTTTGGAATTGAGTCAAAATTAGGGTTTTTGGGTGATTTTGAGATTGATAAGTGTTAAACACTTAAGTTTGGGTTCATTTGGCTTATTAGGACCATTTTCACTTGTGATTAGTGATTAGTGGTTAGTTTGGACGCGTTTGGTGTTTGTAAGTGCAATTGGTCTAATTTGCACTAAGTGTCGAATTGAGATGGTTTGTAAATCCACTCTAAGTGTGTTATTGTATTTGTGATAATGGATTAGGTACTTTCCCTTGACGTGTTGCGGAATTACTCGATTGCATTCATCAAGGCGAAAAGGTGAGTGTTAATATCCTATGTGCATATGTATGTGTAGGATGGGTGCGGGTCGGGTGAAGTGATTCTCGGGTATAGAGCTCACTTCACATATAGGTGGATTTGATGGACTTGTGTATGGGTCCAATTGGCACGGTTGTGCGTTTTGGTTGACCACCTTTGGCGAGGTACACGTTTTGTGTGTACGTTATCACACGTGTTTGTGATGTGGAGTATATAACCCCAATGGCGAAGGGTTGATATTGTTGTGATGTGGATAACCCCGATGTGGTGGATTTTATAATCTCGTGACCGTGGGTTTTGAATTGTGATAGTGGATCTCCTGTAGTTCGGATTCACGATTACGCGTGTAGTTCGGTCATCTTATTGGAAGTGAGTCTCGTGTAGTTCGGATTCACGATGGCGCGTGTAGTTCGGTCATCTTATTGAGGTAGTGATCTCGTGTAGTTCGGATTACTAAGGCTCGTGTAGTTCGGCCAACCTTGATGTTGTCTTGTTGAAGATAGTAATCTCATGTGGTTTCGGATTACTAAGGCTCGTGTAGTTCGGCCAATCTTCATTGTGTTGTTTGGTATTCGGTAATGGGTTAAGGGGTTAACCTTATTCATTTATATATTGTTATATATATATATATATATATATATATATATATATATATATATATATATATATATATATATATATATATATATTGTTGTATTGTCGTGATGTAGCTAACCCTCCGGGTGTAGCTTCTTGGCTTTGTTCACATCGTCGTTGGTGAACTTATGTTTGTTGATGAATTTTAGCTTGTTGCTTAGTGATCGTACGGTTTGCTTAGAGTAGCTTGCCTTTATGCATGGATGCTCCGGTATGCGGTATTTGATTATTTGTGTGGCGTGTCCATTTTATGCAAATATATGTATGTAGTATATTTTCACTCACTAAGCGTTAGCTTACCCTCTCGTTGTTGACATTTTTATAGATTGCATGGATGCGGTGGCTCGGGTAAGCGTGGGGACTAGTGGACTTGCGTAGTTTCTTAGAAGATCTTGCTTTTGAATTAGATTAGGATTGGGTAGCATATCCCCAATCGCCATGCTCGGTCTTATTTTTTGTTAAAAATCATGTGGTTGAAAACTTGTATTTTGTACGAAAGCCGTAAAACGGCCGATGTGGGCCCGGTCTCGTAAAACTCATTTTATTATTGGAACGTGTTAGTTTTAACTATTATAATATGTTGTGAAAAGCCTTTGGTCTAAATGTGTCGGGAAGTCGAAGATCTTTTCGCGTAAAATGGAAAAAGTGGACAGAAGCGGCCAGGCACCAGTGCGCGCCGCGCACTTGGTGTGGTGCGCTCGGCGCACCCTTCTGCCCAGTTTTAAATTTTTTTTATGTTGCATTTTTGGTTGGTTAACGGGTTGGGCTGTTACATAAAAAAGGACTATTAACAATGGACTACTAACATAAAATGTTAAAAATTATTATATAAGTATTCTATGAACTTGCTTTATTTTATTCATATGTCGTATTATTATCTGAATCGTTATTATTGTTATAGGTTCGTAAATTCAAGGACGACGGTCATATTTTTAATACGTTGAAAACTTATTATTAATATACTTTTACTACTGTGAGTATATAGTTCCATTTTTAAACTCTACAAATATTTTGGGATGAGAATACATGCATTTTATGTTTTACGCCATAGACACAAGTACTTCAAATATATTATACGTTGAGTTGTACCACTTTGCATATCTTCCCTAATAGCTTGGTAACTAATATTTACATATTGTAAAAACATGTATACGCGAATCCTATTGATAGATCTATCGGGTTTGACAACTCTAATGGGGCTACTCGCACTAGTATCGTAAACGGTTGCATAGTACTTCGTTTTTATTACACTTGGTACAGTGTAGGGAGATTTCATAATAAAGGGAATATGCCACATTAATGGTTAAGTATGGTTACCGAAGCGCTCAACAACTTATAGAATACTTTTATACACTTGCGAGTGTATATATATTTATAACTATGAAATCTTGTGGTCTATATTTATATCGATGCTAAACCTATATATCTCACCAACCTTTGTGTTGACTGTTTAAGCATGTTTATTCTCAGGTCCTTAAGAAAGTCTTCCGTTGTTGCATTATCTGAGCAAGCTGTGCATGGAGTCTCATGTTTTTGTTTAAATGAAGTGTTGCATTCAATAAAACCTTCGTCATGTATTATATTCAACTTTTATGTCACATGTGTAGAATTTGGAAACCGATGTATTATGGGGATTATTTCTTAAATAATCGCCCACTTGTTTAAAACATGCATTATGTATAATAATGGTGTGCTTTTTATGAAACGAATGAAATAATTTCTAAAACCTATCATATAGGGGTCAAATACCTCGCTATGGGACCAATGAATAACGTACTACGTTTATAGTGATATGAACGGGTCGTTTCACGAATCGGGATCGAACCCGAGACCTCTGGCTAACACACAACATGCCCAATCATCTCGTCCATTTTGTTTTTCTGATTTATACACATCCTAAACATATTCAAACCCGTTTTGTTTCCTTTCTTCTTCTTCTTTTAATCGATTGCTCAGAGATGTTACAAAATCCAAATATCCATTCCAACTTGATTTAAGTTTTAGAATTGAAACAAAAACGAATTATAATGGTGTGTTTAATTGACAAACATGAAAATAAAGTGAATCAAATAAAAATAAGACAGCTGCAGTTGGGTTCGAAGAAAGAAAAAAAAACTCAAATTGACCAGAGTAATTATATTCATGAAATCAAAGTTTAAATTAGACTGTGAAATGGAAATAATCAGCTGTAGGCTTGCTTGAAAAAAATTACTAAATAAAAAGAAATAGCAGTAGCAGTGGCTCGATGAACACCATGAACTCCAACATTGATTTCCAAATTTAAATGATTTTAGCTAATGATTTCTACATGAATTATGTAGTAAATCATTCCTCAAACCTTCTGTGATCATCAATTAAACTTGAAACAAAAACACAAACTCGAATTTGATCAAAGAATAAATGCTGACTTTTTAACTTAAAAACTTTGACTCGAAAATTCTTGATCGATATGAGGAATTTGAATCTGAGATTTTACTGGTATTTTGAGAAGGAGATTCCTAATACAACTGCAATTATAGATTTTCATAGCTGAATTGAATTCGAGCTATTAATAATCATAGTTAAGAACAGAGGAAACGGCCTCAGTTCCTTGAGTTTTCTTTCTTGTTTTTTATTTTTATTTTTGGAATTGCAGTGATAGTTTTATAATCTGAAGTTGATTAATTACTACAGCAACAATATTCGAGGGAATTTGTTTCTTAGCTAAGATTGAGTCGACATAAAATCCCAGATTAAACAGAAAGTTAGAAAAATAAAAAGAAGGAAAACGATATGTAACAGATTCTGTTTTATTCAATTTATTTATATAAATACAATTATAATTATTAATAATTAGTAATTATGTATATTAGTTCTAAAATACAGTTAATATATTTAATAATAGAAATACTAATATTAATAATAATAGAAATTATAATAATATTAATAATATTATTATTAAGATAATTCTAATAATGATAATGATAATATTAACTTTAAAAATTATAATTATAACAATATTTGTAAAAACTTTTAATAATCTCAGTAAAAACAATAATGATATTAATATTATTAATCCTGATAGTAATGTAATAATTTAAATATGTCAAATTTTATATCTATATATATTGAATATATTACTACAACTAATACTGATATTAATACTAATTTTAACATTAGTGAAAGTAATAATATTATTATTATAACAACTATATTTTCAACTTGTAATTTAATATATCAATATTACAATTTATTAATTATATCATATTTACTAATTATATAATATATATCATATAATAACATATATTAAATATTTAATATTTATAAAATTTATATATTTTACCATATATATAATATTACTTATGTATATATAATTTATATATATATATATATATATATATATATATATATATATATATATATATATATATATATATATATATATATATATATATATATATATATATATATATATATATTTACACACAATTGTTCGTGAATCGTCGGGAGTAGTCAAAGGTTAACTGAATCATAAAAATAGTTCAAAAATTTTGTAACTCAACGTTATAGACTTTGCTTATCGTGTCGAAATCATATAAAGATTAAGTTTAAATTTGGTCGGTATTTTTCGGGTCGTCACAGTACCTACCCGTTAAAGAAATTTCGTCCCGAAATTTGATCGGGATCGTCATAGCTAACAATAAAAATGTTTTCATGACGAATATGAGTTGATAAATAGAGTTTTATTACCATAGAGTAATATGGGTAAATCGATTCGATTATACGAATAGTATGGGTGAAGCTATCACAAAAGATTGAGATAGAGATTTAACTTTTGACGTAGTCAAGGTGGATTTTCGGAATTCAAGGGATTAGGATCTTTTTAATTAAAAGTGATCATCTGTCTCGATTGCTCTGTCTGGTATTTCCACTATAATTGAACCTCTTTCGTTCTATTATTTTCAAAACTCTCTTCTTTTATACATCAATTCATATTTCCAAAACATTTGTCAAATTATCAGAGATCACTGGAAAAGATAGAATTATAAAGAAAATATGTTCTTGATTTGTTTAGAGATTTAGTAGAATGTAAGAGTCATGTAACATGGCACATGATGACGGTAGAATCTGTGAATCATCACGTTCCATTAGAAACTCAGCATGACTTATTGTAATATAATCACGTTGATCAAGTGTCATTATATTATACTAACTCATGCTTCAGTCCCCAACACTACTTCAAAAACATTCAAATTTTAAATTCGAATTTTTCAGAATTTAGAAACTAAAACAGTTTTCTTTTTGATATAATACTGATATCGCGAAGAGATAAATGATTTCAGATAAGAATAGTTATGAAAATATTCTTCAGAAATATCGAGGATATATATAATAAAAGATACGATGATATCTTAGAATTTCTAATATCGATAGATGATGATGAAGATTTATCCGTAAAAGTGTAGAGTCAGGAGCAAGGTATTCGTTAATGACTTCAGCAGTTACTGAATCATTTGGATTCTTTGAAGGCAGGTTTAGTCTTTGTGATTTTTCCACAGTCTCCTTCATGGTTTGCTCAATTCGTTTTCCAGTTCCAACTTTTCTGAGCTTTGCCCACACACTATTCTTTATCATCAAACCTTCGACTGTTAAAGTCATTTATAGTTTTTGCTGCTTCATCAGTGTTTTCAAAATTTAGAGTATTGATTAGTAGGCTGGGTGCTTTTCAGAATTTCAGAATGGAAGATCATAATTCTAAGAGATAAATGTTATATGTATACATATAACTGTTGATGTAGACATGCTGCGAGACTTCAAAATACTGATTGCTGATTCTCGGTAATTGGTATGGCAATTCTCATTACAAGCTGAGTATATGATAGGGTTTCAATGAATATAATGATTTTTTGGATGGTCAAAGATCAATGAAGTTGTTGGTAAGTTAACTGCTGATGTGGTGGGATATAAACGGTTCCCCGGTAACGATAACGAGAGGCAAACTTATATGTCAAGGTTATAATAAGGCTAATCCGAATGAATGTCGAAGTTGATTTGCTGGAGCTGTGATAAAATTGGCTATTTTGAAAAGGAATTGCAATGTTATTTTTGGTAATAACAATGCCAAAGGAGCTAGCACAGATACATGTTAAACGTTTACTCAGGTTCCGAGTGTTTTCAGGTACATAACTAAGTGCGGTTGGTTCATCCTCTCGATTGAGGTGTTTTCAAGAATCATGAAAGGTTTGAACGCAGATTGTAATCGTCAAGATGCAAATGAGGTTTAAGATGAAATCAAGTGGCAAACTTGAAGAAATATTTAGTTTCATATGTTATAATCGATATTTTAATTCATTTTAATTATCCAATGTTAGTAGTCCACAATTAGTAGTCCACAGTTTGTAATTCAATAATTCATATATAGTTTAATATATAATATTCGAATTAATTAATACATATCGTGAACCATTGTATACATGTCTCAGACTCGATCACAACTCAAGGTATATATATTATTTTAGAATCAACCTCGACCCTTTATATGCTAACTCGAGCATTACCGCGTATAGAGTGACTTACGGTTATTCCAAATAATATATATAGATGACGTCGATATGATATGTCAAAACATTGTATACGTGTCCCGATTTATCCGATGATATTTAAAGTGCGTAAAATAAATAACAGAAATTAAATAATGATAAATAAAATTGTGAGAATTAAAATTGCGACAAATAAATTGCGATAAATAAATGTAATAAGGAATTAACAGTTAGCTAGGAACAATTAGCTAGGATTTTGTTAGCGTGGATTCTTAACAAAGTTTCTCTTAGTTAATTTGTTTGTTTCTAACAAATTTGATTTTGTCCAATGTTTTGTTCATTATGCCACTTGTTGGATTCTGATAAGTCAAAATCCAAATATGAAATTTGAATGAAAATGGTTATTCTGCGATGAACGGATACGTATATCTGCGGATGTAATTAGGATAGTAATTGACTATTGAATCAGATTGGAAGAATGTATAGTGTAACTTATTAATGTGAAATCTAAATATTTCTCGGGTATTACCTACCTGTCAAAATATTCTCATCATTAACAGTTTGTACAAAGGAATTTTTAATTACAATCTTTATGAAAATATATTTACATATATATTTTCTTCAGATGTATTCTTGGATTTAATGAATCAATATGACATTAATCTCATCCGATTTATCGTTAGAACTAGAATACATAATTCTAAAAGTTTAGAAATTACATAGTCGCCATGTCAAACGAGGATTATGATCGAGATATTGATTGAGAGGTTGAGGCGTGTGATGTTGAGGCTTGGAATGCAGATGTTGTTGGTGGTACTGTTGGTGCCGGTGTTGTTGATGAAGCTGGTAAGTTTTGCACCATATTCTCCAAAATCATTACTCGTGCACGATGCTCGTTGACTTCTTCTATTACTCCGGGATGATTGGTGGTTTGAACAAGGGAATGAATAAGATTTAGAATGGTAGATATTATATAATCGTTACGAGCTATCCGGGAAATGAGAGTGAAAATGATGTTTCGAACTGGTTCGCCGGTAAGTGCTTCAGGTTCTTCTCCAAGAGGTGAATTTGGTTGGTGAAAAGTATCGCCTTATTCTCAACTCTGTTGTTTTAGTCGACTACGAACCCATCCTCAATCATCCAGAATTGATGATGGCTGATTAGTTGATCTATTCTGATTACACTGCTTTCGGAGCTCAGGTGAATATCCATATCAGAATAATTATCGGAATAACTATCGGAATAGCTATCGGTATCTGAGGGACTCGAACTGGTTAAGGGATCCATCTCGTACGATTAGGGAATTGATTTTCGATATGAAATAGATTATAGGATTTAGATTGATATTCTTAAATACATATTTTCATATGTATATATAAAAAATACCAAAATCCCATACATTACGAAGAATTCTCCGGAAGCTGTCAAGTAAAGTTTATAGTAATAGATACGCTAAGATATGAATTTGTCTATACACTATTGATGTAGTAAGTGCAGTAAGACGTGTCTAGACTTAAGAATGATAAGCAAGTGATTCCCTAAGAATGATAAGCAGGTAATTTCCGACAAGAATTGATAAGCAAAACTTTTTGACATGCAGACATGGTCGAAGTCCAGACTCACTAATGTATCCTAACGACTATCTGTTAAACACACTAATGCAAGACCTGGTTCATTGAGACCACCACTCTGATACAAACTGAAGCCAGTGGGGATGCATCCCACTCAGTGCCTTCCTAGCTAACCGCCTGGTGACTACTGAGCGTACCTCAGACATTGATTTTATAGCCCTGCCTCTCGGCGAAGTCAACCATAATCGGACCGCGAGGAGTAAGAGCCAATGCTTCGTCACAGGTAACACTATGAGAACCCCCTCTACGATTAAGCCGACGAGACAGCTTAAACCAGCTCCGATACCAACTTAAATGCCCCATTCATATCGATTATAAACGTTACATACTAATTTATTTCATTGCGATGTATTTGACCTCTATATGATACATTTTTTTTACAAACATTGCATTCGTTTTAAAAGACAAACTTTCATTACATCAAAAGTTGACAGGCATGCATACCATTTTATAATATCCAAACTAAAAATGACCTAATCAATGGGCTCTAGTTATTGAGTCAACAGCAAGCGTCGATTTATTGGCGACTTGACTGACTCTTAGAGCCTAAATTAAATTTCAGGCAGGATTTAAAACCCATGGAAATTTGATTTTACCATTTTCATGGCGTCTTAATTTTATTTTTTATTTTATTTTATTTTTTAAAAAACTTCTTCCTACTTATTGGCCGGAGGTCCACTCGGAAGCAATCTCTCTATCCGTCGAATAGAGAGAGGGATGATTTTCTCTACTTTTGAAAGTTTTTTCACTCTAGGTGAAGAAATGACTTGACTTTATTCTCAGATAGGGGAAGGATTGTCTACATCTCACCTTCTCTATACACCACTTATGTGGTATTAAGTGTTGTTGTTGTTTTGTTGTAAAAATGACCTAATCTGTCATTTACTTAGTAATAATCTTTATTGAACTCAACAATCTTGAATGCAACGTCTTTAGAAATATGCCATGAATGTCTCCAAGTAATATCTTTAAAATGAGCAAATGCATAGCGGAAGATTTCTTTCAATCCTGAGAATAAACATGCTTTCAAGTGTCAACTAAAAGGTTGGTGAGTTCATTAGTTTATTGTAATCAATCATTTCCATAATTTTAATAGACCATAAGATTTCATATTTCAATTTCTCATAAACATCATGCATGCATATAGCCATCTGCAAAAAAATCATTCATATGGATTGAACACCTGGTAACCGACATTAACCTTAAGGCATAGAATATTCCCACAGACATCTCGTCTGTATAATAATAATCTCGAAGTACTAAAGCCATCCATAAACATGAATGGGGGTTGTTAGGCCCAATAGATATATCTTTAGGATTCACGTCAATTAGGGGCCATTTCCCTAATTCTTAGGTTACCAGACTTGAAGGGCGATATTCAATTTCGATAATCCAACCATAGAATATAGTTACGATTATTTTTGTCTATTTTGTAAAACATTTATAAAAGCAGCGCATGTATGCTCAGTCCCAAAAATATATATTGTAAAAGCATTTAAAAAGGGAGGAAATGAAACTCACGATACTGTATTTCGTAGTAAAAATACATATGACGTCATTGAACAAGTGTAGGTTTGGCCTTGAATTCACGAACCTATATCATTCGTATATATATTAAAACATATAATTGTAATCGAACAATTATATATATAACTTTATTAGTTATACCATTTTTATATTAATAACATATACATAGGTTTCATATATTCATTTTGTATACAAAAATATAAATTTTGTTATGTTATCATTTGTTTGTTAAAACAGTATTTTTAATAATACTAATATAATATTAGTAATGATAAAAATAATAATGATAATACTAATATTAATAATAATGATAATAATATTAATAATTCTATTAATGATAATATTAATGTTAGTTTAATAATAAATCTTATAATAATGATAATAATAGTAGTTTTAATAAAATGAAAAATTTAATAATAATGGTAATGAAAATAATAATTTTGATAATAATAC
This sequence comes from Rutidosis leptorrhynchoides, assembly GCF_046630445.1. Lineage (NCBI taxonomy): Eukaryota > Viridiplantae > Streptophyta > Magnoliopsida > Asterales > Asteraceae > Rutidosis > Rutidosis leptorrhynchoides. The sequence continues at coordinate 339,557,520 of NC_092333.1, forward strand.
ATAATACTTAATAATAATAATTAATATAACAATCTTATTACTAATGATAATCTTAATAATAATACTTTTGTTAATAATAATAATAAGTCTAAAATGATACTAATACTAATATTAACAGTATAAATAATAGTTTGTATTATTTTCATAATAACAATAATAATAATAATCCTAATCGTAATAATACTTATATCAATATTAATAATACTAATAATAACATTAATAATACATAATGATGTTACTTAATAATAAAATGATAATAATATTAATCATATTAATAATGATAATACTTATATTACTCATTAATAAATATAATAATAATAATAATAATAATAATAATAATAATAATAATAATAATAATAATAATAATAATAATAATAATAATAATAATAATAATAATGATAACTAATACTTAAATGACAAAATTTATAATAATAAATACATTAATAATGTTAATAATAATAATAATAATGGTTATATTACTTATAATCATGGTAATAATAATAATAATTATAATACTAATAATAATTAGTAACAATAACAATAATAATAATATCAATATTAATAATAATAAGAATAATAACATTAATAATTAATAATAATAATAATAATAATAATAATAATAATAATAATAATAATAATAATAATAATAATAATAATAATAATAATAATAATAATAATAATAATAATAATAATAATAATAATAATGGAAATAAAAATAAGAGTGTATACCCCTAAAAGATTTTTCTAAAAAGATTTGCCACGAACCGGGCTCGAACCCGAGACCTCCGGCTAACACACAACATGCCCAACCATCTCGTCCGTTTTGTTTTTCTGATTTATACACATCTTATACCTATTCAAACCCGTTCTGTTTCCTTTCTTCTTCTTCTTTTAATCGATTGCTCAGAGATGTTACAAAATCCAAATATCCATTCTAACTTGATTTAAGTTTTAGAATTGAAACAAAAACGAATTATAATGGTGTGTTTAATTGACAGACATGAAAATAAAGTGAATCAAATAAAAATAAGACAGCTGCAGTTGGGTTCGAAGAAAGAAAAAAAAACTCAAATTGACCAGAGTAATTATATTCATGAAATCAAAGTTTAAATTAGACTGTGAAATGGAAATAATCAGCTGTAGGCTTGCTTGAAAAAAATTACTAAATAAAAAGAAATAGCAGTAGCTGTGGCTGTGGCTCGATGAACACCATGAACTCCAACATTGATTTCGAAATTTAAATGATTTTAGCTAATAATTTCTACATGAATTATGTAGTAAATCATTCCTCAAACCTTCTGATATCATCAATTAAACTTGAAAAATAAACACAAACTAGAATTTGATCAAAGAATAAATGTTGACTTTTTAATTTAAAAACTTTGACTCGAAAATTCTTGATGGATATGAGGAATTTGAATATAAGATTTTACAGGTAGTTTGAGAAGGAGATTCATAATACAACTGCAATTATAGATTTTGAAAACTGAATCGAATTCGAGCTATTAATAATCATAGTTAAGAACAGAGGAAACGGCCTCAGTTCCTTGAGTTTTCTCTCTTTTTTTATTTTTATTTTTGGAATTGCAGTGATAGTTTTATAATGTGAAGTTGATTAATTACTACAGCAACAATATTCGATGGAATTTGCTTCTTAGCTAAGATTGAGTCGACATAAAATCCCAGATTAAACAAAAAGTTAGAAAAATAAAAAGAAGAAAAACGATATGTAATAGATTCTATTTTATTCAATTTATTTATATATATATAATTATAATTATTAATAATTAGTAATTATATATATTAGTTCTAAAATACAGTTAATATATTTAATAATAGAAATACTAATATTAATAATAATAGAAATTATAATAATATTAATAATATTATTATTAAGATAATTCTAATAATGATAATGATAATATTAACTTTAAAAATTATAATTATAACAATATTTGTAAAAACTTTTAATAATCTCAGTAATAACCATAATGATATTAATATTATTAATCCTGATAGTAATGTAATAATTTAAATATGTCAAATTTTATATCTATATATATTGAATATATTACTACAACTAATACTGATATTAACCTTTATATACTATATTGTAGTTTCAGTTATATCTGAATGTAGTTTTAAGTTTGCGTTCACATTACAAACGATCCCTAAACTTCTCCTATATTTCTACAACGGTCCCTCAAGTTTACACTTTTAAGGGGTAAAAAGTGTAAATATATAATTTAATTAAAATATAAGAAATTAATTCCACCCGAATTTATAACGGGCCATATCTTCTCGCTGGGTGCGAGTTAAATTTTTCAGAGACCCCCGTTCAACTCGAAAAAATCTTACGAACCCAACGGGACTAACTATACGCCAAACGGACACTTCTAAAAAAACGCTAAACACAACGACAATCTGTATATTCCCGCTCGGCACGAGTTCAATTTTTTCGACGGCAGCGTCAGAATCGAAATAATTTTATAAAAAAATAATACTAACTACGTTCGAAACGGACACTTTTTAAAAAAAAAACGCTAAACACGACAGCCCGTATCTTCCTGCTCACCGCGAGTTAAATTTTTCCGCCAGCACCATTAGGCTCGAAATAATTTTATCAACAAAACGAAACTAACTACGTTCGAACCAGACGGATTTTAAAAAAACACTAAAGACGACGACACCAACTAAGCATAACATATGGCCCGTTTTCCCTTCTATAAATAAAACTGTGTTAAATATGAATACGCCGGCCGAAAGCCCCGCCGCATCGCGCGGGCCGGTCCTGACTAGTTATTACTAATTTTAACATTAGTGAAAGTAATAATAATATTACTATAGCAACTATATTTTCAACTTGTAATTTAATATATTAATATTACAATTTATTAATTATATCATATTTACTAATTATATAATATATATCATATAATAACATATATTTAATATTTAATATTTATAAATTTTATATATTTTACCATATATATAATATTACTTATGTATAAAATTCATATATATATCTATATTTACAAACAATTGTTCGTGAATCGTCGGGAGCAGTCAAAGGTTAACTGAATCATAAAAATAGTTCAAAAATTTTGTAACTCAACATTATAGACTTTGCTTATCGTGTCGAAATCATATAAAGATTAAGTTTAAATTTGGCCGGAAATTTCCGGGTCGTCACAAGTTAGTTGTTCATGTAACTGCTTTTACTTTTAGCTGTTTATTTTGAATTTTCAATTCCTTGTTTTATTTTATTACTTTGTTTATCTTTCAAAACATCTCTTTCCTAAGAGATAAGAATCTCTCCCATAAAAGACATAAAAATCTATCTTTAATTCTTTAATTCTCTTGGGACGATAACCTAAAATACTACATCTGATCGGATTTTGTTGCTCGTTAGGGTGTTAAAGTATATTAAATAAAAGGTTTCATAAATTTAAAATTTGAAGAATAAGTTAAGCACTACTGCACACACTTTCAACACATCATGCGAATGAAGGTTCATGATTCTCTCGTCGAAGCAATAATAGAAGCGCACGAGCATATGCGTGCTCGCGAAGATATTATGCGCAACAGCGACAGGGGTGAGGACTACTATGATGGGAAATCAGGAGGGTTGAAGGGCCAAAGTGATAGAAATTACCCAGTGGCGGGATCAAGTAAGTACAACAACAAAAAGTTTCGCAAGGGTGGTCAAGGAGGAAATCAAGGGAAAGAATAATTTTACAATCAAAACTTTGCCCTTATTCAAGATCTAACATAGAAACCAAAGGAAATACTGGCTACAGAACCCATTTGCAAAACATTTACCATGCCGGCAAAAATGTCAAAATATGCCAGACGAGCAGAACAAAGTTTTGTGAATTTCACAATGATTATGGTCATGATATTAACAGATGTAAAGCATTAGTGGAACGCGCAACTGGGTGCCTGAAGAGGGGAGATTTAGATCATTTGAAACCTTCAAAAAAGCAAGCATCCAACTCCCAGAGCAACTTATCTGATAAGTCGTTCCCTTGGTAGAAGAAATGTGCAGATAAAATCACGAGAAAAAGTATAAATATGGTGTACACGTAGCAGGCAGGTCAAAGGTGAAACGCAGAATAGTTGGAAAAATTGGAAATCATTCCCATATTTTTCCCTCTAGCACAAACTATTAAACCTTCCATGCTCCCATAACCATCAAAGGGCATGTACCAGATTGCTGTTACATTATAGAAAGACTGAATGTTGATACAAGAAGAAGTGTGGATGTAATGTATGAACACTACTTTATGCAACTCCCAAGCCACGTCAAATCAAAGTTGCACGCCCCCACCATGGCACTATCAGGATTCTCAGGTGAGTCAGTGTGGCCTTTGGGTTGCATAGATTTTGAATTGGAATTGGCAATTGAGGATTCTCAGGTGAGTCAGTGTGGCCTTTGGGTTGCATAGATTTTGAATTGGAATTGGCAATTGAGGATGATCACACGCTCCCTATGTCGTTAATAACAAAGATTAGTGTGGCACGATCGTATTCATGATATGATGCATTGCTTTGTAGGGTAAATGTACTATCCACTAAAACGGCATGATAAAGTTCCCGACCTAGCAAGGGATCAGTACTATAAGGTCCATAATAGAGGATGTGCTTTGCACATCCATTAAGAACAGATGTGCAGCTGCTTAATCATGGTAAACTTGAAATATCCAAACCATAGGATTTGGATCAAGGGAAGCTTATCTAATGAAACGAAGGTCAAATTGAGAGATATTTTGGAATCCAGTATCGATGTCTTTTCCTGAAGTCAGCCTGACATGATAGGGGTTTCACGTGATGTAGCAGAGCATAAGTTGCATGCGAACCCAAGCCTCACACCTTTGCGATAAAAGAAAAGACCAATGACGCCTTAACGAAATGAATGGTTGCACATGGAGGTTTACAAACTAGTTCAGGCTGTGGGGGGTGCAATGTCAAACTTGGGTGGCTAACCCGGTACTTTTCAAAAAGGCGGATGGGTTATGGCACATGTGTGTCGATTTCAAGGATTTCAATTAAGCCTGCCTAAAATATAACTACCCCTTGCTGGAGATCGACTAGAAGGTAGAATCTTTGTCAGGATTTAGATTCAAATGCTTTCTTGTCGCATACAAGGGCTATCACCAAATTCAGATGGCGATAATGGAAGACAACAAAATCGCATTTCACACTGACCAATGGATATACTGCTATACCAAGATGTCATGTGGATTAAAAAATGCAGGTGCAACTTACCAACGGGTGATCGATGCGGCCTTTAAAGCATTTATTGATGACCTAGTTATTAAAAGTAGCACCGAAACACATTTGTTAGCAGACATTCTGGAGACATTTGATTTTTTAAGAAAGATAAACATGAAGTTAAATCCTCCCAAGTGTAGGTTTGGGGAGGAGGAAGGAAAGTTCTTGGGGCATATAGTGACGCCTAGAGCAATCAAAGCGAACCCTAAGAAAGTCGATGCAATTGACAAGCTGCCTTCTCCAAAATCAAGGAAGGAAATGCAGCATTTACCAGGATATTTGGCTGCCCTGACATATTTCTTGTCAAGGGCAGCAGAAAGGTCCTTACCATTTTTCCAAACGTTGAAGATTTTGTTAAATAAATCAGATTGTAGGTAGATAGATGATGCAGAACAAGCTTTTCAGGATATGAAGGAATTGCTAAAAGAGCTTGCTACTTTAACAGCACTCGTGGCAGGAGAGACTTTGATATTTTATCTTGCGCCGTCGAAAGAAGTAATAAGTTCAATTCTTGTCGCATATAGGGAGCAGGTATATCTCACTAACACGCACATTTGTTATACTTTGTGATTTATATTACACGTGTATCTCAACTATCGAATTGCTGGTACAGATACATGTTTATATTGTTCGAGAAATAATGAGCGGAAGTGAAGTTAAGTACTGCTCGGAGGTTGCACAGATACTTTCAGGCGCATCCTATATTGTGGTATTAACTGATCAATCTATAAAATTGGTAATCGCAAAACGCGCACATCCATCTATTTAAAACAATACAGTAAGTCGCATTTGTGCGCACAACGCTAACATGCACATTTGGTGCAACAGGTCCTGTATTAACTAACGGTATCGGTATGACTGGCCAAATGGGCCATCGACTTGGGAGAGTATGAGATAAACTTTTCGGCACGAACATCCATCAAAGAATAGATATTAGTAGATTACCTGGTGGAAAGTTCGGTAGAAGTGGAGGTATACTTGGAAAGCAAAACAATTTCACCACCTAATTTCCCGCCTTGGGAACTGTATATTTAAGGCGCATGTGCTCCCGAAGGCACAGGTACTGGTTTGGTCCTGATTAGTCCAGAAGGGGATGAGTACACCTATGCGCGAAAGTTCGGATTTGCAATCATGAACAATGAGTCAGAATACGAAATGTTGTTGTAAGTGTTGAGTCCCCAAAATAATTAAGGATTTAATTATGACAAAACTGTAATTTATTTGCACTAAAATGTTATGTGCAGTCAGCACAAGTTTGTTTATGTATAGACAGCAGATATTGCTGTGTCGAGTGTTTAATTTGCTGCTCAGTCTACCAGCACAAGGTAGACAATGTTCTTCAATCAGCACAGGATGTGTACTCAGCAATTCAAGAATATCAAGTGGCTCAGCAATGAAGAACCAGCACAGCTGGAATGCAACTTACTACACAAGACAGCTATGCTCTATTATAAGCATAATAGTTTTCCTGAGTGGTCTACATCAATGGTACTATTCAATAGAAGTCAAAGACAAAGTTGAACAGAAAAGGACACGCGTCGGCGGCTGACAAGTGACCTTACAAGACCACGTGGGAATGCAGAAGTTTAACGCATGTGCAGACATGGGTTATACTTTGTCAACACCTAGGGAATACAACACTCTATTTGTTTAATCAAATAGTGGTGCCAAACCGAATTGGGGTGTTCCTACAAATAGCTACCAAAGAGGAAAGAGGAGAGCATGCTCTCTGATGTAGTTGTCCCCACAAGTACAGACATCCTATGTACCAGTGGACAATAGAACCATTACACGGTTAATAGGACTACTATAAATTGTTGTATCCACTATTGTAACAACTAGTGGTGTGGGTTTATTTTTCTAGAGTCAAAAGCGTGTAATAGCTTTTAGTTTACCTCTTAGCTATAATCTAGGTAATCTGTATCAACCAACTATCATTCCGCCAAGGATAGTTGTAATTCTTTGTGATTCAATCAATAAAGAATAATTGTTGAAAATTACCTGTGACTCTATTTAATCTTCATGTTTGAATACTATTCGTGTTTAACTGTTAAGTAAATTAAAAAAAAATTGTATTCACCCCCCTCTACAATACTCTTGTTGTTATTAAAGGACCAACAACTGGTATCAGAGCATCAGTCTTGATAATTAATATCTTGGATCTGAATTCTCTCATGGCTGCATATTAAAATGCAGCTTACCTTGAAAATGGCTCATCCAATAGACCACCCAGATTTGATGAAGATGAGTATGAAACTTGGAAGCAAAGATTCATGCTTCAACTTGAGTCTATTGACCCACTCATGCCTGGTATTGCCACAGATGGTCTATTTGTTCCCACTAAAACTATTGGTAGTGCTCCAGCTACAGCTGACACTCCTGTTGTTCCTGGCAGAGAGGTTATTCTCACCCCTTCTAGAAGGAATGCTGAGGATAAACGTCGTGTTGGACTTGACCCTAAAATCAGAACCCTGTTAGCTATAACTTTGCCTAACCCACTGTTCAAACTGATTAAGGGAAAAGAAAATTTCAAGCTTATGTTGGACTATCTAGATGTTACCTATGAGGGTATGGGAGAAGTAAGGCAGAACAGAATGATTGCTTTAAAAAGAGAATATGAAATGTTTTTTGCCTACAAGAATGAAACCCTTAAGCAAACCTTCATTAGGTTTAACTCCTTGATTGCTGACCTAATCACTTTGAATGTCACCTATACTGAATTTGAACAAGTAAACAAATTCATAGACTCACTGCCTACTAAATGGAAATCTGTTACTGACCTATTAAGAACCACTCAGACCCTAAAGAACTTTAACATGTCTTCTCTCTACAGTTCACTTTGGAACCATGAGAAGGCAGAGGCTAAATTTGAACTTAACTTGAAGGAAAACTTTAAGTCTGCCCCCACCACTTTAAAATCTTCTAAAACAGATGATACTGCTCTTATTGCTGCTGCTAAAAAGAAAGCTCAAAAGGCTTTACTGGTTGAAAAGTTGTTGGCAGAAGAAGAGACAGCTGAGAGTGATGTGGATAGTGGTACTACGTCTGAAGAAAGCAGTGATGATGAAAGTGATGCAGAAGGGTTTGCAGAAGGTATGGCTTTGCTGGCTAGGTAGTTCAAAAGGTTCAATCGTAATAGAACCAGCAAGTCATACAAAGGGAGTAAGAAACCGAGTGCTAGGTATAGCAGCAAGTCAGTCAAGGGTCCTAAATCTGAGTGTTATAATTGTGGGAAGGTTAGACATTTTTCTGCTGAATGCATGTCTAGGAAACCTTCAACTTCACATGCTAACTCTTTCTCAAAAGCTGACAAGTACAAGAACAAGTACAAAGTTATGAAAGCTCAGATGAAGGAAAGTGCTAAGACTGATAAGAAGGGTAAAAAGCCAGAAAAGGTTCTAATTGCTGAGCATCATGATTGGGATGAAACCAGCTCATCGTCTTCCTCTGATAGTGATACTGATGATGATGGTGCTGGTTATGCTCCAGATAAAAAGCTGTGTTTAATGGCCAAGGAGGTCAAGGAGTCTGATGAGGATGATAGTGGTAGTAAGTTTTTGGTTGATATGAGGGAAGCTGATCAGAAAAGAGATTCACCTCAATGGAAAACTGAATTGATGTATAAGGTTGATAATTTTCGAACTTATACTGATGATGAAAAAGTTAAAATGTTTGACTACCTAAGAGTTGACTTATGCAGAGGCAGCAAACGTGAAGAAGTTTGGAAAACTGACAACAAATCTTTAAATGAGAAACTTAAAAGCAAAAATGATGAAATTAAAATCTTGAAAGATGATATTTTCAAACTTGAAAAACAAAACTTTGCTTTAAGGTCTCTTCACGTTGAGGCAGCAGAAGTCAAGAACCAGCTGGATAATCTTAAAAAGGTTGTCGCTTCGTGGTGTACATCTGCTCAACGCACAGCAAAGTGTGTTAACCAGCAGGTGCCTGCCCAAGTTGAAGCTTTCTTTACTGGTGACTATGCTGCTGCTGCTGCTATTGCAGAAGTTACTTTCATGGACCCAATTCTTGAAACTGATCCTGAAGCTGTCTTGCCAAATACTTTTTCCAAGATAGTTAAGGGTAAAAAGGTCTTGATAAATAAGTTTGTTAGACCTGCTGTGTCCCCACCACCTGCTATGAAAGAGATTTTGGAGGATGAAGTTAGAGCAATAGAAGCCTCAATTGATGAGACTACTGACCCCTCAAGCATCTACTACATGACTCCAAAAGAAAGACGTATTAAAAGGGAAATCACTGAAAATAATCTAAGAAAAATTAAACCAACTGATTCCCCTTCGTGTTCGAGTTCCAATTGTGCTGAGCCAGCTGATGACAAACTTACTGGTCAACCAGTAGCTGTAGACAAGCCAGTCAAACGTAATACTGGCAAGTCCAAGGCAGCCGAAAAAACTTCCTCTAGCTCATCAGCATCAGTAGATAAGCCAGTAACTTCCCACGCTGGCTCGTCAAATGATAAAGGTAAAGTAATAGGTCATGACTATGGTACTGGTTCCAAGAAGAAAGCTGCCCTTAAGGGAAAAGCAAAAGTGGACTCGAATGATGAGCTGTCTATCACTGAGATTATGAAAGTCAAGCTTGACCAGCTAATTGAGGCAGTAACCAAAAATCAACCCGATCTTACTGCACCCCTTTACTCAGTGTATGACCAGTCACTGATACCAAATATGAGAAAATGCTACAAATATGGCAGCAAATTTCACTTAGCCAACCGGTGTCCTTTTACCCTAACCCCATCTTCTGCTGCTTCTTCAAGCAAACCAGCAGACAGGAAGAGATCATCAAAGATGACCCTTCCAGAACCCATCCTTGGATGGGTTCCCAAAAAGAACTAATCTCTTAGCTACTGTGCAGGGCATTCAAAACAAGCAAATCTGGTATCTCGATAGGGGTTGTTCGAGACATATGACCGGATGTAAGTCCCTGTTGATGGACTATCAAGAAAAGGATGGTCCAGTTGTTTCGTATGGAGATAATTCGTTGGGTTACACAAAGGGTTTTTGTACTTTGACTAATGGGAATGTCACGTTCTCAAATGTTGCATATGTCGTTGAGCTCAAACATAATTTACTCAGCATAAGCCAACTGACAAGTAAGAATAAGATAGTCCAATTCAGAAGGAAAATTGGCGCTATTTTTGATAAGACAGGGAAGCCGCTGCTGACTGCAAAACGTCATGAAAACATGTTTCAAATTGACATGAACACAGCAGTCACAACAACTGATACTTGTTTCTATTCAAAGGCAGCAGAAAACCTGAAGTGGTTATGGCACAAGTGACTCTCACATCTCAACTTCAAATATATTCACAAATTATCCAGTAGAAGTTTGGTGTCTGGGCTACGCACCATGTCTTATGTAAAGGATAGATTGTGTCATGGCTGTGAAAAGGGAAAACATCACCATGCCTCATTCAAATCAAAGCAAATCTCATCTGTTGAGAAACCATTTCATTTACTTCATATGGATCTTTTTGGTCCTGTTAATTTGGCCAGCTGTAGTGGGAAGAAGTATACACTGGTTATTGTTGATGAATATTCCAGATACACCTGGGTATTCTTTTTGAAGCAAAAGAGTAAAGCTGCTGATGAAATTATCAATTTTATCAAAAGAATGGAGCTTTTGAATGGGAAACTGGTGAAACAGCTAAGAAGTGATCATGGTACAGAATTCAGAAATGCTACATTAGAAGAATTTTGTGTTGACAAAGGTATTTCACAGAACTTTTCTTCTGTGAGAACACCTCAATAAAATGGTTTTGTAGAAAGAAGAAACAGAACTCTCATTGAAGCAGCAAGATCTATGTTAGCTGAGTCTGGGCTGAAAAATTCATATTGGGCAGAAGCTGTGAACACTGCATGTTTTACCCAGAATAGATCTTTAAAAGTGAAAAGACATCGGAAAACTGCTTATGAATTTCTCAAAGTAAGAAGACCCTCAATTTCATTTCTTCATGTATTTGGCACTCCCTGTTTCATTCTAAACAATAGGGATCAGCTAGGCAAGTTTGATGCTAAGGCTGATGAAGGTATATTCTTGGGATATTCCAACATGTCAAAGGCATATAGGGTTTTCAATAAAAGAAGGGGCTGTTTTGAAGAATCAATTAATGTTACATTTAATGAGACTTCCCCAGCTTCATTTCTTAGTCAAGAAGATGAAGAGTTATTGTTTGAAGAGCCTACTCAGCAAGCTCTTGATGATGAAGAAGAACCAGCTGCAAATCCCTCACCAATCCATGTTGCTGGGTTCTCTGATGATGAGATGGAACACTCTGTTCCATTTGTGTCTAAACCAAGTAGACCTACTGGCTCTACTGAAGTCCTACAACTTGAGCATAGGTCTACTGGTTCTGAAGGATCACGAGCCGGTACTAGTTTCATTAATAATGAACAGCTGTCTCCAACTGCTGCTCATACCTTTGAACCAGCTGGTGATCAAGATGATGTGTGTTCCAGGACAAGCTCACATGTTTATAACACTAGATGGACAAAAGAGCATCCAATGGAGCAAGTTATTGGTAATCTGGCTAGTGGTGTTAAAACAAGAAGGCATGCAACCAGCAATTTTTGTATGCATGTAAATTTTGTGTCTACCATTGAACCTACATGTCCTGATGAAGCAATCAAAGATCCAAGCTGGGCAAGAGCTATGCAAGAAGAGATCTCCCAGTTTGATATGAATAAGGTTTGGACATTGTTACCTAAACCTGATGATGAAACTAAGAAGATCATTGGTACCAAGTGGGTTTTCAAAAACAAGATGGATGAAGATGGGATTATGATCAGAAACAAAGCTAGGCTGGTAGCTCAAGGGTTCAAACAGGAAGAAGGATTGGATTATGGAGAGACATATGCTCCAATGGCTAGGATGGAAGCTATCAGATTGTTCTTGGCATATGCTGCTAAGATGAACTTTAGAGTATTCCAGATGGATGTTAAATCTGCATTTCTAAATGGAAAGCTGCAAGAAGAAGTTTATGTCAAACAGCCTCCTGGTTTTGTAAGCAGTAAATTTCTAAACCATGTCTACAAGCTAGACAAAGCTCTTTATGGCCTCAAACAGGCTCCAAGAGCATGGTATGAGACACTTCATGTGTATCTCACTGGTATAGGTTTTAAAGTTGAAACAATTGATACCACTCTGTTCTCAAAAGAGACAGATGGTGATCTCTTGCTGGTACAGATATATGTGGATGATATTATTTATGGATCTAAAAATGAGAAACATTGTCAAGATTTTTCAAAACTTATGTCAAATACATATGAAATGAGCTTACAAAGAGATTTTCAATACTTTTTGGGATTGCAAATTAAACAACTTGATGATGGAATTTTTATAAGTCAGGATAAATATATCAAAGATATGTTAAAGAAATTTGGTCTGACCTGTTTAAAAGATAAAGGGACCCCAATGGTAGCATCTATTAAAATAGATGCTGATCCCAATGGTGAACCAGTCAATGTCACTAAATATAGAGGTATGATTGGATCCCTAACTTATTTCACAGCCAACAGACCAGATATTATGTTTGCCACATGTCTCTGTGCCAGATATCAAGCTGATCCTAAAGAGTCACACTTGCTAGTAGTAAAAAGGATATTTAGGTATCTGAAAGCTACTGCTAAACGTGGTCTTTGGTATCCCAAAGACCAGGATTTTGAGCTAACTGGGTATTCAGATGCTGACTTTGCAGGGTGTAAAATAGACAGGAAAAGTACTACTGGTGGTTGCCAGTTACTAGGTGGTAGGCTAGTCAGCTGGACGACCAAAAAGCAAAATACTGTGTCCACATCTACTGCTGAGGCAGAATACGTTTCTGCTGGTACTTGTACTGCTCAAGAACTATGGATGCAAAGCTAGCTGAAAGACTATGATGTTCATGTTACAAAGACTCCAATCTACTGTGACAAAACAAGTGCAATTGCTATCACCAATAATCCTGTGATGCATTCAAGAACAAAGCACATTGAAGTTCGATATCATTTCATAAGGGATCACGTTCAAAAAGGAGATGTGGAGCTACATTTTATTTCAACAGACCATCAGTTAGCAGATCTATTCACAAAGCCCTTGGATGAGAAATGTTTTAACAATCTCATCTCTGAGGTGGGTATGCTTGAACTTTAAATAAAAGACAATTTTTGTTGGTGTGCTGGCTCTACAACATGTAGGGCAAACCAGTAAGTCACATTTGTTAACTTACTGCCTACATGTAAAACACTCAGTACATCAACGTCTTTTATACTTTGGTTACTCAAAATTTTTTTTAAATGAAATAATAAATAGCTCACCAAATTAAATGATTCCTTAAATTTGAAACTCATTTACTCCCAATGATTTAAATTAAATTCATGACATATTAAATGTAACAAAGTATTTTGTATTTAATACAAAACTTATTTTGTGGTCTTTAAATCAATTTTTGATTTAAACCTGCTGCATTTAATGCTGAATGGGAGGTATGAGTGTTCAAGCCGTATATAAGTCATGTCAACAGTCTGTGTCCCCTCGAAAGTGTGCCAGTCTGTCACATCTACCCACGCGCCTGCAGATGGTAGTTGCCATTTTCTCTCTCCTTCACTTTTTCATCCAATCACAACGGTTAAAAGAGTATTTTATCTTCTATAATAACCTTCGGTTATTCATTATTCAAAATCACATACTCTTTTCTCTCAAGATTTTCAAATCTTCCAACTTTCACAACTTCATATTTTCATCTTTACATTTCATCAATGGCAGACCAACCTTAATCACCACATGTTGAACACCAGCCAGAGGAACAACAGCAGCAACAACAACTGGCACAACAACCTAATCAGCAACAACAACCGGCATCTGAGGAACAGGCTGTTCAAGGACCACTGTTCAATCTTCATCCAGCGCTGGTTAGGGCTAATAATGCACTTGATCACATGACTATTCGGCTATCAAGAGGAATGCTGCTCATTCACTCTCCATTCCCAAATCAAAAGTCAATATGGGTTATGAAATGCTAATTGATTACATCCGACAATCCCCTCTGGCTAGGGCTATCACCGGTGTACCTTCACACCTTTATGCTACCTTCTTAACAAGATTTTGGTATACTGCTATCACTGCCACCACTCCTCAGAATGTTCCATGTATCCGTGGCATGGTAACTGAAACCCTAACTTGCTCCATCACCGCTGAAGCCATCCGCCGTGTCCTTCAATTACCAGATGGACCGTTTGTCGATTCACCAACTAGCGATGTATTCAGAAGGGAGGTGCTATAAATCATTGGGTTTACTCAACCAATTGCTCATACACCTTTGAGGAAGCATATGCCACCTCTTTGGTACTACTTCTTTGGGCTGCTGACCCAGTGCATCATCTAGAAATCTGGAAGTTTTGACCAGTGCTCAGATTTTGAGCTTAAAGTTGGTCATGGTTTGTTGTTCAACAGGAACATTGATTATGCCAGGGAAATTTATTTGAGGCTAAGGGAGATGGTGCAAGCACCTAAAAGAACACATTTAATCCCCTTTCCAAAGTTCTTAAGCCGGGTTTTTGAAAGTGAGATGGGTGAAGCTTACCAGCAGATTGCTGATCAATCATATGACCTGCCTCTAAAATAAGGGGGTATGCCAAAAGATGCACATGCTGCTCCATATACTGATTTGACACCAGGCATGCTCGAGTATCTTGCTGCTCGGGGTGGAGCTAACCAATCGACTGCCTCTGGTTCTGCACCAGCTGAGGGGGAGGGTCCTCAGCGTAAGCCAGTTACGCGTAGGAAGTAGCCAGCTACCTCAACTAGAACAGCCACCGTCTCACATACTGGTAAAGTAGTAGTTGTATTAGAATCTAGTGCTCTCTGATAATAAAGAACAGCCTTAGTCTTATATACTGACTACCCAATTCTAGTATTGGAATCCGTTGCTAATCTATTTCTTGGTAACAGGAAAATCCAAACGTGCAAAGGCTGGCTCCAAGCAAACCACAGGGGAGATTGCACCATTCTCAACTGCTACTCCTTCAAAGGATGTGGCTATGGAACCTGATGCATTTCTAGACCATACAGCAGAAAATTCTAACTTAATTGAAAACACTTTAACTGCTGACTTGAAAAATGAAAGTGGAGTTAAAAGTATAACCTTGGCTCCCAAGCTGACTGGTTTTAAAACTAGTGTTAAGAAGAGTAGCAACCCATACTCTTCTAGCCAGACACTTCCACATTTTTTAAAATTGAACTTAATGATATATCCTCTACTGACAGTACAACCAGCAGAGCACATGACTGACCCCCAAATCAAACTTGAGTTGGGTCCTCATCGTGTTGAACCAGCTCAGGATACTGCATAGCCAGTATGTTACTTGGATCATGATAAGAGTCTCACTCCTACCTCATTACCAGCCAGAACTCTTACACTATCTGGCTCAAAATGTGTTGCCAATGAGTCAGCAGAGTCACAGCTGCACTTACAGACACATAACTCTGTCTCAATCAAAGGGCTAACTAAACCACCAGTCTATCCCCAGAGACCAACAACAGATGCAATTGTTAAGTCAAATTTATTTGGTTCTACAGTTGTTAACATAAAATGTTCTTTTGTTTCAGTTCTTAGCAGGGTAGATAAAAAGGCAGAGGGGGATCAAGAAAAGGATGTTAATGTTTCTACTGATGAGCTCTCTGCTTCTGCTACTGGTTTTGGTGCTACTGATTTGCCTACTGGTGGTGCTGACACTAGTACTGTTGTCTCTACTGCTGCTGGCTCTACTGGAGACAATGTGGTTGCTGGTTCCACTGATCTTCCTGTTAATGAGGAGGTAGCTACTACTGATATATCTGCTACTCCTCTTACTGTCTCTGGTATTGCTGCTTCAACCACTGATTCTTAAGTAGTTGATGAGATGAAAATGGAACCTCCTTCGGTACTTGAAAAGGTTATTGATAACATTGTTAAGGAGGTTCTTGATATTGATGATGGTGCCACTACCACTGTTACTACAACTGCTGTTACTACTGAAGTGGTTACTAGTGGTGGCTTGCATGCTGATGATGATTCATGGCCTTCGTTTCTTCAAGATGTTGGCTATGTTTCCAAAGAGCCAAAGGTGGATACTGCAGATGCTGCTTCTTCACCTACTGCACAGTCACCTACTGCTGCTACTGGTTCTGCGGAACCCATTATGGATGTTGGTACCTCTGCTACTGCCACTACTGATTCATCTCAGGCTACTGCTTCTGCTGAGCAGCAGCCATATGTGTGCCAGGTACCAGATCCTGATGAAGTTGGACCTAACTTCATTTATAGGGGAGCATCCATCACTCCCAGAGTTGCCTTGCTGGTGGATCAGCTGACTATTGATCCATAAAGTGCTCTGATGTTAGCCAGTAAACTACCTAGGGAAGAGCTGACTGAAATGTTGTCTCAGCTTGATCGACCAGAAAGAGAAGAGGTATATGAGAGGCTGGCTACTTTGGAACAGATCAATGAGCAGCCATACTATCATTATTTTGGTATGGCTCCAGCGGCTTCTCCATGGCCTGGTATATGGAGGCCTCTCAAGTTCATCAGAGATCCCATTACTGGTAAGTTTATCATGCAACAACTTCCTGATTCGCCAGTACCTTCTGATTCGTCAGCTTCTTCCTCATCATCTTCTTCATCTGATGGTGATGCTGATAAAGGTACTGGTAAGGAAGAGCCAGTCATTCATGATAATGTGACTGGCTCCAAAGATAAACCAGTGGATCTCACTGATGATGCTGATAATGATGTTGAGAAGGATACCAGTGGTTCTAAACCTTCGGGTGAAGGAAAAAATGGTGGTGATCATGGTGACGAGTAAGATTCTGACCTTCCACCTCCACTACCCCACGGAGGTACTCTTGTGTTGGCTGCTAGTGATCGCCCCTCAACCAGCTATACTAAGTTTAATTCTGATGAGGTGGCTGCCATCTCCACTTTGGCTGTCTATAAGACATTAGCTTAAGTCAAACTGGATCTACAGAACACCATTCGATCTGCTATTGTAGATAGAGTGTCCGAAGCAGTATGCACAGCTGGGGAGGTTACCACTTCTTCTATTGAGAACAAGCTCAAACAAGTGTGTGCCTTTGCAGATCTAGCTGTGGAAGCCATTGTCAAACAACATAAAGAGGAGGAGGATTTAAAGAAGCAAATCATCTCTCACAATGAGTATACTGAGGACATTGCCCGTCTTCAAGCTGATTTGGATGCTGCTAATCGCAGAATTCTTTTCCTTGATGAAGAAAACAGGGTGTTAGAAGAGAGATTGGATTCGCAAGAACGGCAAATGGCTACTACGATTCCTACCTCAACTTATGTTCAAATGGTGGAGGTAATACAACGCATGGCTGATCTTCAAGCTGGTGTTAGGGCTGATGTCCAAAACATGGCCATGGGTGTTGCTCGATATGAAGTTCGTACTTCCAACCTCTGCCTAAGACAATATGGCGTAGATCCTGGTGCCCATCTTTCTCCTGCTGATGCTGATTGGAACAATTTTGCTTTCTCTGTTCCTCAGTCAGATAGTGACCTTGATGCACAGGTCTCCCCTGCTCACCCTTCTGCCCCTGCTGATGACAAAAAGGGGGAGAAGAAGTCTAAGAAAAAGTCTAAAAAGAAAAAACAATCTGAGGGGAAGCATGAGCATGAAAAGACTCCTAAACAGTAAAGGAGAGATGGTGATGATGGTGGTGATGGTACTGGCACTAAGCCCAGCAACGCTCATACTGAAGCTGGTGTACAGAAAGCTGGTGAATCTCAACCCAGTGTGTCTGCCACATTAGTGGATGATATTGGTTCTGGCAGTAAGCCCAATGATGTTTCTGAATTGGCTGTTGCTGAATCTTTTGCTGTCTCTCAAACCATTGAACGTAAATTGAAAAGAAAAATGGATAGACATCAGAAGAGACAGCAGGAATTAGATGCTGCTTTCAATGCTAAGTTTGAGGCCTATGCTGCTCTAAAAAGACTCAAAATGGAGCCTAGGCGAACCCTCACTCCTGATAAGCGTGAAATTGATGATGATCTGATCAGCATTGAAGAATATAAAAGGGATACACTAAAAAGAAATCCTAAGTTCATGATCAAGTATGATAAAAAGAAAGCCAGGCTGTATGCTGAGCAAGCAGATAGAATAAAGAAGATGACTCCTGAAGAGATGAAAGATTACTTAGCTTCTACTAGGTCAAGAGGAGTTAGAGCTGATGTATTTATGAAATGGCTGGATGCAATGTTAGAAACTAGCTCATCTTCTCGACCAGTATCATCTACTCAGCCAGCTACACAACAACAGCCAGCAGATGTTGATATTCAGGGGGAGCATCTTGCTATTGTTCCCTATCTGCCACCACAAGAACCAGTATCAACACAAGAACCATCAGCTGAACCCATGCCAATTGACAAACAAAGGGTGAAATCTGCTCCTAGGGACAACCAGCCCCTAAGGAAAGGAACCCTATTTGAGGCAGCTGATGAAGATACTGAGGCAGTTGTGCCAACTGATACTAATCAGTCAGCTGGTACTGAAGACACAGCAAGGAGTGCTATGAATGAAGACCCAGCCAGTAGTGTGCTGCTGGGTGAAACAAGTGTTAAAGACCCAGCAAAGGTGGATGTGCTGGGTGATGATCAAGATGATGACACGGTTAATCCTGCTGACTTTACAGTCTGGGGTAGTGGAGTTCACTTATTTGTTCAATCACCTATCTCTCTCCGGACCCTTACTTATTTTAACAGAACACAGGATAATCATGTTAATCAGTTTCTAGTGAGCTCATCTGGCATAGGTGAATCAATCATGTATCATCCATCTTCCTCAAAATGTCATGGTAAACACAGAACTTGGGAAGATGATTCAGTTGCCCGTGGTGAGCCATACTTATTTAAAATGAATCCAGATGAAAGAGATGCTTACAGGCTGGAGATCACTGTACCAGAATTTCTGGAGCAAAGGCAAGATGCTATTAATGAAAGGATACGCCAAGTTAGATTGCTGCATGATCCTCTTGATCAATCACTCTACATCACTGCCTTGACTTATGGCATTGAAATTGGTATATACTTAAACAACAGTGGTCAAAGGCTCTCTACTAATGAGGAGAAAGCTCAATTTCAAGAGGTTCGCCAGCTGGGTATGGATCTAAGGGAGTATCGTGCTGCCCTTAGAACTGAAGAGGGTAGAAAGATAATTGAAATAGCAAAGTCCCTGAAAATTACTGCTGATGATTATTTGTTGGGCTTACAAGCTGAAATTCAAAGAAGGGAGGTTGCTGATGCTGAACTCGCTGAGAGGGTAAGGCTTCAGGAGATAGAAGACAAATTGGCTGCTGATAGAAAGCTAGAGCCTGAGTCCCTCAAATTAGCTAAAGCCATTGTCAAGGAACAGGATATGGCCCTTGATGAACTAGAAGCTACTGAGAAAGCACCTGCTGTTGCGCCTATGGAAACTGCCCGAACCATAGAACTATCTGATTATTATTATAGGAGCAAGTATGGTGATGTGATGAACAGAAGATCAAATGCCAGCAAGATCATCAAGGTGCACAGAGGCTCAAAAAGAGCTTTCAATATCAGCAGGGAGAATAATGTTCAAGAAAGGATAAATTATGATGAGTTGCGATCTTTAGGATTCAGTGAATGGATGGAGATATTGGAGTATTTCATTGGTAAAGCTGAAAGTGGTATTAAAAAGTCAATGAAGCCAGAACTCCAAGATCTCTTCAACAAAGCTACAAAATTTGGGAATGCACGAGTAGTAAACGTAGAAGAGGTACTTTCTCAAAAAACTAAAGGGAAGAAATCTACTGGTGAAGGCCCACAAAGAAGAGATCGCATCATTCTACTGCCTCATATTTCTGTATTTGATCCTACTGATATACCTATCCTGTTTCCTGAAGCCTGGAGAATCAAACAAGAGGAGCTATCTGAAGAGGAATTAGATAAAGATAAAGATAGATAGCCCTCTAGTGCTTAAATTGTATCTTTTGTTTATTTCAGTTTTCATTATGATGTTCTTGTAATTACTGTATATACTTTGTTGTAATGAAAGTGAAATGAGTTTATCTTCAAAAATCATATCAAATTATAAGATATGGTTAACTCAGCAAAAGGTCCCAAAAACAAACTTAAAAGGGACAAATTTACTGCCTATTTTTTATTAGATCCCTTGGTGCTAGCTTTAGTATTTTCTCTATATGTCATAGGTTTTGTCATCATCAAATAGGGGGAGATTGTTGAGTCCCCAAAATAATTAAGGATTTAATTATGACAAAACTGTAATTTATTTGCACTAAAATGTTATGTGAAGTTAGCACAAGTTTGTTTATGTATAGACAGTAGATATTGCTGTGTCAAGTGTTTAGTTTACTGCTCAGTCTACCAGCACAAGGTAGACAGTGTTCTTCAATCAGCACAGGATGTGTACTCAGCAATTCAAGAATATCAAGTGGCTCAGCAATGAAGAACCAGCACAGCTGGAATGCAGCTTACTACACAAGACAGCTATGCTCCATTATAAGCATAGTAGTTTTCCTGAGTGGTCTACATCAATGGTACTATTCAACAAAATTCAAAGACAAAGTTGAACAGAAAAGGACACGCGTCGGCAGCTGACAAGTGACCTTACAAGACCACGTGGGAATGCAGAAGTTTAACGCATGTGCAGACATGGGTTATACTTTGTCAACACCTAGGGAACACAACATTCTATTTATTTAATCAAATAGTGGTGCCAAACCGAATTGGGGTGTTCCTGCAAATAGCTACCAAAGAGGAAAGAGGAGAGCATGCTCTCTGATGTAGTTGTCCCCACAAGTACAGACATCCTATGTACCAGTGGACAATAGAACCATTACACGGTTAATAGGACTACTATAAATTGTTGTATCCACTGTTGTAACAACTAGTGGTGTGGGTTTATTTTTCTAGAGTCAAAAACATGTAATAGCTTTTAGTTTACCTCTTAGATATAATCTAGGTAATCTGTATCAACTAACTATCATTCCGCCAAGGATAGTTGTAATTCTTTGTGATTCAATCAATAAAGAATAATCGTTGAAAATTACCTGTGACTCTATTTAATCTTCATGTTTGAATACTATTCGTGTTTAACTGTTAAGTAAATTAAAAGAAATTGTATTCACCCACCCCCTACAATAATCCTGTTGTTATTAGGGACCAACAGTAAGGAATTCACATTGCTAAACAAATGAAAGTGAAATACCTCAGTGTTTATGTTGATTCCCATTTAGTCATTAACTAGGTTAACGGATTGATTGAGGCACATGACGCCTCGATGCAGATGAATCCGGTACATTCTAGGTAACGCAGGTGTCGTGAGCTCAGAATAATAAGGCTGACACCCTACTTAAGCTAGTTTCCTTAGCATTTGGACATTTACACAAAAATATGTGGGTGCAAACATTGAAAGAAAAGTCAATATATGTAAAGCATGAGGTTACCCCAATCGAAGAAGCGGTCCCTAATTGAATGAATCTAATTATAATGTTCTTAACAAAATGTTCGCTCTAAGAGGACGAAAAAGAGGCACACAAAATACAGATGAAAGCACAATGTATGCCTTGGTTGATGGATCATTGTACAGAAAGTCATTCTTTGGACCCAGCTTGAAGTGTATTAGGCTGGCGCAGGCTAAGGAATTATTAAGAGAGGTTCATGAAGGGTCCTGAGCGTTACTTTCTGGATTCAAAACAATAACATCAAAGGTGGTGCACCCAAGATATTATTGTCTAACAATGTACAGTGACGCTGTAGAAAATGTAAGAACATGTCGATCCTGCCAACAGCACGCGCCTGTCGGTAGGGCACTGCAGCATCCCATGATACTAGTATTAGCACCCTGGCAGTTCTGTAAGTGGGCAATTGATATTGTGGGACTATTAACTGCTTATTCATGTATGTGCATCACTGAATGCATACAAATAAACTTCATTATACACGAATGCTTGCTTATAGAATTACTGTTTGTGCAGGCAATCTCATATTCTCGGTGGTAGCAATTGTTTACTTCACCAAAGGGTTAAGGCAAATCCACTAGTTGTCATCACTAGTCGACGCATTCAGAACTTTTTCTGGTCAAATATCGTCTCAGATATGGTATTCTGAACGAAATTGTTAGTGACAATGGAACTCAATTTGAAGGTGAGCCCTTCCGCAGCTGGTGTCAAACAGGGATATCGTTAGAGGGATAAAATCGAGACTAGGCTTGTGCATTGGGGAGTGGGTTGATGAACTACTGAGCATGCTCTGGGCACACAGAACCACCCTAAAGAAAAGCACTAGTGAAACTCCATACAGTTTGGTGTATGGTTAAGAAGCTGTTATTCCCGCAAAAATAATAGTTTCAACTCCGCGCATCACTTCATTTGATGAAATAAATAACGATGAAGATTTATGACTGATTCTCAACTTACTGGAAGAGCGCAGAGAGGTTGCAACAATACGCGAAGCAATCAATAATCAAAAAATTTTAAGTACTATGATAAGGGGGTTAAATCTTTGTCATTTAAGGTTGGAGATTATGTTTGGCACATTAATGAAGCAAGTCGCAGAGAATACATGAAAATTGGGTCCTAACTGGGAAGGTCCATATAAAGTGATTAGCACAAGCTCCACTAGTCTTATGGCTTGGCTGAAATAGCAGGAGAACCGGTGCCTCACACTTGGCATGCGACTAATTTCAGATGGCGTTACATTTAAATTGTTAGAGATTGATCACCGCGCACTATTATCACTTACTGTTTCTTATTAATGTTGCATTGATTTTGCAAGACAATTTATGTTTTTTATGGTTGCAATAATTTATCATTTGGTTATAATAGTTTGATTTTATATGTATTTATTTGCTAATAAAGTCAGTTTTAAATAGAATTGTTTGGTTATGATTCAACCCACTACACATGCTCCTGCTTCTTAAGGGATGATCTCTAGCTCTCACGTGGCACAGGCCTGTTTGGTTACAAGGCCAGATTTTAGGGTTGGTAATAGATATCGATTTGTCTAGTCTAACACATTCTTGCAGACTAGAAGACTGCAAGTCTTGACTATATACGCCAAGCATTGGGATTGCTTGCCCACAGATCTCAGGTTTTTGTTCACTTGAAAGACTCTAAGTATTATAGTGGATAAGTTATAAAAGGGCACGTTATGTGCACAAAAGTGTGTTGCAAGTTAACTTTTTAGATTTGGAGTATAAACAAGTACGCAATGGCTTGTGTAACTAAAATTACAAAAACATTAAGTTTTTAAACTTAATTTAGTCAAGTACAAGCAATAACATTATGAAACACATTGGTTGGTGTCTTGCTTACACAAAAATTGCATGACATGGAATACATAGGAGTAAACATTTAATTAACGAAAATGCAGAGGTACAAAAGAAGGATTGCATACTGCACAAAACTAAGTGGCATGCAGGCCATTACAGAAAGATAAAAATTAAATTAAAGACATAAATATAAAAAATGGTGGCTCATAAGTGACAGTGCCCTACATTAATGGTTGCCATTCTTTTAACCCTCGCCCGCAGTGATCAGGCAAATTGCACCATGTCAACAGAAAATAAAGGGGATCTTATTAACGCCCTAACCTAATGGTAATAGTCCTTTGAAACCTTGGGCGCATCGATCAAGTGGACTACCCCTTGAATACAGAAAGATAAAGAAGGCCTATCTAGGTTCTATACAAATAAGGTGGGGGCACACCCTTAACGACAAAGGCGCCTCACAAGGCATGCAGATAACAGGTGCACCCCCCCCCCCCCCCCAAAAAAGCTAGTGAGCACGTAAGGCCATGAGAGTTTAATAAACTATACTCTTGGTGCCCGTATGAACCCCCATATCAAAACAAACGTAGCCCACATGTGCCCAACAAACTGGCACGCGACCACCATCTACCACCTAAAGCTTGAGTTTAATGAGATCCCGCATAGATATCGCAGGATCTTCGCTTGCATCTACCAGCGACTGAATTTATATGTTCTCAAGTACTGCACTTACTTCCTTTGCTTTTGAATAAGCATCTTATTCGAGTTGATCAAGGATAACAGAAGGATGAGGAAATGGAATATCAATGGTTTCAGTAATTAAGGCCTAAAAATTGACCCATGCAAGATCGCGAGTTACCTTCAGAGCTTTTCTGTAACACCCAAATATTTATGGTACATAGAGTTAAAATGATGTACGTAGGGTGGGTGAAGCGTGGTATAAATTTAAAATCAGACAGTCTGTGCAGACCCTTGTGTGCGCCGCGCAGGGTTAAGGGTGCGCGCCACGCACCATGCCTGCGACAGATTTCTGTCTTTTTCCAATTTGAATTAAATGAGGGGCTTTTTGGTCATTTGACTTGAGGCCGGATCTGAGGCCATATCAGCTGGATTGGATGTAGTTTTGGATCACTTTCACATCCACAAACACTCCCATCTTATCTTAGAGAGAGAGAGAGATTGAGTTCTAGAGAGAGGAAGCTTGAATGGATGATGAAGATGGTGATTTTTGCCTAAATTGAAAGCGAGTTTTCGTTCTCCTTGGTGTTTCTTGTTACTAGCTCGATTTTGGAGTTGAGGTAAACCCTAGATTCGATTTAATTACTTTGATTTTGATTTGGGGTTAGGGTTTGAGCTAGTTAGGGTTATAAACCCCATTTCTTGTGAAATTTGGGGGTTATGGGTATTGTTAGTGTAATTAAACCCAATTATTGTGGGTTTAGGGTTAGATGGCAAATTTGGAAGCATTTGTCATTGGTTTGGGTGTTAATCACTAGATTGTAAGTGTGTTGGTGATTTAGATGTTCATAAGAACATGTTAGTTGGTTAAAATGGGTGTTAACCTTGATTTGGAGTCAAACTAAGATATGAGGTCAATATTTGATGAATCAAGTATATAAATGTTTGATTTAGGTGTTAATTGGTGTTTTGAAAATATAATCACTAGTCGTTAGTGATTTTGGGCATTTTCGGAACTTATGTCAAAATGGGTGAAATGAATTGGGTCAAATTTGGTAATGACACTAAGTTTGAATTAATTGGATGATAAGCACTTTTGTTAAGTGTTTAACGGCGGTTGATATGATTACTACCTAAGTAGTAATTTAGTGTTAAGACCTAGGTTGGTTTAAATGGCGTCAAGTATAATTTAGGTTAAATTGTACTTGTTGAATGGGTCGGAATTAAAATCCGTAGTGGTAATTGGTGAAGTCCACTTTAGGTGTCTAAATGGGCGGATTGTGGAAGTAGGTATAAACCCTCGGTTAAGGGTGTTGAAGTCGAATTCTCTTGTAGAGAATGTATGTTGATTGTGTGTATATCTATATGCGTATTATAGGTAAAAGCTTGCTCGGTTGCGTTTGGAGGCAGTTTACATATATGATTTGTGCGGGCATCTCGAGGTGAGTGAAATGATTATACATGTGTGTATATAATGTATCTATTTGTAGGGCGGGGAAGGGGCCGGGGTATATGTTGTTTATACCACCAAGAGTTAGTGATATATTTCGTTGTACACTAACGATGGATATTTCGTTGTCCAAATTGCCCAAGAGTTAGTGATATATTTCGTTGTACACTAACGATTGCTTGAACGGATATTTCGTTGTCCGTGTCACCTCGGGGTTAGTGATATATTTCGTTGTACACTAACGGTTGTTATGAACACCGATGGGAAATTCGAAGTACCATTCCCTTGTGTGTTGGTTAACCTTAATTATGTGTTGTAATGTAGCATAATATATTATTCGAGTTATATATGCTATTGTTGTGCTAGCTTGTGGTCTTGAAGATTGTAGCGTTATACTTTGCGATGGTATGCTATATAAATTGCTAGCGTGTATGAGGTATTTGTGTAAGTGTTTGCAAGTAGGTATATTATATATGTATATGTATAATTATTGCATTCACTAAGCGTTAGCTTACCCGTCTCGTTGTTTACCTTTTTCAGGTATTTTGTTATGAGGCTAGCTAGTTGTTAGACTAGTTGTGTAGGAGCGTTTGGGCTCGATGGGGTAGCTTTTGGATATGCGGACGCGGATTGGGGATTTGGTAGTCCCCGGGATTATGCTCTTGGTATCGGGTTGGGTTATAGAGTCCTAACTCGTCTAAGTGTAAATTGGGATTGAAACTTGTATTTTGTACGAAAGTCGTAAAATGGCCGACGTGGGCCTGGTGTCGTAAAACTCATTTTATTATTGGAACGCGTTAGTCTTGTTTATTATAATGTGTTGTGAAAGGCGTTTCATCTAAAAGTGTCGGGAAGTGGGAGATCTTTAATCAAAATTTGGAAAATCCGGACAGAGGCTGTCAGGCCTTGTGCATGCCGCGCACCTAAAGGGTTGCGCGCCGCGCACCTAAAGGGTTGCGCGCCGCGCACCTAAAGGGTTGCGCGCCGCACACCCTTCTGAAATAAAAAAAAATCTTTTGCTGCGTATTCCATTGGATAACGGGTTGAGTCGTTACAAGTGGTATCAGAGCATAGTCTAAGGGAATTAGGTGACCTTGGAATAGGTGCCTAGTCTTAGACTTATTGGCGGTTATGTATTATTTGCGGGACTTATAGGAATACGGGTCGGATTGAGATTTGTTAGTGCCTTAGAGTAGGTAACTAACTAGGACTTGTGTTTGTCCAAAGTGTGATTATATGGGGCCTTATTTCACGTGTAAATTAGTGCCTTAGATAGCTAGTGCCTAATGTAAGCAGGCGAACTTAGACATTGTTTTAGTGATAGTCACCTAAGATGTAGGTTGACTTGTGGCTGCGATGTACTTGTGTACAATTATTATTATATTGTATATAGGTGTATATATATAGCTACCTTTTGTGCGGTATCCTAGGGATGAATCTATTGGAGAGATTCGTATGTTTGACGGTTTTGAGTGGTCAAGTTCACGATAAGGACTTTGGTCATTCGGGTACTAGGAGTTATCGCGTGTTATTTGTGTGAATGTTGCGTCAGTCCGGGTAAAGTACTTTGCGTGGCCATGTGGAAATGGTAAGGTACGCATTTGTAATAATGACCGATCACCATTATTACGAAAGTGTATCTTGACACTAAGCATGACATGACAAGTACCGAACGGAGGAAACGTGGCATGGTTGGGGTAGAACGGGATGAATTAGGAATCTTTTATTGGTTCCTAGGATATAGTAGTCACGAGTGATGTGCTTGTTGTCACAACAGATTCTTTGTGAGTCGGGAAGTGTACGATGGATCCGGTTAGTTAAGTGAGTGAGCCAACTCACGAGTTCGGCGCATATTTAGTCACCCTACGTAGTGGGTGCATTTTGAGATCGTCATTGGTTGTAGTAACCCATCGTAACTAGGATGACCAATTAGTGTGTATGTGTGTACGACAAGGACTTGAATCCCGTAATGGGATGTAGCAAGTCTAATGATTGTAGAACGGGGTTACACTCGGTAGAGTGTGTGGTTAGAGAATCGTGTTAGGATTCAAATTGTGAGTTGCCTTGGAATTGGCGAATCGAGTAGTCTTAGGATCATTAAACTCATGGGAGTGGGACCCATACGACGGTAATTGCATTAGTGTGTTAGCGTGTTGTGGATTATAGAGTAACATTCCTAACGGAATATCCCTTGTAGTGGTGGATGTGTCGATGTACGAAAGGGTGTAAGACTTGGTGTTTTCAAGCATCTCTTTAGTGTTAGATGAAAGGTTTCGCGAGGCTATATCATTTGGCCTTGTGGAAATTGCGGATAGCGTGTGATCGCTAGGAACTTTCGATAAGACAATAAACCGTAAGGTTGTCGGGTAGGTATGACTTCGGGTCATTATTATAGAGAGATGGGTGACATCGGATGTATGGAACCTAAAGATTTAGATTCTAAAATTCGGTTGATGGTGGTGGGAGTTTGCATGACACTGCGTCAGGTGCCTATTTATACCTACTAGTGTAATGTTCAACTCCGGTAGTGGTGTGATCACTTTGTGCTTAGGGTGACCGTGAAATACCCTTGGAAGCATCGGAGATTATAATAGTGATCGACGGGTGATAGTAATTCGACGGTTGTGAAAGTCGAAGTTTAAGAGCATTGTGATAAATACTTCTTATGAAGTGACGGATGAGCGAATCTTGTTGCTCTTAAGTGATGGATGGGTATAGATGACCGGTGAGCCGGTGATGTACTTAATCTTCGGTTAGGCCCAAGATTATGATGAATTGTTGATATTGCGGCCGACGCAATTATTGTGTCGGATTGGTCACTCTTCACCATGAGAGTGAGCCATTGTTGATAAAGGTTCATTGAGTGGAAGGTCGAGTGATCTCGACTGAGCTGCACGACTGATTAAGCGGGGTGGCATATGCCTAGTCGAGAGGCGTATGTGAGACCTTAGTGGAGTTCGCTATGCGAACGATTAAGGACTGTTAATAGTAATTATGGTATGAAGGTGCGATGTTATCGCGTGTACGTCACTTCAAGCGAATGTGTATGTCGGCTCTGAGAGCCCGTAGTGAATTCGTGGTGATTTGGAGTGGATGACCAGTGATGAGAATGGTCACGTGTTTCGTGGAATGCTAATTCCCCAGGATGTTATCATCTTGGCGGTGAGAATGTGGAGCCACATTTCTAAGTGGGGGAGTTTTTACTGCCGCCCAAGGAAGCTCCGGTGGTGTTATAAATAGCGAAGTGTCGGAGTGTACTGTGCTAAGCCTCAATAGGTGTTCAAAGTTCCTAACGAGGAAGAGTGACGGGTTTTTGATGTCGACTCGAGATCCTGCATTATGATTGTGAGTTATTATTTGGGAATGTTATGCGTGAAGATTGTGATGATGGGATCGAAGGAAGTGTAAGACTTCCTATGTAAGGTGGTCGTATAGTACCAATGTGCGGTACGAGACCAAAGGTGAAGTTTGAGATCCCGGAGTGAGAGAATGAAGAGGTCGTTGCGGGTGCTCCCGTATTGAAAAATCTGGGTTGGTGTGAAACTCGGGTAGTACTGTTGAGGGAGTATGAGTTTGATATCATGGTGAATGCTGTATTTTCCCTATCGGGAAATGTGATATTAGAAATTTTCAGTGGATTATTCCACTTTATGGACGATTGTGAGGCAAGAGTGTCGGTATTGATTATCTCACGTAGAGACACGCGGATGTTGTTTGGTTGCACGAGTGTGTACCCTAGTGAAGTGACCCGTAGGTCGCATCAAAATGTCAGGACCATCCCTAACGGACGGTCTAGGTAAGAAGGTTCACCCGGATTTGGTGACTATTTTGTGAGTCGTCTGGCTAATTGTGGAAATTTTTTTGTTGATGTTTCGTCTAACTCGCGGTGTACTATTGTCATCCTGGATTAATCCAGTGACATATAGTCGTGTGTGGATTGATCGGTGGGAAGGTGGTACCCCTGAAGTGATTATTTTGGGATTCCCGAAAATTCTTCGTTGGAGGAATGATCCGGTGTGGAGCCGGAGGAAGCTAGGTTCTTGGTCCAGATAATATTCATAAATGATCGGTTGAGTAGTACGTTTATGAACCGATGGAGTACTGAGTTTTAAGGAAGCGTGAATCCTTCTCGATAGGGATTAATGCAAGACATGGTTCATGACGTAGTGGATTTAGTAGATTGCGTTAGGTGATATCGTTATGAATGTAGCTTGTTGCAAGTTGTAGCGAGAACTTGAAGTGATATGTGGTGCTTTTCGTATTTCTTAAATGGGAATTCTGGACGTTGAGTGTGTGAGATATCGCTTATTGCGGTAGTGCACGCTAGTGATTATTAGTGTGTGGTGAGATCTTAGAATTTACGAAAGATGTTATGGATGTCGGGCTTGGTTGTATTTCGTAGGATCGTGAGGCGTGACGATGGTTGTCGGTGAATTGTTCTACTTTGGGTTGATTGTGAAATGTATTGTACGAGTTGGGTACTCGGTGTAGGCGCAAACGGTTGTTTTGACTCGAGGGTTGATTACCCGATATTGATGTAAAATGTGATGCGTTAGTGTACGAGGCGAGGATTCGGATGCGTGATTACTACATGTGTGCCCCCGCGTTGGAAGCGGGAAGGTTCAAGGGGGAGTGCTTAACTTCTAGTATTTGGTGCGGATCACGAGGACGTGATCGATTCTAAGTGGGGGAGAGTTGTAACACCCAAATATTTATGGTACATAGAGTTAAAATGATGTATGTAGGGTGGGTGAAGCGTGGTATAAATTTAAAAGCAGACAGTCTGTGCAGACCCTTGTGCGCGCCGCGCAGGGTTAAGGGTGCGCGCCGCGAACCATGCCTGCGACAGATTTCTGTCTTTTTCCAATTTGAATTAAATGAGGGGCTTTTTGGTCATTTCACTTGAGGCCAGATCTGAGGCCATATCAGCTGGATTGGATGTAGTTTTGGATCACTTTCACATCCACAAACACTCCCATCTTATCTTAGAGAGAGAGATTGAGTTCTAGAGAGAGGAAGCTTGAATGGATGATGAAGATGGTGATTTTTGCCCAAATTGAAAGCGAGTTTTCGTTCTCCTTGGTGTTTCTTGTTACTAGCTCGATTTTGGAGTTGAGGTAAACCCTAGATTCGATTTAATTACTTTGATTTTGATTTGGGGTTAGGGTTTGAGCTAGTTAGGGTTATAAACCCCATTTCTTGTGAAATTTGGGGGTTATGGGTATTGTTAGTGTAATTAAACTCAATTATTGTGGGTTTAGGGTTAGATGGCAAATTTGGAAGCATTTGTCATTGGTTTGGGTGTTAATCACTAGATTGTAAGTGTGTTGGTGATTTAGATGTTCATAAGAACATGTTAGTTGGTTAAAATGGGTGTTAACCTTGATTTGGAGTCAAACTAAGATATGAGGTCAATATTTGATGAATCAAGTATATAAATGTTTGATTTAGGTGTTAATTGGTGTTTTGAAAATATAATCACTAGTTGTTAGTGATTTTGGGCGTTTTCGGGACTTATGTCAAAATGGGTGAAATGAATTGGGTCAAATTTGGTAATGACACTAAGTTTGGATTAATTGGATGATAAGCACTTTTGTTAAGTGTTTAACGGCGGTTGATATGATTACTACCTAAGTAGTAATTTAGTGTTAAGACCTGGGTTGGTTTAAATGGCGTCAAGTATAATTTAGGTTAAATTGTACTTGTTGAATGGGTCGGAATTACCATCCGTAGTGGTAATTGGTGAAGTCCACTTTAGGTGTCTAAATGGGCGGATTGTGGAAGTAGGTATAAACCCTCGGTTAAGGGTGTTGAAGTCGAATTCTCTTGTAGAGAATGTATGTTGATTGTGTGTATATCTATATGCGTATTATAGGTAAAAGCTTGCTCGGTTGCGTTTGGAGGCGGTTTACATATATGATTTGTGCGGGCATCTCGAGGTGAGTGGAATGATTATACATGTGTGTATATAATGTATCTATTTGTAGGGCGGGGAAGGGGCCGGGGTATATGTTGTTTATACCACCAAGAGTTAGTGATATATTCCGTTGTACACTAACGATGGATATTTCGTTGTCCAAATTGCCCAAGAGTTAGTGATATATTTCATTGTACACTAATGATTGCTTGAACGGATATTTCGTTGTCCGTGTCACCTCAGGGTTAGTGATATATTTCGTTGTACACTAACGGTTGTTATGAACACCGATGGGAAATTCGAAGTACCATTCCCTTGTGTGTTGGTTAACCTTAATTACGTGTTGTAATGTAGCCTAATATATTATTCGAGTTATATATGCTATTGTTGTGCTAGCTTGTGGTCTTGAAGATTGTAGCGTTATACTTTGCGATGGTATGCTATATAAATTGCTAGCGTGTATGAGGTATTTGTGTAAGTGTTTGCAAGTAGGTATATTATATATGTATATGTATAATTATTGCATTCACTAAGCGTTAGCTTACCCCTCTCGTTGTTTACCTTTTTCAGGTATTTTGTTATGAGGCTAGCTAGTTGTTAGACTAGTTGCGTAGGAGCGTTTGGGCTCGATGGGGTAGCTTTTGGATATGCGGACGCGGATTGGGGATTTGGTAGTCCCCGGGATTATGCTCTTGGTATCGGGTTGGGTTATAGAGTCCTAACTCGTCTAAGTGTAAATTGGGATTGAAACTTGTATTTTGTACGAAAGTCGTAAAATGGCCGACGTGGGCCCGGTGTCGTAAAACTCGTTTTATTATTGAAACCCGTTAGTCTTGTTTATTATAATATGTTGTGAAAGGCGTTTCGTCTAAAAGTGTCAGGAAGTGGGAGATCTTTAATCAAAATTTGGAAAATCCGGACAGAGGCTGTCAGGCCTTGTGCGCGCCGCGCACCTAAAGGGTTGCGCGCCGCGCACCCTTCTGAAATAAAAAAAAAAATCTTTTGCTGCGTATTCGATTGTATAACGGGTTGAGTCGTTACATTTTCCATACAGCTCGCTAACGATAGATGTGTCAAGAACATTGCTTGCGATATTGGGAAGTTCGACTTTTAGGTCATTGAAGTTTCTTCTAAATATATCACGGTTAGCAGCTACTTATTTAAACTGAATAGAGAGTTCCTGATTGCTGAAAGCAAGTTGGTCAATATGGGAGTTTGCGGAAGCCAGTTCCTTCCCGAGTACCAGATTTTCTTCCTCAAAATCAACTATTTTTAGAGAGCACATCATTCTTTTCCATGTTTGCAACCTCTACACTAGACTCTGATGTCTTCAATTCCTCATTAGCTACCTTAAGCTCACCTTCCAAAGTCTGCACCCTTTGCTTAAGCTCGTCATTCAACTTGCACAATTGTTGCTCGGAACGGTGAAGTTTGGAATGGTATGTGCGCTCACTATTTAACCTGTAACAATCACGCACCCATATCATTAACGAAAGTTGGGTATCAAAACAAAACTTTTAGTCTGCCTTCATCTTTTCCAATTCCTTCCTCAGTTGGGATTGAATGAACCCTTGCATATAGTTGTTCTGCTCAAAAGCAACACGTTTGGATATATTCAAGAATGATTCTAACTTATCTATCCTGATATATGTTTAAGGGTTGTTATTCAGCCTAAGACCAGAGGAAGTGGCTAGTGACGGCTCAATAGTAGATGCATGCGCTATAGTAACAGCAGGCATGTGCACAATGAACAATATAAATCCCATGCTTAATCCCGTAGTTGGCACAATATTTACTTTTACGAAATTTGGAGCTGTAAGGTAGAATTTTTAAGCTTTTATCATTATTGTACATGGTGTTTAACACTTGTATTACAATTTTGGGTACTATTGATCATTGGTAACTTTCAGCTTTATATTTTTGATTATTACAATTGTTAATTGTTTATCTTTGTTTTTACTTGCTTCTTTTACAATCATGTCTAGCTAAATTATTTAGTATTTATTTAGATGATTGAACTCTGGTGATTGATTACTTATCTTTTGATTTTATATTTTTGTTAAACTTTTTAGATTATACCTTATTGAACAATCAGTGTTATTTATGCTTATTGATTAGTTTTTATCGCAGCGATTGTTGATTCTTTGACCACAGTTGGATTAGTTGACTATCATTACTAGACTATTGTGGCAACATACTTTAGTAACCGTTGAATTATATAAGGGACACCAAAGTATAACTAGATGATGTGTTATTTAACTATTGATTTGCTGAGATAATTGTGAGGTTGTAAAGGGACACCAAAACAACATAAGTTAGATTATATTCTTGAGTAGTTTGGAAATTTTTAATTGTGTGCTTAATTAAAAGATCTGTTATTGTTCGTGTTGTTCAGTTTGAAGTAGTTACATAAGTTATTGAATGATTAACGACAATTAGTTTACATAGATAATTTCTGATTCAACACTCTTCTTGATCTAGACAATTGTGTTAGTACATGAGGGATACCAGTGTAGGAACATAAATGGTGATTGGTTTGCGTCTGATTCTTACAATCGTGTGGTGATAATCGGGACACCGGTGTAACCCTGTGTCATAACCCGTCCTTAACCATAAGAACGTGTTAGATAACGTATGATTTCATAGCGAGGTATTGACCTCTATATGCGACATTTTTAAAAGAACAACTGCATATATTTTACATTACAAACCATAATTCTTATTTTTGATACAAGCTTTAGACAATAAAAAGATGATTATCGTTTAGCGATAATCTTAGACTTACAAACTTTACATATGATGATAACAACACGATTTCTAGCATATTTTACAATACAAATCCTCGGATATGCAGTTTTGTTTTTGACACAAATATGAGTACGCAAGATCCTGCTTAAATTCAACATGTTGCAGCGGAAGCTTCTAATTATTACCTGAGAATAAACATGTTTAAAACGTCAACATAAAGTTGGTGAGATATAGGTTTAATGCCGGCAGCGATATAAATATAGACCACAAGATTTCATATATAAACATTTTAATAAAAATATTCTAAGTGGTTGAGCACTTGGTAACCATACTTAACATTTAATCACGTCGCATATTCCCTTTATTATGAAATCTTACTACACCGTACCAAGTGTTGTTACGAAACGAAGTACTGTGCAACCGTTGAATACTGGTCGTCCAGTCCGGTTGGGGTTGTCAGGCCCGATAGATCTATCAACAGGATTCGCGTTACAATACCGCTGTAAATAATAGTTACCAAGCTACAGGGAAGTATGCCAGTGGTACAACTCAACGTAGAATATATTTTTCAGTTACTTGTGTCCATAATGTAAAACATAAAATACATGTATTCTCATCCCGAAATACATAGAGTTTAAAAGTGGGACTATATACTCACTTTTGCCTTGAAGATATATATATTTTGACTTGGTCTCCGGTTGATATCACTAACCTATCCATATATAGTTTATCAATATATTTCCATTTTAAACAATCGTCACATATATATACTTATTATACTTTTAATAGTTTTAATAATTTCTTAGTCCGTAGTTAGCAGTCCGATGTTAGTAATTCAATTTTAATGGTTCATATTTAGGTGTTTAATAAATAAAACCCCCATTGAAATAAATAAAACCCCATCGTATTTGTATTGGTCGGGATTAATCTTGACCTATGGTACCGGTGTTGTCAAATGACGTGTTGCGTACATAAAGTACCGGTGTTGTCAAATGACGTGTTGCGTACAATCATGGGATCTTATGATTAATCTTCTCGTATTGTTTACGGGTGGTCCTGAAATATATAAAATTAAATTATGAGTACATATATATAAAATATCATGTTATTTTAGAAAGATGTGATTCATTTAATTTTTCTCCAATTATTTTCGTGGCTAAACTAGTTTTGGATATCCGATCTTGTTTTGTTCATAGTTTCTTCGTTACAACTCCGTTTTCGTTGGTTCAACTTGCCACTTCCTTGGATCGAGTTCTTCTTTAAGACTATGAACTGTAAATATCTTAGTTTGTATTCGAAATCACAGATCATAGGTCAAACTTTGGTGAAACTTATGAAGTTAATCATTTTCCCTTATGTAAACAACATTAAATGATTATTTTTCTAAAAATACTTATACTTTGAGTTAAATCATGAAATTTTTATGTGTTATCATATTCATAGTAAATATCATATTTCCAGAAAATAAACCTCCAATTCAAGGTTCAAAATAGTTTTTAATTATCCAACCCAAAACCGCCCCCGGTTGCACTCCGACGTCGTAAAAACAGTTTTTAAGGTGTTCTTTGAAAAACCAAGTTATACCTTGTTAAATTAGCATATATTTATGAAATATTACAGGTCTTGAAGTATTTTTAAAGTTAAGTTAGAAGGATCTATTTAGTTTGCAAACAAGTTTGAAAACATTCAAACTATGTTCTTGTTGTTAAAATTTTATACCATAAAATAAGATAGCTATATATATATGAATCGAATAAGGTTATGAACAAAGTTACTACCTCAAGTTACTTGGACAAGATTTCTGTAAAAGAGGAGTAAAAACCTAGAACCAAAAGAGTGGTGAAGTTGGATGAAAGATTGGAAGTAAACTTGTGTTCTTGGAAGGATTCTTGAAGTGTTTTTGTAAGGGTTTTCTTATGCTGATTAAGTGATGTTTTTGAAGCTAGATCTTCATGGTAACTTTGCTGAATTGATTAAGGGTTTAAGGCTTATAAGTGTGTGTGTATTTAGCTAGAGAATTGAAGTAAAAATGAATCAAAATGATGATCCCCCCTAGCCTCTTAAAAACGTGAACCAAGGGAACCAAGACAAAATTTTTAGGTTGTTATTTTGTGTAATTAATCATACTATCTTACAAAAGTAATTACCTTATACATAAGGCATGAACAAGGGCTGGTTGGTGGTGATTTGATGTGTATATACCAACAGTAAATACGTATAGAAGCTAGGTATGATACGAGTACATATACTCTAGATATACGTATAGAAATCTTGTGAAAACGGAACGAGGATTCAAATATAGCTATCTTTTGTGAATACACTTATATTGTTTTATGTATTTAAGTCCTTAAAAAGTGATTGAATACATTACTTATACGATATATGTATAAACACTATAGGTCATAAGTATTTATGTCAAATAACGTTACGTATGGTTATCATTTTGAAAACTTAAGTTAGTAGTTTCAAAATATACTTATAACTTATTGTTATTAATACAAAATGAGATATTAAAACATCCTTAGATCATGTTAAATATGTATATATACATATATATACACAAACGTATAATTATCATATGTTATATAGTTCGTGATATCATCGGTCAAACTAGACGGTCAAACGTTGTGTAAAACTCATTTCAAAAACATAAGTCTCAACAATTTGGATTGCTTATCATGTTGGTAAGGTTTAATTTATGTAAATATTAATCTTATAAGTATAGAACAATCGAAAAAGTCCGGGTCATTACAGTAC
This sequence comes from Rutidosis leptorrhynchoides, assembly GCF_046630445.1. Taxonomy (NCBI): domain Eukaryota; kingdom Viridiplantae; phylum Streptophyta; class Magnoliopsida; order Asterales; family Asteraceae; genus Rutidosis; species Rutidosis leptorrhynchoides. The sequence goes on from NC_092333.1 coordinate 339,594,646, forward strand.
CTACCCGTTAAATAAATTTCGTCCCGAAATTTTAAAATTGTACCTATTTTGCGTCATCGTGAAACAAGTGTGGATACTTTTGTTTCATCTGATCCTCTCGTTCCCAAGTAAACTCAGGACCCCTTCGAGCATTCCAACGAACCTTAACGATCGGTATATTGCTCTGCTTGAGCCGTTTAATTTCACGATCCATGATTTCGATTGGTTCTTCGATGAATTGTAGTTTCTCGTCGACATGGATTTCTTCAAGAGGAATAGTGAGGTCTTCCTTTGCAAGACACTTTTTAAGGTTTGAGACGTGAAAGGTATTATGTACTCCGGCGAGTTGTTGCGGTAACTCGAGTCGATAAGCTACCGGTCCAATGCGTTCGATGATCTTGAACGGGCCTACGTACCTTGGGTTCAGTTTACCCCTTTTGCCGAAACGTATTACACCTTTCCATGGTGACACCTTTAACATAACCATGTCACCGATCTGAAACTCTAATGGTTTCCTTTGAACATCGGCGTAGCTCTTTTGGCGACTACGGGCTGTTTTCAATCTCTCCTTAATTTGTACTATCTTTTCAGTAGTTTCATGTATGATCTCGGGACCAGTAAATTGTCGATCTCCTACTTCATTCCAACAGATAGGAGATCTACACTTCCTTCCATACAGTTCTTCGAATGGTGCAGCTTTAATGCTCGCATGATAACTATTATTATACGAGAATTCTGCTAACGGTAAATACTTATCCCATCCGTTTCCAAAATCGATCACACATGCCCTGAGCATGTCTTCAAGAGTCTGAATTGTTCTTTCACTCTGCCCGTCAGTTTGCGGATGATATGCGGTGCTCATATCCAAACGAGTTCCTAGTACCTCCTGTAGTGATTGCCAGAACTTTGAGGTAAATCTACTATCACGATCAGATATAATGGAAATAGGTATTCCATGCCTTGAAACAATTTCCTTTATATACAATCGTAATAGTTTCTCCATTCTATCCGTTTCCTTTATAGGCAAGAAATGTGCAGACTTGGTGAGACGATCAACAATCACCCAAATGGTGTCGTATCCCCAGGCAGTCTTTGGTAATTTCGTGATGAAATCCATGGTAATACCATCCCATTTCCATTCTGGGATTTCTGGTTGTTGAAGTAACCCTGACGGCTTCTGGTGTTCTGCTTTGACCTTGGAACAAGTTAAACACTCCCCAACATATGTTGCAACGTCTGTCTTTAAATTAGGCCACCAATAATGTGTCTTAAGATCTTGATACATCTTTCCAACTCCAGGATGTATCGAGTATCTTGTCTTATGTGCCTCGTTCAATATCAACTTCCTTAATCCACCCGACTTCGGTACCCAAATACGATTTGCAAAATATCGAATTCCATCTTCCCGTATAACGAGTTGCTTCTCATACTTCTTAATTATTTCATTTCCTATGTTTTCTTTAGTAAGAGCTTCTCGTTGAGCCTCTTTGATTTGTGAGTTGAGATTCATGCGAATTTTTATGTTCATTGCTCGTACTCGAATTTGTTCTCGTTCCTTTCTGCTTAAAGCGTCAGCCACCACATTCGCTTTCCCGGGATGATAACGAATTTCACAATCATAGTCGTTTATTAACTCGACCCACCTACGTTGCCTCATGTTCAGCTGTTTCTGATCAAAAATATGTTGAAGGCTTTTATGATCAGTAAACACAGTGCATTTAACCCCATACAAGTAGTGTCTCCATATCTTCAATGCAAACACGACTGCTCCCAATTCTAGATCATGCGTCGTATAATTCTGCTCATGAATCTTCAATTGTCGGGATGCGTATGCAATAACTTTCTTCCGTTGCATAAGAACGCAACCAAAACCTTGTCGCGAAGCGTCACAATATATTTGAAAATCATCGTTCCCTTCTGGTAACGATAAAATGGGCGCCGTAGTTAACTTCTTCTTTAGTAATTGAAATGCACTCTCCTGCTCAGAGGTCCATTCATATTTCTTCCCTTTTTGCGTTAACGCTGTCAACGGCTTAGCTATTCGGGAAAAATCTTGAATAAACCTTCTATAATAACCGGCTAAACCCAAAAATTGGCGTATCTGCGTTGGTGTCTTAGGAGTCTCCCATTTTTCAATGGCTTCAATTTTTGCTGGATCAACCTGAATTCCTTTGCTACTAACAACGTGGCCAAGAAATTGCACTTCTTTTAACCAGAAAGCACACTTAGAAAATTTAGCGTATAGCTGTTCTTTTCTCAACAACTCTAATATCAACCTTAAATGCTGTTCATGCTCTTGCTCACTCTTGGAATAGATAAGAATATCATCAATGAAAACGATAACAAACTTATCTAAATACGGACTACAAACTCGATTCATGAGGTCCATGAATACAGCTGGCGCATTCGTCAATCCAAACGGCATGACCTAAAATTCGTAATGACCATAACGTGTCCGAAAAGCAGTTTTCGGAATGTCCTCTTCTTTGACACGTAGTTGATGATAGCCCGATCTTAGGTCGATTTTCGAATAAACACATGATCCTTGTAATTGATCAAATAAGTCATCAATTCTCGGTAGTGGATACCGATTCTTGATAGTTAACTTATTTAATTCACGATAATCTATACACATCCTAAAAGATCCATCTTTCTTTTTAACAAATAGAATCGGAGCTTCCCACGGTGAAGTACTTGGTCGTATGAATCCACGATCCAGTAATTCTTTAACTGACTCTGAAGTTCTTTTAACTCGGACGGTGCAAGTCTATATGGAGCACGGGCAACTGGTGCAGCTCCTGGTACTAAATCTATTTGAAATTCTACAGATCTAAATGGAGGTAATCCCGGCAACTCTTCCGGAAAAACTTCAGGAAAATCTCTTGCCACAGGCACGTCGTTGATGCACTTCTCTTTTTCTTTCTTTTCGACTTTATTAACATGTGCTAGAATAGCATAACATCCCTTTTCTAAACACTTCTTGGCTTTCAAACAGCTAATGAGTTTTAGCTTTGAGTTACCCTTCTCTCCATAAATCATCACCGGCATTTTATCCTTACAAGGAATGCGAATTGCCTTCTTGGCACACATAACTTCAGCTCCTACTTTGGACATCCAGTCCATGCCGACTATTACATCAAAACTTCCTAATTCTACGGGTATTAAGTCAATTTTAAATGTTTCTCCGGCTAAATTTATTTTACAATCACGGCAAATTTTATCGGCTTTAATTAGTTTACCATTAGCTAACTTAATCATGTACTTACCATCTAGAGGTAATGATGAACAATTCAATTTAGCGTAAAAGCCTCTACTCACGTAACTTCTATCGGCACCAGTATCAAATATAATAGATGCGGATAAGTTATTAATGGTAAACGTACCCGTAACAAGCTCCGGGTCTTCACACGCCTCTCTAGCATTAATAACAAATGCTCTTCCACGTGCAGATCCATTATTCTTCTCTGGATTCAGACACTGGCTCTTATAATGACCTTGTTTTCCACACCCATAACAAGTAATGGTAGCCAAAGCAGTTCTATTTGCATTGGTGGCAGGAGTCTTGGTACCATTTGTATTTGTAACGAGAGCCCTACAATCTTCAGCAAGATGACCCTTTCGATTACATTTGTTGCATACCACATTACAGTAGCCAGAGTGATGTTTGTGGCATCGGTTACATAAAGGATTTTGTCCTTTGTAACCAAAGCTTAAACCACTACCCGTACCTTGCGTAATTTCTTGTTTCTTAAAAGATTGTTGTTGGTTACCTCGATCATAATTTCCATTCCACTTTCTTTTGTTACCTGATACCTTCACATCAGTATTGGATACTTTCTTATCCATGATGACCTGATCCATTAGCTCATTTTCCATGGTTATAGCTTCATGAATTGTCTTAGGTTTCGATGCTGTAACATTTGCCTTGACCTTTTTGGGCAAACCATCTTTGTACATTCCAATCTTCCGTTCTTCGGTTGGAACCAATTCAGGACATAGCAAAACTAATTCCATGAATCGCTGATTGTAGTTGGTGATTTCAGTACCAACAACCTTCAGGCTTCGTAACTCATCTTCCAACTTCCTAACCTCGTTCCTTGGACAATACTCTTTGATTAACATTATTTTGAATTCTTCCCATGGAGTATCATAAGCTACATCTCCTCCTACAGCCTTCACATAATTTTTCCACCACGTGAGTGCACTATCTTGTAAAGTGCACGATACATACTTGGTCATGTCCTTTTCAACACAACCACTGATTTTAAACACAGTCTCCATCTTTTCTATCCACCGGGTTAAACCGATCGGTCCTTCCGTTCCACTGAATGATGAGGGCTTGCAAGCTTGAAAAGTCTTGTAAGTGCATCCTACACGAGGATTTGGGTTAACTGCAGCAGCTCTTGCAGCTTCGACCCATAACATTCTGTCGTTGACTCGCTGGTTGATGAATTCCTTGACTTCTTGTTCCGTCATTCGATTCAATCGCGCCATTTCCTAATGAAAGAAAATAATTATTCACATGGAATATTATAGATGTAGTGTGTATTTATAGTACATTATAGCTTGTTAATAATATGAACCAGGTATTATTATAAAAGCCTTTTCTTCTTATTAGCATTTTATAATTATATCTAGGGTAGTACCTACCCGTTAATGTTCATACTTAATAGCTTAGTACAGAACCAATTACTACAATCTAAATAATACTTAACCATGGAAAATTATTGCATTTCATACTTCACTATTTTACATATGCTTATCTTACATCGAACATTAAGCAAACCACACTAATAATATTATACAAAACATTATATGATCCCATGGTTTAATACGGCAGCGCATCGTTTGGTCTATTTTCTAGGACGTTTAGGTTCAAGGAATGGCCTAACGCTTATCCTAGCTGTCTGCCTATATTTTGGCTGTGGGGCTGAAGAACTAGATGCCGAGATAGAACGAATAGGGATAGCGGGAATAGGGGTGGTAGTGTCTAGTGGAGTTGGTGCCACATCATCCTTACTAAACTCGGGATTTGAATTTTCTAATTCATTAGCCTTTCGTTTCTTTCCTAGTTCGAACTTGTCTTTTGTAATTTCCTGTATTTCTTCCTCGGGTTCACTTTCCTCCTCGGGTTCACTTTCCGGGTTCTCTATAGTCGGTTCATCTGGAATTTGTGAGTCTTCCCCAAAGATATTATTTTCGTCATCGGATAGGTTAATGACTGGAACACCATCTGAAGATTCTGGTTCGGAGTCGCTGAATGTGATAACAAGTTTTGAGCCCGACATCTATCACACAACAACTAACCCATTAGTACTACATAATATTTACATATAAATTTTAACCAACAATGATAAGCAATGGTTTTTAAATCAGACCCGGTCAAAGTCCAGACTTACTAATGTATCCTAACGACTCATCAGTTAGACACACTAATGCAAACCTGGTTCGCTAAGACCACCGCTCTGATACCACATGTCATAACCCGTCCTTAACCATAAGAACGTGTTAGATAACGTATGATTTCATAGCGAGGTATTGACCTCTATATGCTACATTTTTAAAAGAACAACTGCATATATTTTACATTACAAACCATAATTCTTATTTTTGATACAAGCTTTAGACAATAAAAAGATGATTATCGTTTAGCGATAATCTTAGACTTACAAACTTTACATATGATGATAACAACACGATTTCTAGCATATTTTACAATACAAATCCTCGGATATGCAGTTTTGTTTTTGACACAAATATGAGTACGCAAGATCCTGCTTAAATTCAACATGTTGTAGCGGAAGCTTCTAATTATTACCTGAGAATAAACATGTTTAAAACGTCAACATAAAGTTGGTGAGATATAGGTTTAATGCAGGCAGCGATATAAATATAGACCACAAGATTTCATATATAAACATTTTAATAAAAATATTTTAAGTGGTTGAGCACTTGGTAACCATACTTAACATTTAATCACGTCGCATATTCCCTTTATTATGAAATCTTACTACACCGTACCAAGTGTTGTTACGAAACGAAGTACTGTGCAACCGTTGAATACTGGTCGTCCAGTCCGGTTGGGGTTGTCAGGCCCGATAGATCTATCAACAGGATTCGCGTTTACAATACCGCTGTAAATAATAGTTACCAAGCTACAGGGAAGTATGCCAGTGGTACAACTCAACGTAGAATATATTTTTCAGTTACTTGTGTCCATAACGTAAAACATAAAATACATGTATTCTCATCCCGAAATACTTAGAGTTTAAAAGTGGGACTATATACTCACTTTTGCCTTGAAGATATATATATTTTGACTTGGTCTCTGGTTGATATCACTAACCTATCCATATATAGTTTATCAATATATTTCCATTTTAAACAATCGTCACATATATATACTTATTATACTTTTAATAGTTTTAATAATTTCTTAGTCTGTAGTTAGCAGTCCGATGTTAGTAATTCAATTTTAATGGTTCATATTTAGGTGTTTAATAAATAAAACCCCCATTGAAATAAATAAAACCCCATCATATTTGTATTGGTCGGGATTAATCTTGACCCATGGTACCGGTGTTGTCAAATGACGTGTTGCGTACATAAAGTACCGGTGTTGTCAAATGACGTGTTGCGTACAATCATGGGATCTTATGATTAATCTTCTCGTATTGTTTACGGGTGGTCCTGAAATATATAAAATTAAATTATGAGTACATATATATAAAATATCATGTTATTTTAGAAAGATGTGATTCATTTAATTTTTCTCCAATTATTTTCGTGGCTAAACTAGTTTTGGATATCCGATCTTGTTTTGGTCATAGTTTCTTCGTTACAACTCCGTTTTCGTTGGTTCAACTTGCCACTTCCTTGGATCGAGTTCTTCTTTAAGACTATGAACTGTAAATACCTTAGTTTGTATTCGAAATCACAGGTCATAGGTCAAACTTTGGTGAAACTTATGAAGTTAATCATTTTCCCTTATGTAAACAACATTAAATGATTATTTTTCTAAAAATACTTATACTTTGAGTTAAATCATGAAATTTTTATGTGTTATCATATTCATAGTAAATATAATTTTTCCAGAAAATAAACCTCCAATTCAAGGTTCAAAATAGTTTTTAATTATCCAACCCAAAACCGCCCCCGGTTGCACTCCGACGTCGTAAAAACAGTTTTTAAGGTGTTCTTTGAAAAACCAAGTTATACCTTGTTAAATTAGCATATATTTATGAAATATTACAGGTCTTGAAGTATTTTAAAAGTTAAGTTAGAAGGATCTATTTAGTTTGCAAACAAGTTTGAAAACATTCAAACTATGTTCTTGTTGTTAAAATTTTATACCATAAAATAAGATAGCTATATATATATATGAATCGAATAAGGTTATGAACAAAGTTACTACCTCAAGTTACTTGGACAAGATTGCTGTAAAAGAGGAGTAAAAACCTAGAACCAAAAGAGTGGTGAAGTTGGATGAAAGATTGGAAGTAAACTTGTGTTCTTGGAAGGATTCTTGAAGTGTTTTTGTAAGGGTTTTCTTATGCTGATTAAGTGATGTTTTTGAAGCTAGATCTTCATGGTAACTTTGCTGAATTGATTAAGGGTTTAAGGCTTATAAGTGTGTGTGTATTTAGCTAGAGAATTGAAGTAAAAATTGAATCAAAATGATGATCCCCCCTAGCCTCTTAAAAACGTGAACCAAGGGAACCAAGACAAAATTTTTAGGTTGTTATTTTGTGTAATTAGTCATACTATCTTACAAAAGTAATTACCTTATACATAAGGCATGAACAAGGGCTGGTTGGTGGTGATTTGATGTGTATATACCAACAGTAAATACGTATAGAAGCTAGGTATGATACGAGTACATATACTCTAGATATACGTATAGAAATCTTGTGAAAACGGAACGAGGATTCAAATATAGCTATCTTTTGTGAATGCACTTATATTGTTTTATGTATTTAAGTCCTTAAAAAGTGATTGAATACATTACTTATACGATATATGTATAAACACTATAGGTCATAAGTATTTATGTCAAATAACGTTACGTATGGTTATCATTTTGAAAACTTAAGTTAGTAGTTTCAAAATATACTTATAACTTATTGTTATTAATACAAAATGAGATATTAAAACATCCTTAGATCATGTTAAATATGTATATATACATATATATACACAAACGTATAATTATCATATGTTATATAGTTCGTGATATCATCGGTCAAACTAGACGGTCAAACGTTGTGTAAAACTCATTTCAAAAACATAAGTCTCAACAATTTGGATTGCTTATCATGTTGGTAAGGTTTAATTTATGTAAATATTAATCTTATAAGTATAGAACGATCGAAAAAGTCCGGGTCATTACACCCTGATTTTATGAGAGTAAAACTGGTTTAAGTCACAATTTTGATTAACCTAGTGGTAGATTAATTAGTAACTAAGTTAATGACAATTAGTTTTAGCATGCTAATTAAGAAACTGCAAGAATCGGTAAATAATTACAGTTTCACTACATTTAGAATCATTATAACAAGTTTAACAACACAATCCTAGCCTGGGGAATTGATTCTAAGTAGATACCTTTGTCTCCATTGATTCTTGTTCTATTTATTTTAGTTTTGTTTAAATTTAAATATTTAAACCCCCTATTTATTAGACTAATTATTAGCTTTAAATTCTTAATTACGTCTGCTCCGCGTAGAACTAAACGAATTTACCATTAGTCTATCACTGTATGATTAGGATAGTTGCCTATTTCTGTGTTAATTGATAATAGTATTTCTAGTTTAATTTATATGTTAGACTATCAAGCGAGTAAACAAAATAAGGAATGTAAATCGCCCAACTTGTTAGCTAAGGACCATGTTACATTTGGCGACGCTTGGTGATCTGTCCTTTCCAAATGAGAGGATGTCTCTACTCCTTCGTTTTTCCATCTTGTTCAACGTGTACATACCCAACAATCTCCCATTCAGATAGTTTGAACAAACCGCATACTGATTACCATTCCAACATCATCAAGGAACCATGTATATCACTAAGAGCATTCAGGACACACACACACTCCATGTACGTCGAGCTGGCAAACTTTTGATAAAGATTTCTTCAACACACGTAGTCGTTATCGAAAATCAAAAATGCCTCATCCATAAACAACGTTTAAACACTAAAAGCAACTCTAGATCACCTAATTTTGAAAAATCCTTTTGAACGCCTGATAACCATTTGGGATACGCCACTTGTCCACACCTTGGGAAGGAAGACTTTCGACACTCAAATTGCAGTAATAGTCGAATCTCCATTACTAGCTTAGGCCATCTTGATTTTTTTACCACCAATTTGTTACACTATAAGATCATATTTTTATGCTAGAAGATCCATTAAAGCGTACACGACTTCAACTATAGAATGAACGGGAGACAAAACTACCTCACTCATTGCTCTAGACACGTCCAATCCTACCATTGACATATCAACAATCATCCATACAGAATTTACGTCTATATATGATTTTCCTTCCCTACTTATCAGAAACTCCAACAGACGCCTCTACTTTTCAACAAGGCTTAAGTGAGAATGCAATCACATCCTCGAAATTTACACTTTTCAACTTTTCGCTTTCACGTTGGTACACTGACCCATCCTTATAGCTATGAACTTCACGAACACATATTCTCATCCTTAAGCACACTCTCACTATAAGAGTAAGAATTAAAACGTTGCTACCAGAGAAGAATCTGGTTTATATCACCCGGTTAGTTGAAAATTTCTTTATCATTGGAGGGTAAAACAAGAAAATGAGTCTCTAATACTACCAAAATCAACGTATTTACCCTGTGAAATTTGTAGAATCACGTCACAGAATTAACTCCACAACTCCCACTAGTCGTGAAACTCCGACAAGCCGGAAACTTTCATCGGTTACCTAACTCACATTGAGTTCCCGACACCTTTAACAATATCTAAAAATCTCAAGTTTCGGGACTATCAATGTGATGCCTCGTACAAGACCATCGTGTACGAATCATCAACAATAGGATCGCTACAAGGTCAAACACTATATGCTATTTCAAAATACGTTTGCATTCATGATAAAAGGTGATGTCTTAACCAACATCAATGTTTAACAACCAAAGTATGCTTCAATGAATAGAAGCAAGAATAATAGTATGTGACCCAAAGGTTGTTACAAATCATAGTTTCAAAAGTATTAAAGTTATGAATGCAAGATAAACAGTTGATGCGGTGATGACTCTAGAGCAGCGGGTGTCTACAGCAAGACTAGTACACAGCGGAAGCAACCTTAAGCACCTGAGAAAAACATGCTTAAAAACGTCAACACAAAGGTTGGTGAGCTATAGTTTAAGTATAACAGTATGCAAGGTAGGACACGAGATTTCAGGGCTACAAAGAGCGTTTCAAAACTGTATGATAAAGTATATGTTTAACAGTGGGCACTTGGTAACTAACTTAACGTTTATAAACCCCTGAAAGTACATTTGGCAAGTGCGTATGTATACGAAGTATTAAACACCCGTTAAATGCTAGCGCTACTATCCCGAGTGGGGATGTCAAACCCTATGGATCCATATCTAAGATTCGCGTTCACCGGTTCAAAAACCAATGACTAAACGTTACCGAGCTAAAGGGAACGTTTATGCCGTTTTATAACCCACACATATATAAGTTTAAGTACTCAGTCCTAGTATGTAAAACTTAAAATGCGCATGTATTCTCAATTCCCAAAATAGTTAAAGTAAAAAGGGATGCTATAACTCACAGTGGTAAAGTAGTGGTAAAGTCGAGTCGGGAAATAAGCAAGTACGTAGTTCCGGAAAGTCCTCAACCTAAGTCAAATAGTACTAAGTCAGTAAATCATCTCAATAGGTTTAAAAGTATGTAAATTAGGTCTTAAAGGTCATCATCATTCATCATCAAACAAAAGGTGTAAAGTAAGTTTCGTTCATGAAAGGAGTTTAAAACAAAGGCTGACTTTGATCAGTCGCCACGGCCTCTATACCTACTGAAATAAGGTGAGACCTGTGGCCATGGCTCCGTATATGAGTCCTTTAGTTGTGAAGAAAAATTCCAGAAGCAAACTCATGTTTGTTTGACCGTGGAGACGGTCTAAGTGCGAGTAGGTCAGAATTTTTCAGCACAACGTTAAAAGGACATAGTGACGATCGGAGGGCCATAAATCCTAAACCGTAACTCGGATTAAGACGAGTCCTAAATGAAAAGTTATATACTCGAACAGAGATAATTTAAAATCACCTTTATAGTAGCCCAGGTCATACTGATCAGACCCAGAAACAGTAGGTTCCGGTGGTTCTTGGTGCTCGATGCTTATCACGATTCTCATCCTTGATGCATATAGCTTCAAGTGTACAACTCGTTGATGTGTTTGCATCATATTAACCAAGTCTTGACCATCATAACACATGTGCAAGTCTAAGATATGCAGCACAACTCAATTAAGTGTTGTATGTAGTTTGATGAACCCAAGTTACATCAAAGTCTTAGATTTAACACATACATGAAATGTAAAAGTAATATTGAACTACAAACTTGAAAGTAAACTAACTAATCAAGATATTAATTTGTAGAACATAGTTTTTAGTTAGATCTTGAAGATCCAAGACCCAAAGGTCTAGATCTAAAGTTATTAAGTTAAATCTAACACAAGTGTATGAAGTTATAACTAAAGAGTTACACTTCCATGTTCTTGAACTTTCAAGTTAACTTTTAGTTCCAAGAAGTATGAGATCAAGACTAAGTTGTAATACTTGACCATTTAACAACAAACATGAATTTAAATGTACAAGAAATGAAGTAATAAACTAAATATACAAGTAACAAGTCATGGTTGTTCATACTTTAAAGATTCAAACCAAGGCTTGATCTTTAAGAATGTAAACTTTTAAGTTTACAAACATGAATTACAAGTATAATTTTACAACATATGAACTTACAATCTTTTAAAACAATAAATGTAGAACATAAACTAGAGAGTTTAGTTCCTGTATGTTCTTGTAAATACAAGATAAAAAGAAGAACAAACTAAAGAGTTTGATTCTTAAATGCTAGCAAGCAATAACTAAAATAACAAGTAAGTAAGCTACAACAAGAACATGTAACAAATTAACAACAAAAGAATGATGATGAGAGGTGTTTATGGCTTCGGTTTTTACAAGAGAAAAGAAGAAGAAAAACTCAAGTTACTTACAATATTTGAGAGAGAATGAGAGAAAAAGATGAAGTATTTTTGTGTGTGAGAAAAGTGAATGAGTAAAATGAAAGAATACTAGAAGATATGCATGACAAAAAAAAAGTTTGGATCCCCCTTTTGCTCAGAGATGGCCGACGGCCTGTACAAGGAAGGGGAAGGGGAAAAAATCCACTAGATCATGCATGTAATTTGTCTAAAAAGATGGTTAATAGGAAGCTTGCTTGGGAAAGAACAAGTAACTAGATTCTTTACTAACTTACTTCATCTAGTTTAACTTTAAGTGATACTTACATGCAAGTAATGGGCTAACTAGTCCATGTAGTGTGTAGGGTGGGCTTCTAAAGTCCATTAACACTAATAAAAGCCCAAGTTTAAGTATTTAATAAGTTAATCCAATAAAATCCCAAGTAATTAACTAGTATCCATAGTTAATTAAAAATGATTAATAAAATCAATCATGAATGTAAATAATATTTGAAAATATTATTCATGTAATGTACGTGTGTCACAAAGATGTTTCGGGCATTCAAAGTTAATCGCGGTAACAAGTAAATGTATAACAATACATTCATTTAATCACAAGTATTAATAATAAATATTAATAAATAAACGTTGGAAAATCCAGGGTCGTTACATTACCCACCTGTTAAAGAAAATTTCATCCCGAAATTTTAAGCTGAGGTAGATGGAGGAGTCAGGAAAAGGTGAGGATACTTCCGCATCATTTGATCCTCTCGCTCCCAGGTAAACTCAGGTCCTCGTTTGGCATTCCATCGTACTCGGATGATCAGAATCTTGTTGCGTTTCAAAGTCTTGACCTCACGGTCCATAATTTCAACAGGTTCTTCCACAAAGTGGAGTCTATCATCAATTGTAAGGTCTTCCAGTGGTATGATAAGTTCAGGTGCAGCAAGACACTTCTTCAAGTTTGACACGTGGAAGGTAGGATGAACTGAGTTCAATTGTGCTGGAAGATCCAAACGGTAAGCAACTGGTCCAACACGTTCCAAAATTTTAAAAGGACCAATGTATCGTGGGTTTAACTTTCTACGTTTTCCACAGTGAATCACACCTTTCCAAGGTGCAACCTTCAACATTACATGGTCACCAACGTTGAATTCAAAGTCTTTAAGTTTAAGATCGGCATAACTCTTTTGACGATCGCGGGCAGTCTTAAGTCTAGCTTGAATCTGAGAAATCTTCTCCGTTATTTCATGGACTACCTCGGGTCTGGTGATTTGCTTTTTGCCTACTTCGGCCCAACAAATAGGAGATCGGCACTTGCGACCATACAACGCTTCAAAAGGTGCAGCATTAATGCTCGAGTGATAACTGTTGTTGTAAGAAAATTTGGCGAGTGGCAAATGCCTTTCCCAGGCCTTTCCGAAATCAATAACACATGCACGCAACATGTCTTCCAAGGTCTGAATCGTTCATTCACTTTGCCCTCGGTCTATGGATGATAAGCCGTACTCATGTCGAGACGGGTTCCCATGGCTTCTTGTAAAGAACGCCAAAATCTAGAAGCAAAACGGGGATCGCGATCTGAGATGATCGATAAAGGTACACCATGACGAGATACAACCTCTTTGATGTATAGTTGAGCAAGTCTTTCCATCGTATTTGTTTCCTTCATGGCCAAAATGTGTGCAGATTTGGTAAGGCGGTCAACGATAACCCAGATGGTATCGTATCCGCCCACCGTCTTCGGCAGCTTAGTAATGAAATCCATTATGATCCTTTCCCACTTCCATTGTAGGATTTCCGGTTGCTGAAGTAATCTAGAGGGTCTTTGATGTTCGGCCTTTACTTTCGAGCAAGTCAGACATTTCCCAACATAAGTTGCAACATCCTTCTTAAGATTCGGCCACCAATACTGTTCCTTAAGGTCGTGGTACATTTTGCCCGCTCCGGGATGAATCGATTATCTCGATTTGTGTGCTTCATCAAGTATAAGGTTCCGTAGATCTCCATAAAGAGGTACCCAAATTCTTCCGGCATAACATCGGAGTCCAGACTCCCTAACCTCGAATCGAGAGACAAGTATGTTCAAATGTTCATGAGATATATTCTCCTCTTTGAGAGCCTCATCTTGGGCTACTCTGATCTGACTGTTGAGATTTGAATGAATGGTGATGTTCAGAGCCCTAACACGAAGAGGTGCCGTCCTCTCCTTTCGGCTTAAAGCGTCAGCTACAACATTGGCCTTGCCAGGATGATAACGAAGTTCACAATCATAGTCGTTTAGCATCTCGATCCATCGACGCTGTCTCATATTCAGTTGCTTCTGATCGAAGATGTGCTGGAGACTCTTGTGATCGGTGAAAATAGTGCTCTTAGTTCCATACAAATAGTGTCTCCACAATTTGAGCGCAAAGACAACGGCTCCAAGTTTGAGATCGTGAGTAGTGTAGTTCCGCTCGTGAATCTTCAATTGGCGGGAGGCATAGGTTACCTTTGATCATTGCATCAGTACACAACCAAAACCACTTTTCGAAGCATCGCAATAAACAACGAAATCGTCACTGCCTTCGGGAAGCGATAACATAGGTGCGGTGGTTAACTTCTTCTTAAAATTTTGGAATACTGATTCATGTGCGGGTTCCCAAATTAACTTCGTGCCCTTGTGAGTCAGCGCGGTCAAAGGACGCGCGATCAGAGAAAATCCTTCAATAAACCTTCGGTAGTAACCGGCGAGACCTAGGAATTGGCGAATGTGAGTTGGAGTAGTGGGGGTCTCCCACTTGCTGATAGCTTCAATCTTGGTGGGATCAACTCTGATACCCTGGTCGCTCACAACATGTCCCAGAAATTGGACTTCCTTCAACCAAAATTCACACTTGGAGAATTTCGCATAAAGTTGCTCTTGTCTCAAGAGTTCAAGTACTAATCGGAGGTGTTGCCCATGCTCTTATTCACTCTTAGAGTAGATGAGGATATCATCTATGAAGACGATAACGAAATTATCCAGGTACGGCTTGCAGACACGATTCATGAGATCCATGAACACGGCAGGTGCATTGGTCAATCCGAACGGCATCACGAGAAACTCATAATGACCATATCAAGTTCTGAATGCAGTCTTCATCACATCACTTTCCTTCACCCTCAACTGGTGATAACCGGATCGCAAATCGATCTTTGAGTAAACGCTCGATCCTTGTAGTTGATTAAAAATATCGTCAATGCGGGGAAGAGGATACCCATTTTTGATCGTCAATTTGTTGAGTTCACGGTAGTCGATACACATATGGAAAGATCCATCCTTCTTCTTCACAAATAAAACAGGTGTGCCCCAAGGCGAGAAACTTGGTTGGATAAATCCTCGATCTAACAGCTCTTGTAGTTGACTCTGTAATTCTTACATCTCGGAAGGTGCGAGTCTATAAGGTGCGTGAGCTACAGGTGCAGCTCCTGGAACTAAATCAATCTGAAATTCTACGGCTCTCAGCGGCAGTAATCTAGGCAATTCTTCAGGGAAGACATCGGAAAACTTGTTCACAATTCGAACATCTTTCACACTCTTCACCTCGGTTTCTACTATTTTCACATGTTCTAGGACAGCAAGACGTCCCTTCTTCATGATCTTTTACACTTTCACGCAACTAATGAGGTTCAGCTTCGAGGTACATCTCTCTCCATAAATGATCAGTGGCTCACCGTCTCCTTGTGGTATACGAAGAGCTTTATCTCCGCAGATAATATCGACCCTTATCTTGGTCAACCAATCCATACCGACGATCACGTCAAAACTTCCCAACTTAATGGGTATCAAGTCAATTTCAAATCTACACCATCTATGTTGATAATAGCTCCTCGACTAATATGGTCAACTTTCTCACGTTTTCCATTGGTGACCTCGACAAGCATACTTTCTTTTAAAGGAACTAACAACCAATTAATCTTATCGCAAAAATGTCTACATACATAACTTCTATCGGCACCAGTATCAAATAGGACATAAGCTAAAAGATTGTTGATAGTGAATATACCTGTCACCAAGTCGGGATTCTCGCGTGCATCTCTTACATTAACGTTGAAAGCTCTACCACGGGGTGGTCCGCCGTCTTTTCTTTTATTGGGGCACGCATTTCTGAAATGGCCCGTCTGTCCGCATTTGTAGCACTTTTTCGGTCCATTGGGGTTCGCCTTCACATTCAAAGTGGTGACCTTGCAGTCCTTCCCGATATGCCCAGTCCGTTGGCACTTTTCACAAACAACGTTACAATACCCAGTATGGTGCTTGTAGCACCGCTTGCATTGTGGTAAGGTTCCCTTGTAGTTGGGGTTGGAGTTCCCACCGTTGTTGTTTCCTTTGAAACCCTCATGTCGCTTCGCCGGGTTTTGATCATAGGTCCTTCCCCTGTTGTTATCCCATTTGCGCTTCTCACTACTACCTGCTTCAGACTTAGCCTTCTCTGGTTCATCGATGATAATTTGATTCATTAAAGTATGCGCCATGCGCATCACTTCTGGGACATTGGGAAGCTTGGACGAGGTGACGTTTCTCTTAATGGACTTAGGAAGTCCCCAGAAGTACCTTTCCATACGCTTGAATTCTGAGGTGACCATTGTCGGACACATCAGGGCTAATTCCAAAAACCTCCGGTTGTAACTATCAAGGTCATTCCCAACAGCCATTAACTGCATAAATTCAATCTCCATCTTCTGGATCTCGGTCCTAGGGCAATATTCCTCAATCAGCGCCTCTTTGAACTCCTCCCAGGAGGTAGCAAACGCCTCATCAATACCTTTTGCTTGAGCCAACGTGTTCCACCATGTTAGTGCACCGTCAGACAGAGTGCATGAAGCAAACTTAGTTTAATTTGCCTCAGAACAGTTACTAACTCGAAACACATATTCTAATTTCTCGAACCATCTATTGAGACCAACCGGCCCCTCTGTTCCACTGAAGTTGTGGGGTTTATAGCATTGGAACTCTTTGTACGTACACCCATTACGAATGGGTTGAATAACCGGTGGCGGTGGCGGTGGAGCTTGGGGTTGCATTTCCGCAATTGCTGCGGCTACCCTTTCGGCAATCATCTCCTCGATTTGGGCTGCGGTAGGTGTTGATGTTGATCGTCCGTTGGCCATGGTATTCTAAACAAAATTTTTGACTCAAGTCAAAATCCAGTATGCAAATAGTAATAATACAGTATATGTAACCAACACGGAATCAACACATCACATGTTTATTAAGTAACGCATCTAGGTACAAATACCACAGAATCATATAGTAACGTAAATAGAACATCGTGCAAGAATTAAATAACGTAAAGTTCCATTCATTAATAATAATAAGTTGCATACATCTGTATAAGTTCATACAATACATAAGTGAAACATAAAACTACAGCTAGATTACATAATGAAATCTACTACAAAAGTCCTATGGTGAAGGTGGGTGTAGGATGTCCAATACGCGGGACATCTGGTCCTCGAGCTCAGTTACCCAAGCACGGAGGATCTCCACCTCCCTCATTAGTTCCTCGACAGAGGGAGTGGGTGGGGCAGGCGGTGCAGTCTGTACGGGTGGTGCTGGTAGAGCTGGTGGTGCGGATGGTCCAGCTCCAGAAGTAGAGGCTGCGAGGCGGTAAGGCTTACGGATGAAAGGATCAGTAGGATACGGCACAAGCCGCTTACAGGCGGTAACCTTACGACACCGACCAAATGCGTCAGTGAATGCTCATCCTCCGTTGATCCCTGGAATGACGGTACCATCGAAACGGTACCGCTTCTTCGGCGGGGTGGAGGGTGGCTGAACAGGTGCATCATCGGGGTCCTCCTCGTCGGAGTCATCGGTGGAATCCTCGCCAGTAGAGTCATCTGTGGATGAGTCGTCGGATGACGGGTCATCTGAATCATGTGGAGGTGGCTGCACGGGTAGCTGTACTGGCTCTCCTCGGGCGGCCATCATCTGTCGGTATCTAAAAGGCGGGATCGGCACGAGTCGTCCATCAGGAGCGCGTCGGCACCAATGACGATACTGATTACGGAATGGACCTTCCCCAAATTCCGCAGGAATCACAACACCACCAGGATGGTGTTGTGGCTCCTGAGGTACTGGGGCTAGTGGAGCTGGGATCTCTGGGAGGTCCTGGGCTCCGTTTGCAGTACCTACTGGGGCAGGCGCATGACTACTAGCTCCGGAGGATGAAGCGCCTGGGTCACTAGAGTGTGTCGCCGACGGGATCGGGGTAGCGGCAACAGTGGCAGGTGAAGTGGCTGAAGTGTCTGAACTGCCCAAAATGATAGCAGGTGGAATATCCGACATCTGAACAAGGAAAAATAAATTTTCCATGTCAGTAAGTCATAAAGCAAGCACGTATTAGGCCAACAGTCTAAATCATGTATAACGGTAAATAGCATGGCAATAACAGTAAATCGTACAGAAGTAGCATACAATCGAAAGCAAGTAATATCATGCAGTAGTGAAATCATGCAGTAGCATACGGCATATAGCAGTAAAAGTAAGCAGCAGCATGCAGTATGTTCACCGGAAACAAGTAAACTAGCAAGTTGTAGATTAGTCCTATTAGTGAATCCTAATCGGGTCGGTCTTAGACTCACTAATGCAACCTAATTCCCTACAACCAATGCTCTGATACCAAATGTGATGCCCCGTACAAAACCATCGTGTACGAATCATCAACAACAGGATCATTACAAGGTCAAACACTATATGCTATTTCAAAATACGTTTGCATTCATGAAAAAAGGTTATGTCTTAACCAACATCAATGTTTAACAACCAAAGTATGCTTCAATGAATAGAAGCAAGGATAATAGTATGTGACCCATAGGTCGTTACAAATCATAGTTTCAAAAGTATTAAAGTTATGAATGCAAGATAGACAGTTCATGCGGTGATGACTCTAGAGCAGCGGGTGTCTACAGCAAGACTAGTACACAGCGGAAGCAACCTTAAGCACCTGAGAAAAACATGCTTAAAAATGTCAACACAAAGGTTGGTGAGCTATAGTTTAAGTATAACAGTATGTAAGGTAGGCCACGAGATTTCCGTGCTACAAAGAGCGTTTCAAAACTGTATGATAAAGTATATGTTTAACCGTGGGCACTTGGTAACTAACTTAACGTTTATAACCCCCTGAAAGTACAATTGGCAAGTGCGTATGTATATGAAGTATTAAACACCCGTTAAATGCTAGCGCTACTAGCCTGAGTGGGGATGTCAAACCCTATGGATCCATATCTAAGATTCGCGTTCACCGGTTCAAAAACCAATGACTAAACGTTACCGAGCTAAAGGGATTGTTTATTCTGTTGTATAACCCACACATATATAAGTTTAAGTACTCGTGCCTAGTATGTAAAACGTAAAATGCGCATGTATTCTCAGTTTCCAAAATAGTTAAAGTAAAAAAGGGATGCTATAACTCACAGTGGTAAAGTAGTGGTAAAGTCGAGTCGGGAAATAAGCAAGTACGTAGGTTCGGAAAGTCCTCAACCTAAATCAAATACTACTAAGTCAGTAAATCGTCTCAATAGGTTTAAAAGTATGTAAATTAGGTCTTAAAGGTTATCAACGTTCATCATCAAACAAAAGGTGTAAAGTAAGTTTCGTTCATGAAAGGAGTTTAAAACAAAGGCTGATTTTGATCAGTCGCCAAGGCCTCTATACCTACTGAAATAAGGTGAGACTAGTGGCCATGGCTCCGTATATGAGTCATTTAGTTGTTTTAAAAATTTCAGAAGCAAACTCGTCTTCGTTTGACCGTGGCGACGGTCTAAGTGCGAGTAGGTCAGAATTTTCAGCACAACGTTAAAAGGACATAGTGACGATCGGAGGGCCATAAATCCTAAACCGTAACTCGGATTAAGATGAGTCCTAAATGAAAAGTTATCTACTCGAACAGAGCTAATTGAAAATCATATTTAAAGTAGCCCAGGTCGTAATTATCAGACCCATAAACAGTAAAACAGTAGGTTCCGGTGGTTCTTGGTGCTCGATGCTTATCACGGTTCTCATCCTTGATGCATATAGCTTTAAGTGTACAACTCGTTGATGTGTTTGCATCATCTTAACCAAGTCTTGACCATCATAACACATGTGCAAGTCTAAAATATGCAGCACAACTCAATTAAGTATTGTATGTAGTTTGATGAACCAAAGTTACATCAAAGTCTTAGATTTAACACATACATGAAATGTAAAAGTAATATTGAACTACAAACTTGAAAGTAAACTAACTAATCAAGATCTTAAGATGTAGAACATAGTTCTTAGTTAGACCTTGAAGATCCAAGACCCAAAGGTCTAGATCTAAAGTTATTAAGTTAAATCTAACACAAGTGTATGAAGTTATAACTAAAGAGTTACACTTCCATGTTCTTGAACTTTCAAGTTAACTTTCAGTTCCTAGAAGTATGAGATCAAGACTAACTTGTAATACTTGACCATTTAACAACAAACATGAATTTAAATGTACAAGAAATGAAGTAATAAACTAAATATACAAGTAACAAGTCATGGTTGTTCATACTTTAAAGATTCAAACCAAGGCTTGATCTTTAAGAATGTAAACTTTTAAGTTTACAAACATGAATTACAAGTATGATTTTACAACATATGAACTTACAATCTTTTAAAACAATAAATGTAGAACATAAACTAGAGAGTTTAGTTCTTGTATGTTCTAAAAAGAAGAACAAACTAAAGAGTTTGATTCTTAAATGCTAGCAAGCAATAACTAAAATAACAAGTAAGTAAGCTACAACAAGAACATGTAACAAATTAACAACAAAAGAATGATGATGAGAGGTGTTTATGGCTTCGGTTTTTACAAGAGAAAAGAAGAAGAAAAACTCAAGTTACTTACAATATTTGAGAGAGAATGAGAGAAAAAGATGAAGTATTTTTGTGTGTGAGAAAAGTGAATGAGTAAAATGAAAGAATACTAGAAGATATGCATTACAAAAAAAAAGTTTGGATCCCCCTTTTGCTCAGAGATGGCCGACGGCCTGCACAAGGAAGGGGAAGGGGAAAAAATCCACTAGATCATGCATGTAATTTGTCTAAAAAGATGGTTAATAGGAAGCTTGCATGAGAAAGAACAAGTAACTAGATTCTTTACTAACTTACTTCATCTAGTTTAACCTTAAGTGATACTTACATGCAAGTAATGGGCTAACTAGTCCATGTAGTGTGTAGGGTGGGCTTCTAAAGTCCATTAACACTAATAAAAGCCCAAATTCAAGTATTTAATAAGTTAATCCAACAAAAGCCCAAGTAATTAACTAGTATCCATAGTTAATTAAAAATGATTAATAAAATCAATCATGAATGTAAATAATATTTGAAAATATTATTCATGTAATGTACGTGTGTCACAAAGACGTTTCGGGCATTCAAAGTTAATCGCGGTAACAAGTAAATGTATAACAATACATTCATTTAATCACAAGTATTAATAATAAATATTAATAAATAAACATTGGAAAATCCAGGGTCGTTACATTTGTGATGCCCCGTACAAAACCATCGTGTACGAATCATCAACAACAGGATCATTACATGGTCAAACACTATATGCTATTTCAAAATACGTTTGCATTCATGATAAAAGGTGATGTCTTAACCAACATCAATGTTTAACAACCAAGGTATGCTTCAATGAATAGAAGCAAGGATAATAGTATGTGACCCATAGGTCGTTACAAATCATAGTTTCAAAAGTATTAAAGTGATGAATGCAAGATAAACAGTTCATGCGGTGATGACTCTAGAGCAGCGGGTGTCTACAGCAAGACTAGTACACAGCGGAAGCAACCTTAAGCACCTGAGAAAAACATGCTTAAAAACGTCAACACAAAGGTTGGTGAGCTATAGTTTAAGTATAACAGTATGTAAGGTAGGCCACGAGATTTCAGTGCTACAAAGAGCGTTTCAAAACTGTATGATAAAGTATATGTTTAACCGTGGGCACTTGGTAACTAACTTAACATTTATAACCCCCTGAAAGTACACTTGGCAAGTGCGTATGTATACAAAGTATTAAACACCCATTAAATGCTAGCGCTACTAGCCCGAGTGGGGATGTCAAACCCTATGGATCCATATCTAAGATTCGCGTTCACCGGTTCAAAAACCAATGACTAAACGTTACCGAGCTAAAGGGAATGTTTATGCCGTTGTATAACCCACACATATATAAGTTTAAGTACTTGTGCCTAGTATGTAAAACGTAAAATGTGCATGTATTCTCAGTTCCCAAAATAGTTAAAGTAAAAAAGGGATGCTATAACTCACAGTGGTAAAGTAGTGGTAAAGTCGAGTCGGGAAATAAGCAAGTATGTAGGTCCGGAAAGTCCTCAACCTAAGCCAAATAGTACTAAGTCAGTAAATCGTCTCAATAGGTTTAAAAGTATGTAAATTAGGTCTTAAAGGTCATCATCATTCATCATCAAACAAAAGGTGTAAAGTAAGTTTCGTTCATGAAAGGAGTTTAAAACAAAGGCTGACTTTGATCAGTCGCCACGGCCTCTATACCTACTGAAATAAGGTGAGACCAGTGGTCATGGCTCCGTATATGAGTCCTTTAGTTGTGGTAAAAATTCCAGAAGCAAATTCGTCATCATTTGACCGTGGCGACGGTCTAAGTGCGAGTAGGTCAGAATTTTCAGCACAACGTTAAAAGGACATAGTGACGATCGGAGGGCCATAAATCCTAAACCGTAACTCGGATTAAGACGAGTACTAAATGAAAAGTTATCTATTCGAACAGAGCTAACTGAAAATCATCTTTACAGTAGCCCAGGTCATACTGATCAGACCAAGAAACAGTAAAACAGTAGGTTCCGGTGGTTCTTGGTGCTCGATGCTTATCACGGTTCTCATCCTTGATGCATATAGCTTCAAGTGTACAACTCGTTGATGTGTTTGCATCATCTTAACCAAGTCTTGACCATCATAACACATGTGCAAGTCTAAGATATGCAGCACAACTCAATTAAGTGTTGTATGTAGTTTGATGAACCAAAGTTAGATCAAAGTCTTAGATTTAACACATACATGAAATGTAAAAGTAATATTGAACTACAAACTTGAAAGTAAACTAACTAATCAAGATCTTAAGATGTAGAACATAGTTCTTAGTTAGATCTTGAAGATCCAAGACCCAAAGGTCTAGATCTAAAGTTATTAAGTTAAATCTAACACAAGTGTATGAAGTTATAACTACAGAGTTACACTTCCATGTTCTTGAACTTTCAAGTTAACTTTTAGTTCCAAGAAGTATGAGATCAAGACTAACTTGTAATACTTGACCATTTAACAACAAACATGAATTTAAATGTACAAGAAATGAAGTAATAAACTAAATATACAAGTAACAAGTCATGGTTGTTCATACTTTAAAGATTCAAACCAAGGCTTGATCTTTAAGAATGTAAACTTTTAAGTTTACAAACATGAATTACAAGTATGATTTTACAACATATGAACTTACAATCTTTTAAAACAATAAATGTAGAACATAAACTAGAGAGTTTAGTTCTTGTATGTTCTTGTAAATACAAGATAAAAAGAAGAACAAACTAAAGAGTTTGATTCTTAAATGCTAGCAAGCAATAACTAAAATAACAAGTAAGTAAGCTACAACAAGAACATGTAACAAATTAACAACAAAAGAATGATGATGAGAGGTGTTTATGGCTTCGGTTTTTACAAGAGAAAAGAAGAAGAAAAACTCAAGTTACTTACAATATTTGAGAGAGAATGAGAGAAAAAGATGAAGTATTTTTTGTGTGTGAGAAAAGTGAATGAGTAAAATGAAAGAATACTAGAAGATATGCATTACAAAAAAAAAGTTTGGATCCCCCTTTTGCTCAAGATGGCAGACGGCCTGCACAAGGAAGGGGAAGGGGAAAAAATCCACTAGATCATGCATGTAATTTGTCTAAAAAGATGGTTAATAGGAAGCTTGCATGGGAAAGAACAAGTAACTAGATTCTTTACTAACTTACTTCATCTAGATTAACCTTAAGTGATACTTACATGCAAGTAATGGGTTAACTAGTCCATGTAGTGTGTAGGGTGGGCTTCTAAAGTCTATTAACACTAATAAAAGCCCAAGTTCAAGTATTTAATAAGTTAATCCAACAAAAGTCCAAGTAATTAACTAGTATCCATAGTTAATTAAAAATGATTAATAAAATCAATCATGAATGTAAATAATATTTGAAAATATTATTCATGTAATGTACGTGTGTCACAAAGATGTTTCTGGCATTCAAAGTTAATCGCGGTAACAAGTAAATGTATAACAATACATTCATTTAATCACAAGTATTAATAATAAATATTAATAAATAAACGTTGGAAAATCCAGGGTCGTTACAATCAAGATTATCCACTGCATCATTAACCTAAAGATTTCTAATTGGTAACCCCCTAAGAAACCGTTCATTTTGTTGAACAATGCATCAACCAAAACTCGGGCACTGGTCGAACGCGTTCTATTTAACACCCTTCGAAAACCAATTTTTTTAGTGAGAGAACCTCAACCCGCCCGCATATTCCACATACGTTGGAATATTCGACCAAACCTTTGGTCATGCCGTTTTAAAATCCGTAAGTATCAAACTTCCCCGCTAACTCCCACTGTCAATTTCTGAACCGATGAGTCCCGTCCGTTATCCAACTGTCCTAACTTGAGAGAAACACCCTCCTAAGCCACGGTAACAAAAATTTTTTATAGAAATCTAGCTCGTATCGCCCTAAGTTTCAAAAGACAAACTGTTTCGCACCCGCGTCATCAAACCAGAATAGTTCATCCCGAAATTGTTGAAATTTCAAAAATTCGTTTCTGAAAACCCAATTTTACAATCGTTTAAATTTTTATCACATGTAAGTTTGTATGTCTTCTATCTGTAGTCCAAAAATCAAAGAGATATGACGATTAACGAACCCTCTATTATTTTTTCTCCTCTAGTTGCGCATGAACATCAGAATTTAGCTCAGTCATTCTTTCGCGAGGCATGACATCACAAATTTGACACCAGGATCTCCCGAAAATATATCCTGCAATAAAACCCATCAATCCAGCCTCTGAATCTATAACCCTTCCTCACGATCACCATCATAATACAATTTTCGCGAACAACTACATTATAATCCGCCAACACTGTCACCCAATCTTGGTGTTATCAACTCCGGATACATTGACCATACCCACTGAGTTTACCTCTATCAACTAAGTCACTTGGTATTGATACATTTTGCAAACAAATCATAAGCCTCGTCATTCAAAAACTCTGGTGAAAAAACCTAATAATCAAGAAGTCGTAAAATCATTCTTCAATATTCCGCCGTGTCCAAAACTACTACAGAAAACGTTAAGTAGACGTGTTCAAAAGCTTATTTAGACGTGTTTTTGAACACGTCTAGATAGCACAGGTCTAGTTGACTAAAGTTATCTAGACCGGTTTTAGGACCGGCCTTAATGTTAGTAGTTAGACCGGTTCTTAATTAATTAGGCGCCTTTTTGAGTATCAATTAGACCCCTCTCAGCCGGTCTTTTTAGGATCACTTGTTATCATTAGCGGTCTTTTTAATGTTTGTTAAAGGTCTTTTTAATGTTTTAGGAGCCTGTATATTCTTTATGAAATCACCTTCTTTTGATCTTAGAAACTCCATATCAGAAATACAAATCCCAGACTGTAATCATGTAATTATAACTTGGAACAGTTGAAGCTATCACTAAAATCAATATGCATTATGTTATATATAATTTAAAGTATTTACAAAACCTTTGACTAAAAAACAAAATTATAAACCAAATGTATGTTGAAATATCAAAATTAACCAAATCTAACTCGTCCACTAAAATCTCAAGTGTCAAACAGGCCTTTAACTCTTCATCCAGCAAAGCTCCACGAGTTTCCTTTGTACCTTAATGTATCAAGATCAATAATCATGTTTTAGTCTTTTGAGAACACATGTATATGTTTAAAAAAATTAGATTAGATGTAAAAATCGAAAAGAAACAATAATGACTTAAGTTTTAACAAGTGGGTCAGAATATACCTGATCAAGAATGATAAAATAAATCTCACCTTTCAACTTTATCATTTATCTCTTTACTAGATAAAGTACGTTCATCCGAAAATATCTATATATTACAAATATATATCTATGAAATGATCGGTCGTTCTTACCAATCTACAATGTATAAAAAGAACCAGATGATAAACATTAACAAATGCCCAATTTGAAAGGGGCTAATAAGCGTAACTTGTATGTACTAATATGTGAAATATGAGTTTTTGATAAATAGAAATGTCAAATATGTACCTTAACAAGTCTGTGGATCTTCAATTCTGTTTTTTTGCTTTGTTCATTGATTGGGGAGGACAAGTCATTGTATACCGACCGATGCACTCATTATTAAGCCACTCTCCACCTATAACAACCCGCACCACTGAAGATGTCATAAAGTAATAAATTGACATCAATGACTTAGAATTACCTTGAACTAATAACAACTGACTCATTCACTACCTGATCATAACCTTTAGCTTCCAAGTACACTGCATGTTTGAGAGGCATGAACCATCATCAATTACATACACTAAATGCATCACGCATTACCTTTCTGCCAAAATATATAGATATAATTAGTATTTTTTTTTTATCAAAGCTTCTACGATCATATCAAGATTCATGCTTCACCAAATTAAATGTCATACCAGCTCAATCTCAAACGTCATATACAAGGAATATGCACAAAAATAATACCCCAATCACCAATATCATATCAAGATTGCATTATGTAAGTAGTAAATTTGATCTGAGCTCAGAACAAACGTATTAATCCTTAATCCATCAAACATATAACTAAGGCCTCATATGTCTAGTATACATAATTAGTTATTTACCTGTAGCTATATTTGACAATTCAAAAGGTATTGGGAGATGATTTTAATACCAACCCTTCTTTAGACTTACTGATCGATTCTTTTTTCCATGTGTATGCTATGCTGATATTTCACAATAAAGTGATAAACCATTCTTCTACATACAAGTCAATGGTTAGAGTATACTGCCGTGCCGAAAAACAACATGTACATATATGTAATTGACCATATTGTTTCTTTAAAATTAGTTTACATTACATTATTTCAAATAATGACATTTGATAAACTAAACTCACATTATATTGCAAAATTTATATTGAAGTGTGACACTCCCAAATTTGCAGTGCATTGCCGCATTGGTGTCCGATTATAATTAGTTGATTACCAGTGCCCTTAAGTTTATTCATATATTAATACTCCGTAAATTATAACTATCTCTGTTATTGCCACAAATCATTAAGGCTACAAAATTGTGAAAGTATTTGCTGAAATCAATTACCTTAATGAATGTAACAATGCTGAAAACACGTAGTGTTTTAACCCAGCCTCTAACAGTTAGGGTTTGACATAATTTATTCAAGCCCTAACTTTCACCTCCTTTTATATCAACAATTCCCAACCATTTACGAAATTCGCCAACTGAACACAGATACAAGAAGGAAAATAGGAAGAACAACACTATATTATATTTGAAAGTGACATTATCAGTTAATGCTAATACTATTCTTTGATCTTATATAAACCAAATAAAAATTAAACTAAACACAGACTTACCATATTTATAGGGTATGACAATGGTGGTCGTATCGTGATAAGTTGAAGCAGCAGCAGTTGTAATTTGATGCCACAGTAGGTGTTTAATCCTTCGAAGAAGTAGCAACAGATGCACAGTTGGAATTGGGTTGCGGTGATGGCGGTTTGTAGGGAATAGTTGGACCTCTATTATATTACTCCGTATTAGAGCAGTTGATTTTGAGTTATTATGGATTTCCTTTGTGCTATGTAGACGTGTTTGTAGTGATATATCTAGACGTGTTAACTGGTTGCATACATAATATTAGCTGGACCACTATTAAGACCGGGTTCATATTTAACATATAGACGTGTTTACTTATTAGACCGGTTGATTTATAATTATTTTGGCCGAAAACATCGACAAGACCTGTTTACTTCTAAGCCGGTCAAAATGAGGAGGTCTTGATGTGGATAAATGTAGTAGTGTAATCTTCAATCATTTAAGCTCTTATACTACTTGTTAGGAATTAGCAATAGAAAGATCCAACTAATGATGTCCTCGTTAGTAAAAATCTAATTCTCACAAGACTTGTGTAACCGGATTACATCTGCAAACAAAAGACGAATGATTAAAATAATAAATCAAAGATAAATGACAATAGAATTTAAAATGATTATATAGCAACTCCAAACATGGGGAAGGGTTTAGTCCATAGGCACAAAAGAAATTTTTCACGATTGATTTCGTGCACACCTAAATGGGAGACCAGAGTTACATTATATGGAGTAAACAAAATAAGGAAAGTAAATTGCCCGACTTGCTGGCGAAGGATCATATCACGTTTAGCGACATCACGACCCCCTCAAATTCTGGAACTTAAAAAAATTCGATCAACTTCTTCGCATTTTTACCAAAATAGCTCGCGCTTGGTGATATGTTTATCTTAGTTGTTTCCTTTTTCGATCTTGTTCAACATCTACATACTTAATAGTTTATTGGTTCATTTGCGCATGTTCACCCCATTTCACAAACGAATTTATTATTTACAAGAACTATTCTGATCTGTAAGGCTGCTAATATGGTTAGAGCTGTTAGCGCAAATGAAGATATGGAGGCTATAGTTAACCTTGGTCGTAACAAGTTGTCACGTCCAAATGGCTATACTCTAGAATTCTTTAAGAATGTATTTCTTTAGGAATCTAAAGATGCTCTTGGAACTAAATCACACTATTCTAGCTTTGATGCATAAATTGTACTGTAATCTCCTTATATGGTTGCAGACTATCGTGCTATTGTGTTGTAATGTATTGTATAAGTATGTTTGTTAAAATTATTAATCCGCCTTTACCCTGGGAGGAGGACCTCGAATAATATTCTACTCACTCGGGAGCTTATGATTGATTATCATCAGCCTTGTAATCCTCCTCAGTGCGCCTTAAAGGTTAACATTTAATAATCGTATGACATGGTGGATTGGAATAGCTGGGAGTTTATCCGGATTAGGTATTGGATCCACCAAACTATCATAAAATATATCATGCGATGTGTGAACGGTGAACTCCATGCATGGTATTTTAAAGGTTGTTAGATTCAGTTTAATTAAATGTGATTGATTAATTTTAGTTAGAAGTATTATATTGTTTATATATTGTTGAGAGGATGTTTTGTAAATATGAGAAATATGAGGCAAGACTTGTGTTTAAAGTGGAAAGGCTTTTTATTACTTTTGAGTTTTTGGGTTTTTTTTTTACATTTAAATTTACACTCAATGTGGCTATTTATAGCCATCAATATGTCGGTGGACTTTGCTCTAGATTTCTCTGATATTTTAACTTTGCTTGACATATACTAACTTCTAGTATTTACTTATAAAATATCTATTAGTTAGTAAATATCCATTAGCTAGTTATCTAATTAATTCTAGATAACTCTAGAAATACATTATAATTTAACACTCCTCCTTAATGTATTTCGGTGTTACTCCGAGCATGTTGCGTAAAAACTCGAACTTTGGTCTTGATAGTGCATTAGTGAAAATATCTGCAACCTGCTCTTCTGTCTTGCAGTATTTTAATTCAATATCTTTCTTGGCGGAGACTTCTCGTAAGAAGTGATATTTGATATCAATGTGTTTTGTTCTACCATGAAATACTGGATTCTTTGCCATCGTGATTGCAGACTTGTTGTCACAGAATATTTTTGTAGCATCGTCTTGTTTTTCGCCCATGTCTTCTAGAATTCTCCTTAGCCATATAGCTTGATTAGCTGAGTTAGCAGCTGCGACGTACTCGGCTTCGGCTGACGATTGTGCCACTGTTTCTTGTTTCTTTGATGTCCATGAGAATACACCAGATCCAAGTGTGAATGCGTATCCGGAAGTACTTCTCATGTCATCCACCGATCCGGCCCAATCACTATCAGTGTATCCATGAAGCTTCGAGTCTATAGTAGGCTTGTACCATATTCCATATGTAACGACCCTGGTTTTACCAACGTTATTTATTAATAATTATTATTATTAATACGCTTGATTAAACGAATGTATGTTATTACATTTACATGTTGCTTTGATTGCCCGTACTTGAACTTTAAATGCCCGAAACGTCTTTGTGACACCCGGAACTTGCACGAATAATATTTTAAGATATTATTTACATTCATGATTAATTTTATTAATCATTTTAATTAACTAAGGTAATAGATTAATTACTTGGGCTTTATTTGGTTTAACTTGGGATTTATTGAACTTGGGCTTTAATTAATGAAATGGACTCATGACTTGGGCTTCCAAGCCCACCCTACCTACTTAATGGACTTGTTAACCCATCTTTCATGTAAGTATCACATTAAGACCTAACTAATTTGATTAATACTTGTAGGAATCTAGTTGCATGTTTAGTTACACATCTTCCCCATAAACATACATCTTTTAACCATCTTTTTGAACCTTTACATGCAAAGACCTTGTGGACTAATCCCTCCCCCCTTTTGATTCCCCAAAACCGACGGCCCTCTTGGAGTGTAGGGGTGTTCAAATTTTTTTTTTACACTACTTACTTACTTGCAATCTCTCATTTCTCAAACACACTTCTACTAGCAAATATCTTTCTTCTTTTTTTTCTCTCAAGGTTCTTTGTTCTTGCAAGTAAGTTAAAGACTTTTCTTCCTTTCTTGCTTAAACAAAACCATGGCCTTCATCATCTTAATCATCATCATCTTTTGTTGTGTGTTACTTAATCTTGTTGTAGTTTAATTACTTGTAGATTACTAAGTTATTATTTACTTACTTACTTGTCTTTATTTACTAAGTTACAAGATCAAACTTTCTAGTTTTGATTCTTCATTTATATCTTGTATTTAACAAGAACATCAAGAACATAATCTCTCTAGTTATGTTCTACATATTTTGTTTCAAAGAATTAAAGTTCATAGTTGTATAAACTCTTTACTTGTAGTTCTTGAAGTAACTTTGAAGTTACTTCACTTAAAGATCAACTTGGGTTGAATCTTTAAAAGTAAGAGCAACTATGAATCATCTTCTTGTTTAGTTAACTTTCTACTTTATTTATTTCAAAGATTTAAAGTTTATAATCTTTATAATTGTTACTTGTGTTCTTGTTTGTTGTATGTTACTAGAATACCACCTTCATGGTTGGTTTAGGCTTATCATTTCATTTTCTTTATTTCTTATTGTTAGTTGCTTACTACACATTTGAACAAGGACATGAAACCAACAAGAGCTTACACTTTGGTGCAAGTATCATGGATCCAACACTTGGTTGTGATCTTTCTTAGTGTTCATGAACTTGTTCATAAACTTACATGTAACCTTGGTTCATCAAACACCTACAACACTTGCACTTGAGTTATGATGGACAAACCTTGGTCAAAATGATGTTAACACATCAACGAGTTGTACACTTGAAGCTATACGCATCAAGGATGAGAACCGTGATGAACATCAAGCACCGAGACAACCGGAACTCTCCAAAACCCACTGTTCTGTCCAAAACCTACTGACCTGGTGTTTCTGGAACAGACCAGTAGACCTGGGCTGTTCTAACCTTGATTTCTAGATAGAACTTTTCGAGTAGATAACTTTTCATATAGGACTCATCTTAATCCGAGTTACGGTTTAGGATTTATGGCCCTCCGATCGTTACCATGTCCTTTAACGTTGTGCAGAAATTTCTGACCTACTCGCACTTAGACCGTCGCCACGGTCAAACCAAGACGAGTTTACTTCTGTAAATTTTACCACACTTAAGGGACTCATAGACGGAGCCATGACCACTGGTCTCACCTTAATTCAGTAAGGGTAGAGGCCGTGGTGACTGACCGAAGTCAGCCTTTGTTTTAAACGACTTTCATAAACGAGTCTTACTTGTTACCTTTTGTTTAATGATGATTGATGATGACCCTTATGACCTTAATTACGTACTTGTAAACCTTTTGAGACGACTTATTGACTTAGTGCTATTTGACTTAGGTTGAGGACGTTTGGACCGTTACTTGCACACCACTTTCCGACTACTACCTTACCGTTACTACTAATCATTGTGAGTTATAGCATTCCCTTTTTACTTTAACTTATTTTGGGAACTGAGAATACATGCGGATTTTATGTTTTACATACTAGGCACGAGTACTTAAACTTATATATGTGTGGGTTATACAACGGCAGAAACATTCCCTTTAGCTCGGTAACGTTTAGTCATTGGTTTTTTGAACCGGTGAACGCGAATCTTAGATATGGATCCATAGGGTTTGACATCCCCACTCGGGCTAGTAGCGCTAGCATTTAACGAGTGTTTAATACTTCGAGGTTATACGCACTTGCCAAGTGCACTTTAAGGGGGTACATTAAACGTTAAGTTAGTTACCGGGTGCCCACGGTTAAGCATATACTTTTACATACGTTTGAAACGCTCGTTGAGCACTGAAATCTCGTGGCCTACTTACATTACTGTTATACTTAAACTATAGCTCACCAACCTTTGTGTTGACCTTTTTAAGCATGTATTTTCTCAGGTGCTTGAAGTCGCTTCCGCTATCTTACTAGTCGTGCTGTAGAACCCGCTGCCTAGAGTTGTTATCGCATGACTACTTATGTTGCATTCAAACTTTTTACTTATGAACTTATGTTATGTAACGACCATTATGGTCACGTACACTTATTTAATGCTTCTACTTAGCGAAGCATACTTTTGATTTGTAAAACAATTGACGTATGTTATGACGTCACTTTTATTTATGAATGTAAACTCTGTTTTGAAAACGCATATAGTACTTAACCTTGTAATGATCCTGTTGATGATGGTCCGTACATGATGATTTAGTACGGGGCGTCACATTTGGTATCAGAGCGTTGGTTGTAGGGAATTAGGATGCATTAGTGAGTCTAAGACCGACCCGAGTAGGATTCACTAATAGGGCTAATCTACAACTTGTTAGTTTACTTGTTTCCGCTGAACTTACTGCATGCTGCTGCTTACTGTTACTGCTATATGCCGTATGCTACTACGTGATTTCACTACTGCATGCTATTACTTGCTTTCGATTGCATGCTAGTTTCGTACGATTACTGATATTGCCATGCTACTTATTGTTATACATGATTTAAACTGTTGGCCTATTATTTGCTTGCTTTATGACATACTGACATGGAAAATTTATTTTTCCTTGTTCAGATGTCGGACGTTCCACCTACTGACATCCCGAGCGGCTCAAGCCCCGTTGTTCCACCCACTGCTGCACCTGTTGCTGCTGCTGCTGCTGCCGACATTCCGGCCCCGACACCCACTGGCGACCCCGGCGCCTCTAGTTCTGGAGCTAGCTCTAGTGTGCCTATTCCGGCGTCTTCTTCCAGACCCCTGAGGCAACTGGCTCGCATTGGTGGCATGGAGATCCCCGCGGAGTTCGGGGAAGGACCCTTCCGTAATCACTGGCGCACACCTTGCCGACGCACTGCCGACGGCCGCTTAGCCGTGATTACGCCAGGCCGACACCGACAGATGTTGGCCGCTTTCGGATATGTTGAGCCACCCGCGCCACCACCGCATGATTCAGACGACGGTTCTTCCACCGATGCTTCTTCAGACGACACCTCATCTGACGACTCCAGTGATGAGGAGGATCCCGCTGACCGACCGATTCAGGCACCTTCTACCCCGCCGAAGAAGCGGTATCGCTTCGCTGGCATAATTCCTGGTCGT
Organism: Rutidosis leptorrhynchoides; assembly: GCF_046630445.1. Classification (NCBI taxonomy): domain Eukaryota; kingdom Viridiplantae; phylum Streptophyta; class Magnoliopsida; order Asterales; family Asteraceae; genus Rutidosis; species Rutidosis leptorrhynchoides. The sequence continues at coordinate 339,628,709 of NC_092333.1, forward strand.
ACTGTCACTGACGCTTATGGTCGGCGTCGTAGGATCACTGCTCGTAAACGGCGGGTGCCGTACCCCGCCGATCCACTGATATTACCGTCTCCACCCAGAGCCGGACCATCCACTTCAGCACCACCGGCTCCACCTGCACCGCCAGCACCACCTGCCCCACCATCTTCCTCTAATGAGGAAATGAGGCGGGAGATTGAGATTCTCCAGACTCGAGTTACTGAGCTCGAGGAGCAGATGGCTCATGTTTTGGACATCTTGTACCCACCATCGCCGTAGGACTTTGTACTAGATTCTGTATTGTAATCTCTTTTGTAATTTCATATTTCACTTATGTAATGTACGAACTTATTGTAATGTATGAACTTATTATCATTAATGAATGAAATTTGTGTTGCTTACTTCTTGCGCAAGTGTTCTATTTACGTTATCATATCATGGTTTTGTGGTACTTATATATGCCTGCATTACTTAATCAACATGTGTTGTGCTGTCTTCATGTTGGTTGTTATATACTATATTATTATTATTTGCATAATGGATTTTGACTTGAGTCAAAATGTTTGTATAGAACATCATGGCCAACGGGAGATCTATCCCCACCGCGGCACAAATCGAGGAAATGATTAACGAGCGAGTCGCTGCTGCACTAGCTGAAAGACCACCCCAAGTTCCACCACCACCGCCTGTCAATCCACCTGTCGTCCGAGATGGGTGTACTTACAAGGAATTTCAAAACTGCAAGCCACACTACTTCAGTGGCACTGAGGGACCCGTCGGTCTCACCAGATGGTTCGAAAAGTTGGAATCGGTATTCAGGGTTAGCAATTGTTCTGAGGCTAACAAAACGAAATTTGCATCTTGCACACTTTCTGATGGCGCGCTTACATGGTGGAATACCATGGCCCAAGCGCAAGGAATTGATGAGGCGTATGCTACGCCTTGGGAAGAATTTAAATGTGCTATGATCGAGAAATACTGTCCGAGAACCGAGATTCAAAAGATGGAAATCGAATTTATGCAATTGAAAACCGTAGGGAACGACCTTAACAGCTACAACCGTAGGTTTTTGGAATTGGCTCTTATGTGTCCAACCATGGTCACCCCCGAATTTAAGCGTTTGGAGAAATACTTCTCGGGACTTCCTAAGTCCATCAAGGGTAATGTTACCTCATCCAAGCCACCAAGTGTTCCCGAAGCAATGCGCATGGCGCATACTCTCTTGAATCAAATCATCCTTGACGAGCCGGAGAAGGCTAAGTTTGAAACTGTTAGTGGTGAAAAGAGGAAATGGGACAACAACCACAACAACAACAGGGGTAGGAACTATGATCAAAACCCGGCAAAACGACATGAAGGGTTCAGGCAAAACAACAACATACACAACAACAACACCAACCCCAACAACAACAACCGCACCAATCCGAACTACAAGGGAACCTTACCACAATGCAATAGGTGCTACAAGCACCACACTGGGTATTGCAATGTTATCTGTGAGAAGTGCCAACGATCTGGACATGTTGGCAAGGATTGCAAGGTTACCACTTTGAACGTGAAGCCAAACCACAACAACAATGGGCCTAAGAAGTGTTATGAATGTGGAAAGACGGGCCATTTCAGAAACGAGTGTCCTAACAAGCGTAAGGATGGCGGACCACCACGTGCTAGAGCCTTCAACGTTAATGCAAGGGACGCTCGCGACAACCCCGACTTGGTGACAGGTATATTCAAGATCAACAATCTTTTAGCTTCTGTCCTATTTGATACGGGTGCCAATAGGAGCTATGTGTGTAGACATTTTTGTGATAAGTTAGATTGGTCGTTAGTTCCCTTAAAGGAAAGTATGCTTGTCGAGGTAGCCAATGGAAAACTTGAAAAGGTTGACCATATTAGTCGTGGAGCTATTATCAACATAGCTGGTGCAGATTTCGAAATTGATTTGATACCTATCAAACTGGGAAGTTTTGACGCAATCGTCGGTATGGATTGGTTGAGCAAGATAAAGGCCGATGTTATCTGTGGAGATAAAGCACTTCGCATACCACAAAGAGATGGCGAACCACTGGTTATCTATGGAGAGAGATGTACCTCGAAGTTGAACCTCATTAGTTGCGTGAAAGCGCAAAAGATTATGAAGAAGGGACGCTTTGCTGTCCTAGCACATGTGAAAGCGGTAGAAACTGAGATGAAGAACGTGAACGACGTTCGAATTGTGAATGAATTTTCTGATGTCTTCCCAGAGGAATTGCCTGGATTACCGCCGCAGAGAGCAGTAGAGTTTCAGATTGACTTAGTGCCAGGAGCTGCACCTGTAGCTCGCGCACCTTATAGACTCGCACCTTCCGAGATGCAAGAATTACAGAGTCAACTACAAGAGCTATTAGATCGAGGGTTTATCCAACCAAGCTTCTCGCCTTGGGGCGCACCTGTGTTGTTTGTAAAGAAGAAGGATGGATCCTTCCGTATGTGTATCGACTACCGTGAGCTTAACAAATTAACAATCAAGAATCGATATCCTCTTCCACGAATTGATGATCTTTTTGATCAACTACAAGGATCGAGCGTTTATTCAAAGATCGATTTGCGATCCGGATATCACCAGCTGAGGGTGAAGGAAAGTGACGTGATGAAAACTGCATTCAGGACCCGTTATGGTCATTATGAGTTCCTCGTGATGCCATTCGGTTTGACAAATGCCCCTGCCGTGTTCATGGATCTCATGAATCGTGTCTGCAAGCCTTACTTGGATAAGTTTGTTATCGTCTTCATAGATGATATCCTCATCTACTCTAAGAGCGAAGAAGAACATGAGCAACACCTTCGGCTAGTGCTTGAACTCTTAAGACAAGAGCAACTTTACGCCAAATTCTCCAAGTGCGAATTTTGGTTGAAGGAAGTACAGTTTTTGGGTCATGTTGTGAGCGACCAGGGTATCAAAGTTGATCCCGCCAAGATTGAAGCCATCAGCAAGTGGGAGACCCCCACTACTCCAACGCATATCCGCCAATTTCTAGGTCTCGCCGGTTATTATCGAAGGTTTATCGAAGGATTTTCTCTGATTGCGCGTCCTTTGACCGCACTGACTCACAAGGGCAAGAAGTTCATTTGGGAACCCACACACGAATCAGCATTCCAAACTTTGAAGAAGAAGTTAACCTCCGCACCTATCCTATCACTTCCTGAAGGCAGTGACGACTTTGTTGTTTATTGCGATGCGTCGAAGAGTGGATTTGGTTGTGTGCTGATGCAACGATCAAAGGTTATTGCCTATGCCTCCCGCCAATTGAAGATTCACGAGCGGAACTACACTACACATGATCTTGAACTTGGAGCCGTTGTCTTTGCACTCAAATTGTGGAGACATTATCTGTATGGAACTAAGAGCACTATCTTCACCGATCACAAGAGTCTCCAGCACATCTTCGATCAGAAGCAATTGAATATGAGACAGCGTCGATGGATCGAGACGCTCAACGACTACGATTGTGAACTCCGTTATCACCCTGGCAAGGCCAATGTTGTAGCTGACGCTTTAAGCCGAAAGGAGAGGACGGCACCTCTCCGTGTTAGGGCTCTGAACATCACCATCCATTCGAACCTCAACAGCCAGATCAGAGTAGCCCAAGTTGAGGCTCTCAAGGAGGAGAACATATCTCACGAGCATTTGAACATACTTGTCTCTCGATTCGAGGTTAGAGAGTCTGGACTCCGATGTTATGCCGGAAGAATTTGGGTACCTTACTATGGAGATCTACGAAGCCTGATACTTGATGAAGCACACAAATCGAGATATTCGATTCACCCCGGCGCAGGTAAGATGTACCACGACCTTAAAGAACAGTATTGGTGGCCGAATCTTAAGAAGGACGTTGCGACTTATGTTGGTAAGTGTTTGACTTGCTCGAAGGTTAAAGCCGAACATCAGAGACCTTCTGGGTTACTTCAACAGCCGGAAATCCCACAATGGAAGTGGGAAAGGATCACAATGGATTTCATTACTAAGCTGCCGAAGACGGTGGGCGGATGCGATACTATTTGGGTTATTGTTGACCGCCTCACCAAATCTGCGCACTTCCTAGCGATGAAGGAAACTGATACAATGGAAAGACTTGCTCAGCTGTACATTAAAGAGGTTGTATCTCGTCATGGTGTACCTTTATCAATCATCTCCGATCGCGATCCCCGTTTTGCTTCCAGATTTTGGCGTTCTTTGCAAGAAGCCATGGGAACTCGTCTTGACATGAGTACTGCTTATCATCCTCAGACTGACGGACAAAGTGAACGAACGATTCAGACCTTGGAGGACATGCTGCGTGCATGTGTCATTGATTTTGGAAAGGCCTGGGAAAGGCATTTGACCCTCGCCGAATTCTCGTACAACAACAGTTATCACTCAAGCATTAATGCTGCACCTTTTGGAGCATTGTATGGTCGTAAGTGCCGATCTCCTATTTGTTGGGCCGAAGTAGGCGAAAAGCAAATCACCGGACCCGAGGTAGTTCACGAAACCACGGAGAAGATTGCTCAGATCCAAGCTAGACTTAAGACTGCCCGTGATCGCCAAAAGAGCTATGCCGATCTTAAACGGAAAGACTTTGAATTTAATGTTGGTGATCGTGTAATGTTGAAGGTTGCACCTTGGAAAGGTGTGATCTGTTTTGGAAAACGTGGAAAGTTGAACCCACGATACATTGGTCCATTCGAGATCTTGGAACGTGTTGGACCAGTTGCATACCGTTTGGATCTACCAGCACAATTGAGCTCAGTTCATCCTACCTTCCATGTGTCAAACTTGAAGAAATGTCTTGCTGCACCCGAACTCATCATACCTTTGGAAGAACTTACTATTGATGACAAACTCCACTTTGTGGAGGAACCTGTTGAGATTATGGATCGTGAGATCAAAACTTTGAAACGCAACAAGATTCCGATTGTACGAGTACGATGGAATGCCAAACGAGGACCTGAGTTTACTTGGGAACGAGAGGATCAAATGATGCGGAAATATCCTCGTCTTTTCCCGACTCCTCCACCTACTTCAGCTTAAAATTTCGGGACGAAATTTTCTTTAACAGGTGGGTAATGTAACGACCCTGGTTTTACCAACGTTATTTATTAATAATTATTATTATTAATACGCTTGATTAAACGAATGTATGTTATTACATTTACATGTTGCTTTGATTGCCCGTACTTGAACTTTAAATGCCCGAAACGTCTTTGTGACACCCGGAACTTGCACGAATAATATTTTAAGATATTATTTACATTCATGATTAATTTTATTAATCATTTTAATTAACTAAGGTAATAGATTAATTACTTGGGCTTTATTTGGTTTAACTTGGGATTTATTGAACTTGGGCTTTAATTAATGAAATGGACTCATGACTTGGGCTTCCAAGCCCACCCTACCTACTTAATGGACTTGTTAACCCATCTTTCATGTAAGTATCACATTAAGACCTAACTAATTTGATTAATACTTGTAGGAATCTAGTTGCATGTTTAGTTACACATCTTCCCCATAAACATACATCTTTTAACCATCTTTTTGAACCTTTACATGCAAAGACCTTGTGGACTAATCCCTCCCCCCTTTTGATTCCCCAAAACCGACGGCCCTCTTGGAGTGTAGGGGTGTTCAAATTTTTTTTTTACACTACTTACTTACTTGCAATCTCTCATTTCTCAAACACACTTCTACTAGCAAATATCTCTCTTCTTTTTTTTCTCTCAAGGTTCTTTGTTCTTGCAAGTAAGTTAAAGACTTTTCTTCCTTTCTTGCTTAAACAAAACCATGGCCTTCATCATCTTAATCATCATCATCTTTTGTTGTGTGTTACTTAATCTTGTTGTAGTTTAATTACTTGTAGATTACTAAGTTATTATTTACTTACTTACTTGTCTTTATTTACTAAGTTACAAGATCAAACTTTCTAGTTTTGATTCTTCATTTATATCTTGTATTTAACAAGAACATCAAGAACATAATCTCTCTAGTTATGTTCTACATATTTTGTTTCAAAGAATTAAAGTTCATAGTTGTATAAACTCTTTACTTGTAGTTCTTGAAGTAACTTTGAAGTTACTTCACTTAAAGATCAACTTGGGTTGAATCTTTAAAAGTAAGAGCAACTATGAATCATCTTCTTGTTTAGTTAACTTTCTACTTTATTTATTTCAAAGATTTAAAGTTTATAATCTTTATAATTGTTACTTGTGTTCTTGTTTGTTGTATGTTACTAGAATACCACCTTCATGGTTGGTTTAGGCTTATCATTTCATTTTCTTTATTTCTTATTGTTAGTTGCTTACTACACATTTGAACAAGGACATGAAACCAACAAGAGCTTACACTTTGGTGCAAGTATCATGGATCCAACACTTGGTTGTGATCTTTCTTAGTGTTCATGAACTTGTTCATAAACTTACATGTAACCTTGGTTCATCAAACACCTACAACACTTGCACTTGAGTTATGATGGACAAACCTTGGTCAAAATGATGTTAACACATCAACGAGTTGTACACTTGAAGCTATACGCATCAAGGATGAGAACCGTGATGAACATCAAGCACCGAGACAACCGGAACTCTCCAAAACCCACTGTTCTGTCCAAAACCTACTGACCTGGTGTTTCTGGAACAGACCAGTAGACCTGGGCTGTTCTAACCTTGATTTCTAGATAGAACTTTTCGAGTAGATAACTTTTCATATAGGACTCATCTTAATCCGAGTTACGGTTTAGGATTTATGGCCCTCCGATCGTTACCATGTCCTTTAACGTTGTGCAGAAATTTCTGACCTACTCGCACTTAGACCGTCGCCACGGTCAAACCAAGACGAGTTTACTTCTGTAAATTTTACCACACTTAAGGGACTCATAGACGGAGCCATGACCACTGGTCTCACCTTAATTCAGTAAGGGTAGAGGCCGTGGTGACTGACCGAAGTCAGCCTTTGTTTTAAACGACTTTCATAAACGAGTCTTACTTGTTACCTTTTGTTTAATGATGATTGATGATGACCCTTATGACCTTAATTACGTACTTGTAAACCTTTTGAGACGACTTATTGACTTAGTGCTATTTGACTTAGGTTGAGGACGTTTGGACCGTTACTTGCACACCACTTTCCGACTACTACCTTACCGTTACTACTAATCATTGTGAGTTATAGCATTCCCTTTTTACTTTAACTTATTTTGGGAACTGAGAATACATGCGGATTTTATGTTTTACATACTAGGCACGAGTACTTAAACTTATATATGTGTGGGTTATACAACGGCAGAAACATTCCCTTTAGCTCGGTAACGTTTAGTCATTGGTTTTTTGAACCGGTGAACGCGAATCTTAGATATGGATCCATAGGGTTTGACATCCCCACTCGGGCTAGTAGCGCTAGCATTTAATGAGTGTTTAATACTTCGAGGTTATACGCACTTGCCAAGTGCACTTTAAGGGGGTACATTAAACGTTAAGTTAGTTACCGGGTGCCCACGGTTAAGCATATACTTTTACATACGTTTGAAACGCTCGTTGAGCACTGAAATCTCGTGGCCTACTTACATTACTGTTATACTTAAACTATAGCTCACCAACCTTTGTGTTGACCTTTTTAAGCATGTATTTTCTCAGGTGCTTGAAGTCGCTTCCGCTATCTTACTAGTCGTGCTGTAGAACCCGCTGCCTAGAGTTGTTATCGCATGACTACTTATGTTGCATTCAAACTTTTTACTTATGAACTTATGTTATGTAACGACCATTATGGTCACGTACACTTATTTAATGCTTCTACTTAGCGAAGCATACTTTTGATTTGTAAAACAATTGACGTATGTTATGACGTCACTTTTATTTATGAATGTAAACTCTGTTTTGAAAATGCATATAGTACTTAACCTTGTAATGATCCTGTTGATGATGGTCCGTACATGATGATTTAGTACGGGGCGTCACACCATAGTCCATGGTACCTTGCAAGTATCTTAATATTCTTTTAGAAGCTCCGTAATGTATTTGAGTATGGTTTTGCACGTACCTGGATAGCAGACTCGTTGCGTACATGATGTCTGGTCTTGTTGCTGTTAGATATAGTAGACTTCTAATGAGACTTCTGAATCTTGAAGCAACCGCTTTCTCCGATCCATCTTCTTGTCTCATCTTCTCATTTGCAACTAGTGGTGTGGCTACGGTTTTACAACCATATAGTTTAAATTTCTTCAGGAGATTTTCTGTATATTTCTTTTGGCATATAAAGATGCCTTCATTTTCTTGACTGATTTCGATTCCAAGAAAATAACGCATCAATCCAAGGTCGCTCATCTCGAACGTTTTCATCATGTCTTCTTTAAATTGTTGTATCATCCTCTCATTGTTTCCAGTATATATTAGATCATCGACATACAAGGAAATAATGAGAGTGTCTGAGTTACCTTGGTTTTTGATGTAAAGTGTGGGCTCACTTTGACTCCTCCTGAACCCTGAACTTGTGAAGTAGCTGTCAATGCAACTATACCAAGCACGTGGTGCTTGTTTTAGTCCATATAAGGCTTTCTTTAGCTTTAGAACTTGATCTTCTTTTCCTTGCTGAACGAACCCTTGTGGTTGCTCCACGTATATTTCTTCTTCCAGAAACCCATTTAGAAAGGCTGATTTCACATCTAGTTGGTGAATCTTCCATCTTCGTTGAGCTGCTAATGCCAAAAGTGCTCTTATAGTATCCAGTCGAGCTACGGGTGCGTAGGTTTCGGTGTAGTCAACTCCTGGTTGTTGCGAGTAGCCTTTAGCTACTAGCCTTGCTTTGTGTTTTTGTATAGATCCATCAGGGTTGAGCTTTGTTTTGTAAACCCACTTTACTCCAATGATTTCTTTATTTTCTGGAGGATCAACTAACTCCCATGTGTTGTTTTTCTCGATCATTTTGATTTCTTCGTTCATAGCGGCCACCCACTTTTCATCTATGGCTGCAACTTCATAGCTTTCAGGTTCTATAGTTGTAAAGTTGCAAGTCTCGTATATCTCTGCTAACGCTTTGACTCTTTCAGGTGTGGACTCTGGACTTGACTCGTCTTGCGCCAAAGGTAATCTTGTCGACGGAGAAGTTGGTGTAGTAGGGCTTGTTTCTCCAGTACTTTCCTGTTGTTCAGAATGCTCCAATTGTAGTGGTTGTTGAGCTGGAGTTTCCATAGATATTTGCGACAAATATGTTTGTCTTTCAACTTTGTCTTTCTCCCAGTTCCAAGAAGCGTCTTCGTCAAACTCCACGTCTCGGCTAATCATGATGTTATTTGTTTTCAGATTATAGACTCGGTAGCCTTTTGACTGTGTGCTATAGCCCAAAAATATTCCTTTTTCTGATTTTTCTTGGAGCTTGTGACGTTTCTTCTTTGGAATATGGATGTAGCAGATACACCCAAATACTCGCAGATGATTCGCCGACAGTTTCCTTCCACTCCATGCCTCTATCGGAGTCTTGTTTTTGACAACTTTCGTTGGACAGCAATTCAAAATATATACAGCCGTGTATACAGCTTCAGCCCAGAAACTGTTTGGAAGGCCTTTTTCATGTATCATTGTTTTGGCCATTTCCATTACAGTTCTGTTTTTGCGTTCAGAGACGCCATTTTGTTCAGGGGCGTAACCAACAGTGAGTTGGTGTTTAACACCTTCATCTTCACAAAATTTATTGAATTGTGTAGAGGTGTATTCTTTCCCTCTATCACTCCTTAGTGCTTTTATATAATGGCCACTACTTTTTTCTACGAAATTCTTGAACTTCTTGAATATCGTAAATACTTCTGATTTTTCACGCATGAAATAAACCCACGTCATTCTAGAATAATCATCGATGAAGAGAATAAAGTACCTGTTTTGGTTAAGTGACGGGGTCCTCATTGGTCCACAAACGTCAGTGTGCGCCAGCTCCAGTATACCTTTCGCTCTCCAAGCTTTGTCAAGAGGGAAAGGTTTTCGATGTTGCTTGCCCATCATACAGCTTTCACATGTGTCAGTGATTTCTTCTATGTTAGGCAAGTCTCTCATCATATTCTTCTGTTGGAGGATTTTTAGTGCGTGAAAGTTAAAGTGGTCAAATCTTCGATGCCATAGCCAAGATTCTTTGAACTTTCATGGCCGTGTCTCTGATATACTGCCAACGAAGCGGAAAGTTGCGGTTCTCCATTAGCACTTCGGCTATTAATTTATAGTTGTTTTTCTTGTCATGAATAACACATGATTTATCTTCGAAGTGTAAAGAGTATCTGTGCTCCATCATTTGGCCAACACTTAGTAAGTTACTTGCTAAGCTTGGTACTAGAAGAACGTCATTAACAGATCGAGTGCAGTTGTTAGTTTGAACAGTTATTGTACCTTTGCCTTTTGTGTCAACAAGCGCTCCATTCCCAAGTTTGACGCGAGACTTGACAGAGGTGTTGATACTATGAAATAGCTTCTCATCTCCTGTCATGTGATTGCTGCATCCACTGTCGATGAACCAAGTGTCGTCCCTTTGTTCATTCGCAACATGGCAGGCATAGAATAGCTGGTTTTTGTTCTCCGGTATTGTAACGACCCGGATTTTTTTCCGATCATTTTATACCTATGAGATTAATATTTACATAAATTAAGCATTACCAACATGATAAGCAATCTAAATTGTTGAGACTTATGTTTTTGAAAAGAGTTTTACATAACGTTTGACCGTCCAATTTAACCGATGATATCACGAACTATATAACATACGATAATTATACGTTTGTGTATATATATGTATTTATATATATTTAACATGATCTAAGAATATTTTAACATCTCATTGTGTACTAATAATAATGAGTTATAAGTATAATTTGAAACTACTAACTTAAGTTTTCAAAACAATAACTATGTGTGACGTTCTTCGACTTAAATACTTAAAACTTATAATGCTTATACATGTATCGTATAGATATGTATTTTATCACTTTTAAAGGATTTATATACATAAAATAATATAAGTATATTTACAAAAGATAGCTATATTTGAATTCTCGTTCTATTTTCTCAAGATTTTTATATGTATATCTAGGGTATATGTACCCGTATCATACCCAGCTTCTATACGTATTTACTATTGGTATATACACATCACAATCACTTTATTAGCAGCCATGAGTCAGCCAATTTTGGATCTTAGCATGCATGATTAATCAATTTGGCATATTATAAGACTTTTGCACAATATTACAAATTTATACATCTTTTCACCACCATTTATACTCCATTCTATTTTCATTTTTACTACACATTTTCTCTAACCAAAAACACACTCTTAGGAACCTTAAGTGTTCTTCACAATCTCATCTAATAACCATGAAGATCTAGCTTCAAAAACAAGCCTTAATCATCATAATAAATTCCTTACAAGAACACTTCAAAAATCCTTCCAACTATACAGGTTTACTTCCAACCTTTTGATCCAACTCCACCACTCTTTGATTCCAAGATTTTTCTTATCTTTTGCAGTAACTTTGTCCAAGTAACTTGAGGTAGTAACCTTGTTCATAACCTTATTCGATTCATATTCATATAGCTATCTTATTTTGTGTTGTAAAATTTTAACAACAAGAACATAGTTTGAATGATTTCAAACTTGTTCGGAAACTAAATAGATCCTTCTAACTTGACTTTTAAAACACTTCAAGACCTGTAATATATCATAATGATATGCTAACTTAACAAGATACAACTTGTTTTTACAAAGAACACCTTAAAACTGAATCTACGCCGTCGGAGTGCAACCGGGGGTTGTTTTGGGTTGGATATTTAAAAACCATCTTGAACTTTGAATTGGAAGTTCATGTTCTGAAAAAATGATATTTTTTATTAATATGTTAACACATAAAAATTTCATAGTTTAACTCAAAGTGTAAGTATTTTTAGAAAAATGATCATTAAATGTTGTTTTTATGGTGGAAAATGATCACTTTCATAAGTTTCACCAAAGTTTGACCTATAACCTGTGATTTCGAATAAAAACTAAGGTATTTTCAGTTCATATTCTTAAAATTTAACTCGATCCAAGGAAGTGGCAAGTTGAACCAACAAAAACGGAGTTGTAATGAAGAAACTACGACTAAAACAAGATCGGGTATCCGAAGCTAGTTTAGCTACGAAAATATTTGGAGAAAAATTAAATTAATCATATATTTTCTAATTAATATGATATTTCATATATATTTACTTATGATTTGATTTTATATATTTCAGGACCACCCGTAAACAACACGAGAAGATTAATCATAAGACCTCATGATTGTACGCAACACGTCATTTGACAACACGGTACTTTATGTACGCAACACGTCACTTGACAACATGGTACCATGGGTCGAGATTAATTCTGATCAATACGAATACGATGTGGTCTTTATTTATTTTATTGAGCAACTAATTATGGACCACTAACATCGGACTGCTAACTACGGACTAAGAAAATATTAAAAGTATTATAAATATATATATATATATATATGTAACGATTACTTGAAAAGAAAATATGTTGATATATTATATATATGGTTAGGTTTGTGATATCTATCGGAGACCAAGTCGAGTTAAATACCTTCAAGGCAAAAGTGAGTATATAGTCCCACTTTTAAACTCTAAATATTTCGGGATGAGAATACATGCATTTTATGATTTACGTTATGGACACAAGTGATTAAAAATATATATTCTACGTTGAGTTGTACCACTGGCATACTTCCCTGTAACTTGGTAACTACTATTTACATGAGGTATTGTAAACGCGGATCCTGTTGATAGATCTATCGGGCCTGACAACCCCAACCGGACTGGACGACCAGTATTCAACGGTTGCACAGTACTTCGTTTCGGTGACTACACATGGTACGGTGTAGTAAGATTTCATAATAAAGGGAATATGCGACGTTGATTAAATGTTAAGTATGGTTATCAAGTGCTCAACAACTTAGAATATTTTTATTAAAACGTTTATATATTAAATCTTGTGGTCTATATTTATAACGCTGCCGGCATTAAACCTATATCTCACCAACTTTATGTTGACGTTTTAAGCATGTTTATTCTCAGGTGATAACTAAAAGCTTCCGCTGCAACATGTTGAATTTAAGCAAGATCTTGAGTATGCATATTTGTGTCAAAAATAAAACTGCATATCGGAGGATTTGTAATGTAAAATATGTTGGAAGTCGTATTGTTATTATCACATGTAAAGTTTGTAAGTCTAAGATTATCGCTAAACGATAATCATTATTAAGTTGTTTAAACCTTGTATTTGTAATAAAAGTTATAGTTTGTATTGTAAAAACGAATGCAGTTTTTGAAAAACGTCGCATATAGAGGTCAATACCTCGCGATGAAATCATATGTTATTGTATTCGTCCTTATGGTTAAGGTCGGGTTATGACAGGTATATCTTCATTTTCTTCCGTGAAGTTTGCTCGATGATTTTGTTTTAAACGACAATCTTTTTCTAGATGCCCAAATCTTTTGCAGTTATTGCATTGTGGCTTCCCTTTGTGGAAATAATCTTTCTTCAAGTGATTTGTCTTTTTACAAATGCCACATGGAGGGTAGCCGTTCCTTCTTTGATCGAACCCAGTTCTGGGTTTTTCTCCTCCTTTTGATTTTTCTTCAAAAATTCTTTTCCCCCCATTATTAGATTTTTGTGACCGCAATTTGAGTTTAGACTGAAAGGCACTTTCAAGTGAGTTTTCACTACGCCGACTCAGTCTAGCCTCGTATGCTTCAAGAGAGCCAATTAATTCTGGTACCGACAGAGTCTCGATGTTTTTTGACTCTTCGATAGCAGTAATGACATGATCATATTTTTCTGTCATACTGATAAGTATTTTTTCTACGATCCTCTTATCAGTTATGTTATCTCCGTAGGCTCTCATTTGATTTACTATTTCTTTAATTCTAGAATAGTAATCTTTTACGGTCTCAGTGTCTTTCATGTTTAAATTTTCAAAATCTCATCTTAGAGTTAGTAGCTTGACAGATCTCACCTTGACATTTCCTTGAAATTCTTCTTGAAGAATCTTCCACGCCTCTTTGGCTGTCGTAGCTTCCATGATTCGTGGAAATATAGACGGTGTCAAGGCTTGTTGAATGTAGCCTAGAGCGGCAGCATTTCTTACAACATTTTTGTTGTATTTTTCTTGTTCTTCTGTGGACAGAGTTTCATCGTCTTTTGGATTTGTAAACCCGACTTCGACAATATCCCACAAGCTTTGTGCTTGAAAATATGTCTTCATTCGGATACTCCAAAAATCATAGTTGTCGCCATCAAAGATGGGGACGAGAATATTGTATGCACCAACGGTAGTCATGGTGTACACGATCAAACGCCCAAACAGCTCTTGATACCACTTGTTAGATTTAGTTTAATTAAATGTGATTGATTAATTTTAGTTAGAAGTATTATATTGTTTATATATTGTTGAGGGGATGTTTTGTAAATATGAGAAATATGGGGCAAGACTTGTGTTTAAAGTGGAAAGGTTTTTTATTACTTTTGAGTTTTTGGTTTTTTTTTTACATTTAAATTTACACTCAATGTGGCTATTTATAGCCATCAATATGTCGGTGGACTTTGCTCTAAATTTCTCTGATATTTTAACTTTGCTTGACATATACTAACTTCTAGTATTTACTTATAAAATATATATTAGTTAGTAAATATCTATTAGCTAGTTATCTAATTAATTCTAGATAACTCTAGAAATACATTATAATTTAACAAAGGTAAACGAGGTCTTTGACAGGACAATTCAATATCTACATATTTATTCACTTTGTTAATGGAGATTTGTCTTTGATGCTTAAACAAAGTGTTAAGAATTCTGAGTTATTCTGGTTTAATCTGAAGTGTGAGAAGCTGAATTTTTTTAAATTATGTTATGATAATGATGAATACTTTTTACTTTTGTATGCTAATAAGGAGTGGTCAGTATTATAACATTGACGTCCGAGGAGTTCAAGATTTGCTCAAGTCTTGTGCCTAGCTTGACGAGAAGTAAACCTTTTTTTGCTAATGTTTCAAACAACACGAAAGCTGCTACTTTATTGATTCTACCTTTGAGGATGGTAATCTCTCAGTTAATTACTTGGCCGTCTCGCTTGTTCCTTCGTGTCTATCACATTGCATAAAGTTTTTGTGGATCATGTGAAATAGAAGAATGCGACTTTACTGGTATTCATTTTTTATCTTACCAGCTACCATTATTAATGAGATGGAGACCTTGATGCGGTTTCCTTATAGTGTCAAGGAGATCTTAAATGTAGAAAAGCTAAAGTTTAGTGGTCTAGGGTCTGCCTTTGAAAAGAGGAGGGTAGTCTTGGAATTGAGAGACTTAAAGGGTGATCTTGGCGTATTCTTACTTGTAAGAATTATGTATAGGTTAAATGGATCCATACTTATTGGCTAAGAGGTAGGAATTAATGGGTAGCGCCTATAGTGGCTGGTTCTAGTGTTTGTTAGAGCAAACCCACTGTTATTCGGTCCCAGATTAGTGATAAGGTGGTTAATATTATTGAAATTTTGAGATCCACCTTAGCTTGGGATGATACTCGGAGTTAATGTGGCCTTATAGCTAATCATATTTCGACTAGAGAAATTCATAAAGCAGGCTTTTTATGAATGATTGTTAGATAATGTTGGTGATACAGGTTGGAAGTGCCAACTTATTGTCATTCTCTATTTCATGTTTTGAATCATGTTTAAACACTGATTCCTTGTGATCTCCCGGATGAAATAGTGTGAAAATATGGTGCTAGTTTGTTACATGTTTTTCGATATATGTTGTGTGGAACTCTATTCGTTCACATAGTAATCAAGTTCTATGATTCTATTTGGTTTGGTATGTAGTACGTATCCCTCATCATTATTTTATTGTCTGGATTTTATGGTATGAAAATTTAAATACTCAATTTAGAGACTCAATTTAGAGACTGATGCGAACAATCAAGCTCTAAAAGACTACCATTACTGAATCATTACCTATGTTAAATTTATTTCCAATAACGTATGAATAGTTCCTAGATTTTTTTTTTTTAACGGCGATTTTTTTTTTGCATCAGTAGATCATTTCTTTCAACGACCCTCATCATTTGCACGTTACACACACGTTCGGGCGGAAATCCGAACACGATCGACGGTACCCGGGAAAACATCCATTCGGGCAGTGGTTCCGAGTAGGGGTCCGTGAACGAATCCGGTAAAACCTCCCTATAGAGTCAATATATACCACCATTATTGGTGTTCAATTGGTTTAAAGAAAATCATGTCATCCCTAAGGATCGAACCCATGACCTCTCCCTATCCCATGACACAAAGAACATGGGGAGAATCGTTGGGCTATGCCCGCAAGTTCGAATAGTTCCTAGATTTAGATTAATGGATTCATAAATCAATGCCTTGGAATATGAATAAATGGACGAAAATGGATTGACATTAGCATGACCTGATCCATTCTCAGAGATTAACCCTGAACCCGATAGATCGTTCTTTTTTACAGTATATGAAATAGGTGACTTTGTTAAGTCAGTTCTTAGAAAATCTCTATTTAAATCATTTGTCCTTATTTTAACAAAGGAAGCAAATGCCCTTTCAATCTTTTTGTCTTGGTCTCAATCTCAATTCAACCCTAACAAGTGCGAACTAATATTTTTCTTTGAAAGGCGGTGAATTCTAAAGCCAATAAAACAGTAGCTACTACGGCATAAACTGCTCATTTTTTCTTCCCCTCGAGTATAGCATGATGAGCTTATATAAAGTTTTGTGGAGTGAATATGTAATTTTAATTTGAAAAAATTACGTGGATCATCTATGTGGTTTACTTTAAACTGCATGGATCGTTCCAAAACCTAGTTTTTTACGTTGGTAGTTCTTAAAATTACATTTTTAACACCGGCCCTCCCTCCATCTAACGGTCGTTTATTTTTTCCGTTAAATCAAGACATATGTGTATCATGTCAGGACATAATTGTCAATTCATGTGTTCTCCTTCTATTAGATATCGTTTCCTTCATTCTCTAATAGTTTTTTAACCCTTCAAATAAACCCACCAAATTAGAGTTATTTCCTTGTGCTACTGATGCACACAAATAATCTAGTGCAGGAAGATCTAAACACAGGCAGGGGTGAAACTGCCCCTTCAAAAGCCCAAATTATATAACAAGAATAACTTAAATATTGTTGATACTTAAAAAAACATGATCCTTTCAATAGTATAAAAAATGTTTTGCTTCCTACATTCCAAATTTCCAATAACGTAATTAACTTCACACCTGATGTAGTGTATATCAACAATCATGCACAACCATACAACAAAATTTCCAAAGAATGGTTAAAAATAAATATTAAATACGTATCATGAACCCCAAAGTCAATATATCCATCTCTATGATTATAGTATAAGATATATATGTACTAATATGCGGACAAAAAATATAGTTACAAGACGGATTAGTTTGAACCATGAAAACACGTACACATACTAATAATAGAAATGATTTATACAAACTTTCATAAATAAAAATTATATAAAAATACTTTTCTCCATTTGAGTATTGTGAACAAGTTATGTTGTTTAAATATTGTGGATTTGATCAAAATATAGTCATTTACTTTAGATCATGTGTGTGATTAAAGATACATTATTTGCATTTATCCATATATCGTATGGTAATAAATACTTTGACCTATTAAAGATATTCCTTCAAACTTTATTGATTTCATATTACCATATTAATTAGTGCTTTTATTCCTCACATGAAATTTTGGGTAAACGTGATAAGATTTTCTAGTTCGATTTATCGAACTGGTAGTGAAGTTTAAATATTAACTTAGTTATTCTATTATAATTTTTTCCATTTCATAAGACCAACCTAAGATATGTTGATAGTGCGATTTAAATATCAAAACTTTTGCTGGAATATCAAGAAACCATCATTTACTAGGACATTTTGTGTTGGTTATTTTCTCACAGGCATATGTAATCTATATGTACAATTACATATAGCATTATGTTATTGATAGTGTTCCACATCTCCAATACACATGCAAAGAAATATACTCGAAGATAATGGCTTACGAGGGTATCACATATACAAAGACCAAAGGTATAAAACTAAGTCAAATATATAGGTTGAAGCTAAGCTTTGAGCGAGAAAACTCTACCAATGTTTACCGCCCAAAGGACTAAAAAGCAAGTAAACAAATTTACTTTCCTAGTTCAGTAAACAAAAATAGAAAGTGAACTAACTCTTTCTAGGATTGTCTTGGAAATCGATTATAGACTACTGGGAGTTGGTTAAAACCCTAAAAGGAGTCATTTCCCTCTATAAAAGGAAGGCATCATCTTTAGAAGAAATATGTCATCACACACCCTCAATCACTCACATCTAACACATATGCATGCACTTATGTGCTAGTATACATTGATGGCATAAAGTGAGAGTCATCTTATTACCTTCGATGAATCACCAATAAAAAATATCACCTTCTCATTTGCTAAATTCTCATGGTCATAGTGATTAGAACAAACTAACCTTATCTCTTCGATAAGCTACACCGAAAAGTGTCATCCGTTGGACACACAAAAATACACACTTTTTTAGACAATGCTAAACTGTCGTCATGGTTGATTCCGAACACCCACCACCGGGGTTCACCTCACCATTACAAATCACAATGGCCGAGGTCGTCACCCAGACACCACTTATCCTTGCAGCACCCATATCGGCAAACTGTAATGATTCAAACTCTGTAGGACAACCACCTCTAATCGATAAAACCTTCATAATTAACATCTATGAAAACATCAGGATGTTCATGAGAAGTCTACGTGCGGAGGGTCACTTCCAAAGTTGGCGAAACCTCACCTATGAAAGTGAAGAATACGACGAAGAAATGGAGATGGAAGCGCTACCCAACTAAAGCCTTCCATCTACAACCCAACCAGTCATTTCACTAACTCTGACAGTATCCTCATTAACAAAATAAACCGAAGCCACTCGCACACCACGACTTACCTTCAGAGGTCCCGTTACACCACAATATACCTACAATGCGATAACAACCATCCACCATTGTCCTAAGCACCGAACAATAGAGCCAAGTTCATAATAAAACAGGGATTGATATGCATAATAGAGCCAAATACAGTTAATGGCTCCCTAAGGAACGCCTTATGTCAACCCTACTTTACCCCACATGGGAATGATCCTAGTGACGAACCAATAAACCATAGAACCCAAACCTACCAACACCAAACACGGAATGGGCCACCGAACACAACACAAACTACTTAGGCATACCATCCTTACCAGAATTGTTATGGAGGAAATCCTCGTGTTCAAAATAACTTCAGCAGCAGCTTGCACGCCATTATCACCTAGATACTGACAGCTTCATGAAGAACAAAAAAATCCCTTCGTACAAAGCATCAAGAATCACCCACTACCGGATCGAAGGGAAATGGCATCTCACCTAGGGTACTATGAAAGGAAAGACGCTCCTAACGATTATATAAACATATTCGAAGGTGCTTCAAGAATGTCAAAGTGGGGCTGGCATTGTCATGCCACACTTTCTCCTACATTCATAAAGGGGATGCAAGGATCTGGTTTGACTCTCTCTTCAAAACCTCTTTCTCTAGCTTCGATGACTTGAAACGTCAGTTCAAATTGAAGTTTAGCCAACAGAATCGACATAAGAAGAATCATGTAGTGGATTACTGGGTTGAGCATAAAGAAAAAGAAGGTTCGAGGGCCTCCCGAAGCCGGTATAATGATGAAACCCAACAAATCTTAGGACTCTTAGAGTTTCTAAAGAATATCAATGGACCTATATTGATGCAAGGTCCGACCTCTCATCAAACACCTCAGCTATGACCTCCTAGATACTTACGAAGCTCTTCTTCACAAGTCCTATGTATGGCTACACGCCAAAGATACAACTAGTACCGTTGTGAAAGAAGATCACCAAGTCAGTAAACGAAAAGAAAGGCATATAAGAAGAGAAAAAAAGAAACAGGTTCATTTCGTACTGGAGGGAGCCTACCTCCGGAATCTTCGGGACACTAATAAAATCCCCAAAATAAATCCTTCGCTACAGAAAGAGTGGCCCAAGCATTTGAAACCCCACCTAAGATAACAAGTGATATGACCAAAACATGCGGTTTTATTTATGCGGTGTTGTTAAGTCGCAAAATGTCAGAATCAGCTACCAGAAGGGTCAGTAGTTTTAAATTTATATTTAGCCAGGCCTAAATCATACTATTCCTTATTATGATGTGTCACAACTCTAGCTTTTCGACTTAAGTTGTCTAGTTTGACTTCTTTAAGTTACAATTTCTGACTTGACGAGTAAATTTAATGATCTATGTCTTGGTTTGTTTTTTGGGTTTGTATAACTCTAAGGTTGCATTTAGGTTTTACTTGTCTGAGTGTTACCTCACACATTTTGCACAATGACCTAAAACCCTGGCTTATCACCAAAAACCCTAGTCTAACACCATAAACACTAGACTTGTAATTTATACCTTTATATATAACAACTTAATAAGTGAACATATTAATCAAGTATTTAGATTAAAAACTTGTAACTAATTTACTTTGATATTAGATCATAAGTTAAGACTTTCTCTACATTTTATCATTTTCACAACTAGTCTTGATCATTTTGTACTAAGCCATTTCTTTCACTTAACTAACCTTAACCTATATTGATTAGAACCTAATCTTAGCTTACTTCCTAAACCGTAAACATACAAATAAAACACCTTAGATTATACTTTAGAAAAACTAAACAAGTACATGTACATTTGTGAACCAGAAATTTACAAGAACACTTGCACCATCATCATCAAAATCGCCTAGCATCGTCATCATCATCATCCGTATCATCATAATACCTCAACTAACACTTAATCTATAACTTAAAACACATGCAAAACATCATCATGAAGATCATTAATGGCAAATGGTGAGTCATCTCTCTCCTTTGCTCTCCTTGTAACACGCTACCACCACCATTCTCTATATAATCCCCCTCTCTTGCTCACTTCACTAATTTGATCACTCTCATTCACTCTCACACCTACATACATCCTAATTGCAGATCCTAAACACTCTTTAGTTCATATTCTTAAAGCCCTAAGATCAAAACTCTTCAAGGTATAACAAACTATCTAATTCTATTCATCATTTCTAGTCATTTTCAAGAACATTCATGGTGTAAAAGCTTGTTCTAGAGTGTTATATAGCTAACCATGATCTTGATGTTAGATCAGTAAACTTAAGATCTCTACATGTCCTATGTCATAAAATGAAGCTAAACTAAGAACTAAAGTGGTTAACTACATGACATTATTTTATCTTTGAGCTGTCCAAAATTTTACTTGAAGTTCATGACGTAAACACTAACTTATGATTGATCTCAGGAACTCACAAATTAGTATGATGTTCATATATGTGTTTGAGACTTCTAGTAAAGTTTTCATGATTTATTTCAAAGAAAAAGTCATTTTTTCTTTCTATTTGGTGACACAAGTTCAGATTTGAAGTAATCTGACCAAGTGTCTAAGAATCATGTATAAATCAAAATATAAGATAGATCTTGAACAAAGGATTTTGATTCGAAAAATAGACATAATATGGAAACCATGTATAGTTAAAACACCAAAAATCATTAAGAAATCATTGAGATATAGCCTTATCAAATTGACATAAGATTTTACTGAAGTCAGAATTTGGTCTAAAACCTTATCTCTAAAAATAAGGTTAATGAAGACCTGGAGGTTATTCCTTTTGAGAATAAGTACTTTTGTATGTCCTACGACCTCTATAAAAATATTGAGTTAAACAAATGTGTTTTGCTATTTTTGAACTTGCCTAGGAACTTATAGTGTAAATTTGAACGGTTTTGCACACTTGTAAAAGAGTGAACTTTTGACCAACTTCTATTTTGAGTTTAGAGGCTAACTTTATATGGTTAGAAACTTTACTCAAAGAGATTTCCAGATATGGTAATCCCACCTTGAATGGATGTCTAGATTAATAGAAATACCTAAACTAATGTTATGGTAAAACTAGTCAAAACAGTCAAATCTTAAAACTATGAATTATATAACTTTTGAAACCGAGAACCGAAATGGACATGTAAGATTACTTAAAAAATTGATCTTAGACCTAATCAAAATACTATATTAGATAGTATGACCTCTGACCTTATAAATATGTATTAGGTCTCAAGCCCGGAACACCGAACACAGTCTGACCAACTACCGTGTACGCTTTGCACCGCATCACTTGTGAGTTTGTAGTCCCATTTTTAATCAATCTTTTATACATTTGGGATGAGATAATACTTGTTAACTATTTTACATATTGGACTCGAGTACTTATTACTATATTCTATGTTGAGTAACAAAGGTCAATTTTAGAAAGCCCGATTTTGATATCGTTAATTACCGATTTGGTGAACGCGAATACTATGAATAGATCTATTTGAGGGTGACTCCTCACATCAGGATAGGCCTTCTAGGCTATCAGATGCATAACCTTCGACCATATGCACTTAGACCATAAGTGGCGCTTATTTTCGTGTACTTTTACGTTAACGTTCGATATCGAAAGCTCATAAACTAGAATAACTTTTTAACTGTTTTGAACTGAAATCTTGAGGTCCATTTCCTATGCATTATAACCAAACCTATGAACTTACCAATATTTATATTGACGTTTTTAAGTATTTATCTCAGGTACTTAGCTATTGGAGCATTTTCAGGTCTGGCATCGTGGAGTTTAAAAATGTCTTTTGTTTAAATCTAGTGTTGATTGGCTAGATTATGATGTATTTGTATTCGTACTATGTTTGTATTTGTACTTTTGTAACCACGATGTACCAAAACGAAAAACAGAGACCATGATGTAATAAAATGTATGTTTCCGCTGCTACGTTGACTATAACCTAGGACACTATGTTAAAGCTCACACCACGTCTTGGGAAATCGAGACGGAGGTCGTGATAGACATGGTATCAGAGCTCGGGTTATATGGAATGTGGACAACATTAGTGTGCCTAGACCTGACCAACTATGATTGCATTAGTGTGTCCAACCTATAACTGAGTCAAAAATTTTCTAGTCTCTACTATTTTTTGAGTCATATATTATTATTTTTACTCGTCGGAAATCCTATAGGCTAACTTTTATATGTTTTGTATGTTAAGATGGCATCGTCTAGTTCTATGAGATCCAACACTGTGACCGCACCTATAATCATTAGCGACAGTTCAGATGAAAACTCTAATAGGAATGAATTCGAAATGTACCAACCATTCTGGCGACGATGGATATGGGTTCGTGAACTTTTAGGTAGATGGAATCAATAAGAGGGAACCCCGCACCATGAACATAATGTACCTCCAACCATTAATGGCAGGGATGGATTAATGGGTCAATCAAAACAAGACACGATTTACACTTTGTTTGCTAGAATCTTTAGGCATGAGGGACATATTGAGTGACTACAGGGGACTGTTGATTATCTGTATATGAAAGAAAATCAAGATGGGAATGATTATCAGTTCAGTCATTTTGAGAGACAGCAGATTGGTCTATAGAAGACCATCGAGCTACAACAGCATCGGATCAATGAGTTATCGGCAAGGAATCGTGACCTTGCGGAGCAAGTGACTAGTTTGGGAATTCGTTTGAATGAAGTGGTTTCGGTGGTTAATGCCATTGTTCCACAGTAGATCTACCGTTAGGGATTAGGAGTGTTGATTTTCTAGCTTACACTCTTAAGATATTCTTATATTGCGGATATTATAGGAAAAGTAATTAATATATTAGTTGTTTATATTAATGGAACTAACGGGTAGGTTAGATACCCAAATTTTGTAATATTAAAAGGCCGATCTTAATTAATGACTTTTATATTATAATTGTTTAACTTCATTTTCATATTAAGAGCAATTTTATATATATATATATATATATATATATATATATATATACAATATTTGAATTGTCTTTCTTTTGTTAGAAAATGCCTCCGAAAAGAAATCTAAACACGGGAATGAGTGCTGCTCAGATCGAGGAGATGGTAGCTCAAAGAGTAGCTGAAGAAATTACTAACGTTGAAGTAGGACGCGCAGCAAATTCCGCGAACGAAAGGAGACCCGAAGTGGCAAATGTTCAGCAGCGATGCAAGTACAAGGCATTTATGGGTTGCAAGCCCCAGAGTTTTTCAGGACCGGAAGGACCCGTAGGGTTAATGAGATGGCTTGAAAATCTATAATCAGTATTCAAAATTAGCGAGTGTGCAGACATTGATCGCGTGAAATTCGCATCATGTACTCTTTCGGATGGAGCCTTAACCTGGTGAAATTCTTTTGCCAAGTCTGTGGGTATTGATGTTGCATATAATACGCCATGGGAAGAATTCAAGAAGCAAATGATTGATGAGTATTGCCCGAGGAGTGAAATTCAAAGGCTAGAAACCGAGTTGTGGAACTTAAAGTTGGAAGGAACTGATATCGCAAGATATACTAATCAATTCCTTGAGTTAGCTTTAATGTACCCAATCATGGCCATTCCCGAATATAAGAGAATTGAGAGATATATTTGGGATTGTTGGAAGACATTCAAGGAAATGACATGTCATCAAAACCAGAAACGATCCAGAGTGCTATTCGTATGGCGCATGATTTGATGGCGCAAGTAGTGCGATGTCAACCAATCAATGTTAAGATGGATGTGAAGACTACAACTGAGAAGCGTAAGTGGGATGGAAACCAATAAGGTAATTCCAAGAAGTAAGGAACTTCCAAGGTTGAGAGTTCAAATAGTAAGTATGCATGAAAGAAACCCTACCGCAGCAGGTGCACGAAACATCATTTTGGTGTTTGCACTGTAGTTTGTGATCGAAGCAAGAAGCAAGGATATCTCGTAAAGGATTGTAGAGTTCGTTTATTAGGGAACGATAAGAGCGATAAGAACAATCAGAATGTTTGTTTTGGATGTGGACAAGCGGGGTATTTCAAGAAAGAATTTCTTAAGGCGAAGAAGGGTGAAACGGCGAAGGGACGTGCTTTTCAGATCTCCACGAAAGAAGCTCGTGAGGACCCAGAATTAGTCACGGGTACGTTCCTCCTCAATAATCATTTAGCATCTATTTTATTCGATAGCGGAGCAGATAAAAGCTTTATAGATAAGAATTTTAGTGTTGCGATTGATAGGCCTTTAACTGCCTTAAACACTAGATATGCTGTAGAATTGGCAAATGATAAATTGATGAAAGTAGATAAGATTATGCGAGGTTGTGTCTTAAATTTGTCAAACAATTTGTTTAAAGTTGATTTAATGCCCGTTGAGTTAGGAAGTTTCGATGTTGTTATTGGTATGGACTGGTTGTCTAAGAATCATGTGGACATTATTTGTGCAGAAAAGTCTATTCGTATACCTCTTGAGAATGGTGAGGAATTAGTAATCCAAGGAGATAAGAGCAAGGTGAACCTTAATATTATTTCTCGTATGAGAGCTCAAAGATACCTAAAGAAGGGATATCCTTCCATTCTTGTGCACGTGAAAGAACTCAAAACCAAAGAGATCGGATTAGAGAATGTTCCAGTTGTCCGAGAGTTTCCTCATGTATTTCCAGAAGATTTTCCAGGTCTACCTCCGTATAGACAAGTTGAATTCCAGATTGATTTGATTCCAGGAACTGCACCAGTTGCCAAATCACCTTATCGATTAGCCCTTCAGAACTACAAGAATTATCAAATCAACTCCAAGAATTATTAGATAAGGGATTCATTCGACCTAGTGTTTCTCCGTGGGGTGCTCCAATTTTGTTTGTCAAGAAGAAGGATGGAACTTTCATATTATATATTGACTATCGAGAGATGAATAAGCTTACAATCAAGAACCGTTACCCGCTACCAAGGATATATAATCTATTTGACCAACTGCAAGGGTCAAGTGTATATTCCAAGATCGACCTCGGATCAGGGTACCATCAATTGAGAGTCAAAGAGGACGATGTGCCTAAGACAGCGTTCAGAACACGCTATGGCCATTATGAATTTTTGGTTATTCCGTTTGGTTTAACCAATGTCCCTGCAGTATTTATGGATCTGATGAACAGAGTGTGCAAGCCGTATTTAGATAAATTTATCATAGTGTTTATCGATGACATTTTGATTTACTCTAAAAATAAGAATGAGCACGAGCAACATTTGAGATTAATTTTGCAACTTCTGAAAAGAGAGCAGTTATATGCTAAATTTTCGAAGTGTGGTTTTTGGCTCAATTCAGTCCAATTTTTGGGTCATGTGGTAAATAGAGAAGGTATTCATGTTGATCCTACAAAGATTGAGGCTATTAAGAAATGCGAAGTGCCTAAGAACCCATCTCAAATTCGTCAATTTCTAGGACTTGCTGGATATTATAGAAGATTTATTTAGAATTTCTCCAAGATAGCACGACCGCTAACTGTGTTAACGCACAAGGATAAAAAATTTGAATGGTCCTCAGAACAGGAATCTGCTTTTCAAATGTTGAAACAAAAGTTAACAACTGAACCAATACTATCACTACCAGATGGTAATTTAGATTTTCTAGTTTATTGTGATGCGTCTCGACAAGGGTTAGGATGTGTTTTAATGCAACAATAGAAGGTCATTGCGTATGCGTCTCGTCAACTGAAGAACCATGAGCAGAATTATACAACTCATGATTTGGAGTTAGGAGCCGTTGTGTTTGCATTGATAATATGGAGACACTATTTATATGGGACCAAGTGTACCATATATACAGATCACAAGAGTCTTCAGCATATTTTCAATCGTAAACAATTAAACATGCGACAAAGATGTTGGGTAGAGTTTATAAACGATTATTATTGTGATATTCGATATCATCCAAAAAAGCAAACATTGTAGCTAATGCATTGAGTCGCAAAGAAAGGGTTAAACCTCTGAGAGTTAGGTCATTGAATATGACTATTCAGACAAACCTTATGTCTTGAATTCAATATACACAATTGGAAGCTATGAAGGAAGAGAACGTGAAAAAGGAAGGAATTAGTGAGAAAGATAAGAACTTTGAAGTTAAGAGTGACGGCACCCGATATTTTGTAGACAGCATTTGGATTCCATAGTTTGGTGGATTGAGAGAACTTGTGATGGATAAAGCACATAAGACGAGATATTCAATTCATCCAGGGTTTCAGAAAATGTATCATGACCTAAAGAAATTCTATTGGTGGCCGAACATGAAGGTTGAGATTGCAACTTATGTTGAGAAGTGCTTGACATGTTCGAAGGTCAAGGCAGAAAATCAGAAACCATCAGGGTTATTGCAGCAACCTGAGATTCCCGAATGGAAATGGGAAGGAATTACAATGGATTTCATTACAAAATTATCGAAGACTGCGAAGGGTTATGACACTATTTGGGTAATAGTGGATCGACTTACAAAATCTGCACATTTCTTACCAATGAAAGAAACCGACAAAATGGAAAAGTTGGCAAGTTTGTATATTAAGGAGATTGTCTCTAGTCATGGTATTCCAATTTCTATTATTTCCGACTGAGATAGCAAATTTACGTCAAGATTTTGGCAATCTATGCAAAAAGCCCTAGGTACTCGTTTGGACGTGAGTACAGCTTATCCTCCCCAAACCGATGGGCAGAGTGAGTGAACTATTCTAATGTTTGAAGACATGCTCCAAGCATGTGTAATTGATTTTGGAAATGGATGGGATCAGTATTTACCTTTAATCAAGTTTTCATATAACAATAGTTATCATTTGAGTATTAAGGCTGCACCATTTGAAGCTTTGTATGGAAGGAAATGTAGATTACCTTTGTGTTGGAGTGAGATTGGTGATTCACAATTGACAGGACCAGAAATTATCCATGAGACAACCGCGAAGATCTTTCAAATTCAAGAAATATTAAAGACGTCGAGAAGTAGGCAAAAGATTTATGTATGACCTTTTGAAGTTGAGCCCAAGATATGTATGACCTTTTGAAGTTATTGAAAGGATTGGTCTAGTTGCATATATTGAAACTACCACAAGAGCTTAGTAGTATTCATAATGCTTTTCATATTTCGAACTTGAAGAAGTGTCTATCGGATGAAAAAATTAGTGATTCCTTTGGAAGAACTAAGTATCAACGACAAGTTACATTTTGTCGAGGAACCAGTAGAAGTGATGGATCGTGAAGTAAAGACATTAAAGCATAGTAGGATTCCGATTGTTAAAGTTTGTTGGAATGCTCGTAATGGTCCAGAGTTTACGTGGGAATGTGAGGACCACATAAGGCAGAAATATCCTCATATGTTCGATAATCGAAGTACCTCCTAAATTTGAGGACGAAATTTTCTTAATGGGTAGGTAATGTCACAACTCTAGCTTTTCGACTTAAGTTGTCTAGTTTAACTTCTATAAGTTACAATTTCTGACTTGACGAGTAAATTTAATGATCTATGTCTTGGTTTGTTTTTGGGTTTGTATAACTCTAAGGTTGCATTTAGGTTTTACTTGTCTGAGTGTTACCTCACACATTTTGCACAATGACCTAAAACCCTGGCTTATCACTATAAACCCTAGTCTAACACCATAAACCCTAGACTTGTAATTTATACCTTTATATATAATAACTTAATAAGTGAACTTATTAATCAAGTATTTAGATTAAAAACTTGTAACTAATTCACTTGGATATTAGATCATAAGTTAATACTTTCTCTACATTTTATCATTTTCACAACTAGTCTTGATCATTTTGTACTTAACCATTTCTTTCACTTAACCAACCTTAACCTATCTTGATTAGAACCTAATCTTAGCTTACTTCCTAAACCCTAAACATACAAATAAAACACCTTAGATTATACTTTATAAAAACTACACAAGTACATGTACATTTGTGAACCAAAAATTTACAAGAACACTTCCACCATCATCATCAAATCGCCTAGCATCATCATCATCATCCATATCATCATAATATCTCAACTATCACTTAATCCCTAAGTTAAAACACATGCAAAACATCATCATGAAGATCAATAATGGCAAATGGTGAGTCATCTCCCTCCTTTGCTCTCCTTGTGACACACCACCACCACCACTCTCTATATAATCCCCCTCTCTTGCTCACTTCACTCATTTGATCACTCTCATTCACTCTCACACCTACATACATCCTAATTGCAGATCCTAAACACTCTATAGTTCATATTCTTAAAGCCCTAAGATCAAAACTCTTCAAGGTATAACAAACTATCTAACTCTATTCATCATTTCTAGTCATTTTCAAAAACATTCATGGTGTAAAAGCTTGTCCTAGAGTGTTAAATCACTCAATGATGACTATATAGCTAACCATGATCTTGATGTTAGATCAGTAAACTTAATATCTCTACATGTCCTATGTTTTAAAATGAAGCTAAACTAAGAACTAAAGTGGTGAACCACATGACACTATTTTACTTTTGAGCTGTCCAAATTTTTACTTGAAGTTCATGACTTAAACATCAACTTATTTTTGATCTCAGGAACTCATAAATTATTACGATGTTCATATATGTGTTTAAGACTTCTAGTAAAGTTTTCATGATTTATTTCAAAGAAAAAGTCATTTTTCATTTTTATTTAGTGACACAAGTTCAGATTTGAAGCAATCTGACCAAGTGTCCAAGAATCATGTATAAATCAAATATAAGATAGATCTTGAACTAAAGGCTTTTGATTGGAAAAATAGACCTAATAAGGAAACCATGGATAGTTAAAGCACCAAATATTATTAAGAAATCATTGAGATATAGCCTCATCAAGTTGAGATAAGATTTTACTGAAGTCATAATTTGGTCTAAAACCTTATCTCCAAAAATAAGGTTAATGAAGACCTAGAGGTTATTCATTTTGAGAATAAGTACTTTTATATGTCCTAAGACCTTTGTAAAAATCTTGAGTCAAACAAATGTGTTTTTCTATTTTTGAACTTGCCTAGGAACTTATAGTGTAAATCTGAACTGTTTTGCACACTTGTAAAAGAATGAACTTTTGACCAACTTCTATTCTGAGTTTAGAGGATAACATTACAAGGTTAGAAACTTTACTCAGAGAGTTTTCCAGAGATGGTAATCCCACCTTAAATGGATGTCTAGATTAATACAAACACCTAAACTAATGTTATGGTAAAACTAGTCAAAACAGTCAAATCTTAAAACTATGAATTATATAACTTTTGAAACCGAGAACCGAAATGGACATGTAAGATTACTTAAGAAATTGATCTTAGACCTAACCTAAATACTATATTAGATAGTATGACCTCTGACCTTATAAATATTTATTAGGTCTCAAGCCCGGAACACCGAACACAGTCTGACCGACTACCGTGTACGCTTTGCACCGCATCACTTGTGAGTTTGTAGTCCCATTTTTAATCAATCTTCTATACATTTGGGATGAGATAATACTTGTTTACTATTTTACATATTGGACTCGAGTACTTATAACTATATTCTATGTTGAGTAACAAAGGTCAATTTTAGAAAGCCCGATTTTGATATCGTTGATTACCGGTTTGGTGAACGCGAATACTATGAATAGATCTATTTGAAGGTAACTCCTCACATCAGGATAGGCCTTCTAGGCTATCAGATGCATAACCTTTGACCATATGCACTTAGACCTTAAGTGACGCTTGTTTTCGGGTACTTTTACGTTAACGTTCGATATCGAAAGCTAATAAACTAGAATAACTTTTTAACTATTTTGAACTGAAATCTTGAGGTCCATTACTTATGCATTATAACCAAACCTATGAACTTACCAATATTTATATTGACATTTTTAATTATTTATCTCAGGCATTTAGCTGTTGGAGCATTTTTAGGTCGGGCATCATGGAGTTTAAAAGTGTCTTTTGTTTATATCTTGTGTTGATGAGCTAGATTATGATGTATTTGTATTCGTACTATGTTTGTATTTGTACTTTTGTAACCACGATGTACCAAAACAAAAAACAGAGTCCGTGATGTAATAAAATTTATGTTTCCGCTGCTACGTTGACTATAACCTGGGACACTATGTTAAAGTTCACACCACATTTTGGGAAATCGAGACGGGGGTCGTGACATGGTGAGTAAGGGAAGTATGACCTATGGTCGAATTTTTAAGAAGTCAGCAGAATTGAACCTATTAGCTTAGGATAGTCCTAAAGTGGAGGAGTAGTTGTAAATTACCTAATTTTGTGTTTTTCTAGTTTATAAGATAAAATAAATGCGATCAAATTTGTAATTCAGATAAGGTTAAAGTACGTGTATACTATGATTTCGTTAGTTAATCTGTCGAGATTATGAAATGCCGGATCATGAATAGGTAGTGACTTTCCTACCACCCTTGTCAAGAGACATGTCACTGGGTAATGCATTAGGCTTGAAGATTCTGAATAGACAGCAACGTCCCATACCCACGACGCCCGTGCAGCCTGATTACATGCATATACGTTCAGACGGCTCATCAAAATTGAGTGACTCGGTTAGGTGATGTATTAACGTTCCAAAAGGTCTAAACTTTCTTAAGAATAATGATATACAAGGTATCCCATATCCGAGAGAGATGATGTGTGTTGATGCTTTCGTTAATGATTGGTTTTAAAAGATAGTTAGGCCCTTAAAAGAGTTTAACCATAAAGAACACCATGGCCAAGTCGGTGTGACTTCCATGAACACATTCGGTTATCCTAACGGTGCAATGCTTGAGACCACGTTATGGTGAAGTGTACTAATCAGCACTGACCGGGTTCCATGGCCTTAGTTAGTAGAGGTACAGCTTACAACTACTGTTGTGCTTCAGTGTACACGTATGAAGTTTATATGCTTGGTGACTACACTAGCATGGTCTATGACCGACAGTGTACTATAGGCCTAGTGAGATGTTTCACTACGAAAGAGTCCTTAGTCTAAATCTAAAGCTTGGTGGACTTATTACAACCGGTGTGCCTCAGTCAAGCTTGCGTTGTATCCGATAGAATTCTCTTACCAAGGGGTGACGCAGATAGTGTACTCTGAATCGAGGTTCGCGACTTCCCAATAACAGAGCCAATAACTAGGTTCTACTAGTTGAAAAATCGATTGAGTTTAAAGCATAATCGGAAAGCATCTTGAGAACATACACAGTTCAATTATTGCATCATAACTAACTACATCATAGCATGCACTAAAGATAACTACTCGCTAATCATGGTAACAATATCATAGATCATAACAATGAAAGACATTATATAAAGATAAAGGATAGAAGTACCAGTAGATTAAACGAGTTCTGAACGTATAAAAGTGACAACTTCAAACTCTAAACCGCTCTGAATACAATCTTCGTCGTTCTTCTCCGGTTACTAAATTTCTCGCTCGGAGTCGAAGTCCTTGAAAGTATGACTCTAATTATTGTAGTAAGAGAGAGAAAGAAGTGAATTGAAGTGTGTGGAAAATGGGATGACAAATGGCCCTTTAAATAGAAATGTTTTGGCAAGAAACGGCTAGCAAGCCGGCGCCACAACCCGGCTCCCATGCCCGTTTCCTGGCAAGCTGTTTCCGTAGCCCGTTTGTGGTGCCCGGTGTCTGGTTGATCTAGAAAGCCGGCCCAAATGACAAGCCGGCCTAGCAGGCCGTTTTGGTGATGTTTTTCTATTTTGCTTAGATCGTCTTGCTCGTTCCCGGGATCGTAACTTGGTTTCCGAGGTCGTAACTTGTCTTTCACCGTTTTCGCTCTAGGATCTTCGTTTTAGCTCCGTTTTACTTTATTCTTTTTGCATCGCCTTTGTAATTACTTAATCTACAAAAATAACCAGCAAAGTGAATATTTTGGCGATAAAGTTTGGAACTTTATTATTTTTGGGGCTTAATATCGAGGTAAAAACATAACTTTTTAGCCGATATCAACAAGCTAGGGGATGAGACAGATGAGTGCTTCCACTTAAACTTGTTGACCAAGGACTTGAAGATAAGAAGCCAAACGCAGGTAAGGTAATTTTTTCAAATGAAAGTTGTTTCACAGTAGATTCTCGAAGGTATTATAAGAGAGAAAGATCGTACGAAGCGATAGAACGGGAAGAGGTCTCCTTTCTAGCCCTAGACACATACACCCCATGCGACTAATCTGTTACCATTAGCGGGTTGATCTTCAACAGAGAAGTGCATAAGATATACCTAGATAGTGGGAGCTCATGTGATATAACGTACGAATATTGCTTCGCATAACTTAGTCCTGCCATTAAAGCTCTCCTAATGCCCTCCGCAAGTACCTTTAGTTGGTTTCGTGGGTGAAAGATGTTAGCCCATGGGAGAGATCAATATTGACTTCACCATTGGAAAACCACCAGTGATTAGAACAGAGACACTTGACTTCGTTGTAGTTTGATATACGTCTCTGCACAACATCCTGCTTGGAAGCGTAGCAATGGGGAAGATAGGGATAATAGTGTCAACCGTACATCAACTCATTAAATTTCACACAACCGAAGGTAAAGGGACACTTGATTCAACATATTATAACAACAAATTAGTCATGGCCAAGAAAAAAATTGAGAAATCAGTGGAACATATCCTCGATCCTTAAACATACAAGGATTACTCATTACAAAAGAACACAAGCTGAACGAACATAAACACCTGGAGCCAGTATATCAGAAGAAAAGAAGTATAACTCTAGTATGAGACAAAGCAGCCTGTAAAGAAGTAGATGATCTACTCAAAGAAGGCATAATCAGAAGCTAAGTACCCATCCTGGGTAGGAAATCTCATCATTGTCAAGAAAGAAGATGGAGGTTGGAGAATGTGCGTAGACTTCACCAACATCAACAAAGCTTTCCCTAAG
The DNA here is from genome assembly GCF_046630445.1 of Rutidosis leptorrhynchoides. Lineage (NCBI taxonomy): Eukaryota > Viridiplantae > Streptophyta > Magnoliopsida > Asterales > Asteraceae > Rutidosis > Rutidosis leptorrhynchoides. The sequence continues at coordinate 339,662,651 of NC_092333.1, forward strand.
GATTGTTAGCCATTGCCGAAAATTGATTAGTAGGTAGAATCTGTGAATGGATACAAGTTGAAGTGTTCTTAGATGCCTACAAAGGCTACCACCAGATCCAGATGGCGAAAGAATATGAAGAGAAAACATCATTCTTTACAATCAAAGGAATCTTCTGCTATCAGAAAATGCCCTTCGGATTAAAATCTGCAGGGGCAACGTACCCGAGACTTGTAGATAAAGCTTTCCAAAATTATTTAGGAAGAAATTTGGAAGCTTACATTGATTATATGTTCATTAAAAGCATCAAAGAAAATGATCTCTTAGAAGACATTCGGGAAACCTTCGACACGCTACGGTCAATCAATATGAAGCTTAACCCGGAGAAATGCTCCATTGGGGTTGGAGAAGGAAGGCTCCAAGGCAATTACATTACCAAGAGAGGAATTTAAGCAAACCTTGATTGAATCTTGTGGGATGCACAATCTGCTTCCTTGAATAGAAAACCATCTTGTTCAACATAATCTCTTTTGGACTCGGCAGGGGAACAATTTGAAATTGGAGCAAAGTCTGGATCAGCTTCATATAACTCCTTAATAAATGAGAATCTAAGAACTCTAGCTTCCAGAATTAATAATATAAAATATCTCCTTGATAGAGCATCAGCAACAACATTAGAAGTACCAGCCTTGTGTTTAGAAACAAGGGAGTACATCTGCAAGAATTTTACCCATTTTGCATGCCTTGGATTTAGTTTGTGCTGACCATTAATGTATATCAATGCTTCATGATAAGTATAAAGAACAAACTACCTTGGCTTCAAATAATGAGACCAATGATCAACAGCTCGAATGATGGCATAAAACTCCTTCTCCTAAGTGTTATAATTTAGCTTAGACCCATTTAGTTTTTCACTAAAATAAGCTACTGGTCTTTTTTCCTTGCACTAGCACAACGCCAATGTCAACACAACTTGCATCACATTCAAGTTTAAACAGCATATCAAAATTATGCAAGGCAAGTATAGGTGCTAAACTTAGCTTTTCCTTCAATAATTCAAATGCTTACTGGGCAGAACTCAACCATTCAAACACCCCATTCTTTAAACAATCAGTAATTGCAGCAACAATTGTGGAGAAGTCTTTGGTAAAACTTATATAGAATGAAGCTAAACCATGGAAACTTTTGACTTCAAGGATGTAAGAAGGACTAGGCCAAGATCTGATTGCTTCCACCTTAAATGAATCCATTAAAATGCCTTCTCTAGCTTCCCATATAACTGATATTGCCTTAACAGCTCAAATACTTTCCTTAAATGATCCAAGTGTTCTTCTTTAGTTTTTGAGTACACTAGAATGTCATCAAAGTAAACAACCATAAACTGCCCAATAAGTGGCTTGAGCACTTCATTCATAAGTCTCATGAATGTGTTGGGTGTATTGGATAAATAAAAAGGCATAACTAACCACTCGAATAAGCCACCTTTGATCTTGAAAGCTGTCTTCCATTCATCTCCTTCTTTCATTCGAATCTGAGGATACCTAGTTCTAAGATCAACTTTGGAGAATACACAAGAACCATGCAGCTCATCCATCATATCATTTAATCTAGGTATGGGATACCTATACTTGATGGTGATGTAATTAATAGATCTGCTATCTACACACATTCTCATAGAACATTCTTTCTTTGGAACCAGTAAAGTTGGTACTAAACAAGGACTCATGCTGATTCAAACATGCCCCTTTTACAATCAGCTCATGAATTTGCTTTTCTAACTCTTTTGCTTCACGAGGAGAACATCGATAAGATGCTTTGTTAGGAAGAACATATCCAGGTACAAGATCAATTTGTCGTTCAATACCCCTGATTGGTGGTAAACCAGCAGGTAACTCAGTTGGGAACACATCAGCAAATTCAGATAACAATGGTTTTACCCAATCTGGTACTATATCATGCTGGCTCAACTCATCACTCTCAACCAGCAGTAACAAGTAAGCACCAGTACTACCCTTTAACTCGTATCAACTTCAGCTTGAGTCATAAATAAAGTCTAATCATTCTTTGCAGTACGGTCAGCTCTAAGTATTTTCACTAGGCTTTAAAGAAGTGATGGTGATATTTTACCCTTCACATACAGTGAGTAAGTATTTTGGTGTCCATTATGATAGAACAACTTATTAAATAAACTAGGTCTACCAAGTAGCACATGACAAGCATCCATAGGAATAACATCACAAGTAATCTCATCATGGTAAATACTAGGAAATGGGACAGTAATTTGGAAAGTAACCCTTACCTCATTTCCTTAGTTAAGCCATTGAAGTTTGTATGGATTAGGATGCTTCTTTGTAACCAACTCAGGCTTTTCCACCATGTAAGAAGATTCTGCATTAGCACAGCTGCCTCCATCAATAATCAGGCTGCATACTTTCCCTTTGACTGTGCACCTTGAATTGAAGATGTTTTCACGTTAGAACTTATCTTCAATAGTTCTGACGAGTGCATTACTCTTCGAATAATCAAAAACTCTCCAATATCAGCAACAACAAATGCTTCATTATCAGAATCATCATATGCTGGTTTAGTTTCAAAACCCCTTTCTAAATCTTCAACCTCCTTTAGTGTAAGAGAACGCTGGTTAGGACATTGAGCTTGAAAATGCCCAAATCCCTGGCACTTGAAGCATTTCCTTCTATCATCCTTGGGACTACCAGCTACAACATGTTCTTTGCCTTTAAATATCTTTGATGATGCCTCGTTATGCTTAGGCAGCATTGAGCATTGACCCTTCATAGACAGCATTGCTGGCTTGGAATAAGACATAAAATTATTATTTTTCTTTGCTTGTTTCTCCACTTTTATAGCCAGCTTGCAAGCACTCTCAAAAGTCTATAGAGGCTGCATTTCAACTTGATCATCAATAGAAGCATTTAAGCCTCCAACGAATCTTGCTATAGTGTGTTCTTCAGCTACATTGACATTGGTACGAATTTTGAGCTAGTCAAACTCTCTAATGTAATCATTAACGTTCATGCTACCTTGCTTTAGCGTGTTCATCTGTATATACAGATCTTGTTTGTAAGCTTGAGGAAAAAACATTTTCTACATACACTCTTTTAATTTGAACCAGGTTTTGATTATCTTCTTTCCTTCATATCGCCTTTCCTTTTTTAGATTATCATACCACATTAAAGCATACTTCTTTAGCCTGATTACAGTAACTTTCATTCCCTTTTTATCATCATAGCCTTTAACCTCCATAATTCAATCTACGGTCTGAACCCATTCATAGTAATCTTTAGGATTAGAGGACCCTTCAAAATCAGGTGGATCTATCTTGTATCTTTCAAATCATCTGCTCGTCTCCTATGCCTTCATCTTTGTATTGAAGAAGTATGAGATTCATCAGTAGATCCATGGCTACCATCTTCAGATTCAGTACTGGAAGATACAATGGTTGTATCTTCATTTTCAGATCTAACTCTATTTCTTTTTGGCACACCATCTTCCAACAAATTAATCATTCTTTCCATCTGATGTTGCAGAGCTTCAATAGCTCTATCTTTTCGAAGATTATGAGTTTCTTCAAGAGTTATATTTCTAGGGATCTCAGATATTTCAAGTCAGATCTGGAAATAAGCTTTTCAGCTCAAAAATAGAGTATGAAGTGAAACAACAATAAAAATGATAAGAAAGCTTTAGATTAGCAACCTAAGCTCTGATACCACTTTGATGCGTAATTATGACTTTAAAAATGCAATTTAGAACAAGCTTTATTCTCCCAATAGATCTGAACAGAAAACCCCCAATTTGTAATAGTAAATCCCAAAACAGAGTATAAAACTCTGAAAATAAGAACACAAAAGGATAAAGAATCTAAAACTCAATTGATAAAGATACCACCACAACAAAGATCTAGAAACACTCCTAACCTTCAATTACAGCCGATAAAGATTCCATCACAACTATAATATCATATATGAAGATTTGGATTTCACCACAATGTTTTATAATGTAACACCACAAACACTGATAAAGAACCACTCTTAGAAACTAGAATTAATAATTCATAAAGACACAGAGATTTTGTAAATAGATAACTTTCATTTATTCATCAACCAAGTTTTACAATTACAAGATGATAACTCCAAAATTATACATATTTTACATCATTTATTTGGACGTTTTTTAAATGAATTAGTCAATATTTTTAACTTTTGATGCGTTATTATGTAAATGTTGATTATAGGGTCATATGCGAAGAAATGCTGAAAATATGCATGCTGTCACGGTTTTGGCCATATCTTGAGCTTCCGGACTCCATTTTCGACAAGCCACATGTCAAAACGACCGTAAGACAAAAATTTACAACAAAATGAAGGAAGCCACTGGCTTGGAAAAAGGGAAGCTGCCAGCTTGGACAAGGAAGCCGCCTGCTTCAGTTCAAAAAGTCAAGATTTTTCCTGATACGTTTTTCTTGGCATCCATGCTTAGATCTGAAGTGAAGTCACCGGCTTAGGCCTAAAACACGTTTTCTTGCTCGTGAAGATCAAGTTTTTATTAGAGAAAAAGAGAAGGTATTCATGGCTCAATTCAGTCCAATTTTTGGGTCATGTGGTAAATAGAGAAGGTATTCATGTTGATCCTACAAAGATTGAGGCTATTAAGAAATGCGAAGTGCCTAAGAACCCATCTCAAATTCGTAAATTTCTAGGACTTGCTGGATATTATAGAAGATTTATTTAGAATTTCTCCAAGATAGCACGACCGCTAACTGTGTTAACGCACAAGGATAAAAAATTTGAATGGTCCTCAGAACAGGAATCTGCTTTTCAAATGTTGAAACAAAAGTTAACAACTGAACCAAT